>NC_091981.1:201944280-202265946 GCF_044704955.1 Pristiophorus japonicus
AGGGTGGGAAAAAGAGTGGGAGAGCGAAAGTGATAGGGGACTCTATTGTAAGGGGAATAGATAGGAGTTTCTGAGGCCGCAACCGAGACTCCAGGATGGTATGTTGCCTCCCTGGTGCAAGGGTTAAAGATGTCTCGGAGCGGCTGCAGATCATTCTGGAGAAGGAGGGTGAACAGCCAGTTGTCGTGGTACATGCAGGTACCAACGATATAGGTAAGAAGCGGGAAGAGGTCCTACAAGCTGAATTTAGGGAGCTCGGAGTTAAATTAAAAAGTAGGACCTCAAAGGTAGTAATCTCTGGATTGCTACCAGTGCTACGTGCTAATCAGAGTAGAGGGAGCAGGATAGTTAGAATAAATACGTGGCTTGAGCAGTGGTGCAAGAGGGAGGGATTCAAATTCCTGGGACATTGGAACCAGTTCTGGGGGAAGTGGGACCTGTACAAAAGGGACGGTCTGCACTTGGGCAGGACTGGAACTGATGTCCTAGGGGTAACATTTGCGAATGCAGTTCGGGAGTGTTTAAACTAATATGGCAGGGGGATGGGAACCTATGCAGCGAGATAGGGTGAAGTAATATGGAGTCAGAAACAGATGGTAGAAAGGTAAAAAGCAATAGTGGAAGGCCGAGTAAACAAAGGCAAGAAACAAAAAGGGCCACACTACAGCATAATTCTAAAAGGACAAAGGGTGTGAAAAAAAACAAGCCTGAAGGCTTTGTGTCTTAATGCAAGGAGTATCCATAATAAGGTGGATGAATTTACTGTGCAAATAGATGTTAACAGATATGATGTGATTGGGATTACAGAGACGTGGCTCCAGGATGATCAGGGCTGGGAACTCAATATCCATGGGTATTCAACATTCAGGAAGGATAGAATAAAAGGAAAAGGAGGTGGGGTAGCATTGCTGGTTAAAGAGGAGATTAATGCAATAGTTAGGAAGGACATTAGCTTAGATGATGTGGAATCTATGTGGGTAGAGCTGCAGAAAAGGGCAAAAAACGTTAGTGGGAGTTGTGTACAGACCTCCAAACAGTAGTAGTGATGTTGAGGAGGGCATCAAACAGGAAATTAGGGGTGCATGCAATAAAGGTGCAGCAGTTATCATGGGTGACTTTAATATGCATATAGATTGGGCTAACCAAACTGGAAGCAATACGGTGGAGGAGGATTTCCTGGAGTGCATAAGGGATGGTTTTCTAGACCAATATGTCGAGGAACCAACTGGGGGGAGGCCATCTTAGACTGGGTGTTGTGTAATGAGAGAGGATTAATTAGCAATCTCATTGTGCGAGGCCCCTTGGGAAAGAGTGACCATAATATGGTGGAATTCTACATTAGGATGGAGAATGAAACAGTTAATTCAGAGACCATGGTCCAGAACTTCAAGATGAGTAACTTTGAAGGTATGAGGCATGAATTGGCTGGGATAGATTGGCGAATGATACTTAAGGGGTTGACTGTGGTTGGGCAATGGCAGACATTTAGAGACCGCATGGATGAACTACAACAATTGTGCATCCCTGTCTGGCGTAAAAATAAAAAAGGGAAGGTGGCTCAACTGTGGCTATCAAGGGAAATCAGGGATAGTATTAAAGCTAAGGAAGTTGCATACAAATTGGCCAGAAACAGCAGTGAACCCGGGGACTGGGAGAAATTTCGAACTCAGCAGAGGAGGACAAAGGGTTTGAATAGGGCAGGGAAAATAGAGTACGAGAGGAAGCTTGCAGGGAACATTAAGACGGACTGCAAAAGTTTCTATAGATATGTAAAGAGAAAAAGGTTAGTAAAGGCAAACATATGTCCTCTGCAGTCAGAATCAGGGGAAGTCATAACGGGGAACAATGAAATAGCAGACCAATTGAACATGTACTTTGGTTTGGTATTCACTAAGGAGGACACAAACAATCTTCCGGATATAAAAGGGGCCAGAGGGTCTAGTAAGAAGGAGGAACTGAGGGAAATCCTTATTAGTTGGGAAATTGTGTTGGGGAAATTGATGGGATTGAAGGCCGATAAATCCCCAGGGCCTGATGGACTGCATCCCAGAGTACTTAAGGAGGTGGCCTTGGAAATAGCGGATGCATTGACAGTCATTTTCCAACATTCCATAGACTCTGGATCAGTTCCTATGGAGTGGAAGGTAGCCAATGTAACCCCACTTTTTAAAAAAGGAGGGAGAGAGAAAACAGGGAATTATAGACTGGTCAGCCTGACATCAGTAGTGGGTAAAATGATGGAATCAATTATTAAGGATGTCATAGCAGCGCATTTGGAAAGAGGTGACATGATAGGTCCAAGTCAGCATGGATTTGTGAAAGGGAAATCATGCTTGACAAATCTTCTGGAATTTTTTGAGGATGTTTCCAGTCGAGTGGACAAGGGAGAACCAATTGATGTGGTGTATTTGGACTTTCAGAAGGCTTTCGACAAGGTCCCACACAAGAGATTAATGTGCAACGTTAATGCACATGGGATTGGGGGTAGTGTGCTGACGTTGATTGAGAACTGGTTGGCAGACAGGAAGCAAAGAGTAGGAGTAAATGGGTACTTTTCAGAATGGCAGGCAGTGACTAGTGGGGTACCGCAAGGTTCTGTGCTGGGGCCCCAGCTGTTTACACTGTACATTAATGATTTAGACGAGGGGATTAAATGTAGTATCTCCAAATTTGTGGATGACACTAAGTTGGGTGGCAGTGTGAGCTGCGAGGAGGATGCTATGAGGCTGCAGAGTGACTTGGATAGGTTAGGTGAGTGGGCAAATGCATGGCAGGTGAAGTATAATGTGGATAAATGTGAGGTTATCCACTTTGGTGGTAAAAACAGAGAGACAGACTATTATCTGAATGGTGACAGATTAGGAAAAGGGGAGGTGCAACGAGATCTGGGTGTCATGGTACATCAGTCATTGAAGGTTGGCATGCAGGTACAGCAGGCGGTTAAGAAAGCAAATGGCATGTTGGCCTTCATAGCGAGGGGATTTGAGTACATAGGCAGGGAGGTGCTACTACAGTTGTACTGGGCCTTGGTGAGGACACACCTGGAGTATTGTGTACAGTTTTGGTCTCCTAACTTCAGGAAGGACATTCGTGCTATTGAGCGAGTGCAGCGAAGGTTCAGCAGACTGATTCCCGGGATGGCGGGACTGACATATCAAGAAAGACTGAATCAACTGGGCTTGTATTCACTGGAGTTGAGAAAAATGGAGGGGATCTCACAGAAACGTTTAAAATTCTGATGGGTTTAGACAGGTTAGATGCAGGAAGAATGTTCCCAATGTTGGGGAAGTCCAGAACCAGGGGTCACAGTCTAAGGATAAGGGGTAAGCCATTTAGGACCGAGATGAGGAGAAACTTCTTCACCCAGAGAGTGGTGAACCTGTGGAATTCTCTACCACAGGAAGTTGTTGAGGCCAATTCACTAAATATATTCAAAAAGGAGTTAGATGTAGTCCTTACTACTCGGGGGATCAAGGGGTATGGCGAGAAAGCAGGAATGGGGTACTGAGGGAATGTTGAGCCATGAACTCATTGAATGGCGGTGCAGGCTCGCAGGGCCGAATGGCCTGCTCCTGCACCTATTTTCTATGTTTCTATGTTTCTATGTGACGAGGTAATGAACAACCACTCGAAAATGCAAAAAACGGTCGGCATCCTGGAGAAGTTCTCAGAGGGGGATGATTGGGAAGCCTTCGTGGAGAGACTCGACCAATACTTCGTGGCTAACGAGCTGGAAGAATGCGACCAAACGAAGGGCGATCATCCTAACTGTCTATGGAACAACAACCTATGGCCTCATGAAGAATCTTCTGGCCCCGGCAATACCAACTGAGAAATCCTACAAAGAAATGCATAAGCAGGTCCGGGAGCAACTAAATCCTAAGGAAAGCGTTTTGATGGCGAGATATCGGTTCTACACGTGTCAACGATCGGAGGGCCAGGAAGTGGCGAGCTACGTCGCCGAACTCAAGCGCCTTGCAGGACATTGTGAGTTTGAGGGATTCCTAGAATAACTGCTCAGAGACTTTTTTGTACTGGGCATCGGACATGAGACAATCCTTCACAAACTTTTGACTGCAGAAACTCTGAACCTGAGTAAAGCCATAATGATAGCCCAGTCATTTATGTCCATCAGGGACAACACCAAGCAGGTTTTGCAGAACAAAGAAGTTTCGGCCAGTACTGTGCATAAAGTAACGTCGGTTTTGAGCAGAAATGTACAGGGCAGAATGGCTGCTGTGGCCCGATCTCAATTGACCCAGAGTCCGCCATCATCTGTTAATGCGAGGCAATGGGACACTTCCAACGAATGTGCAGGCGAGCTGCAAACCCTGCAAACCCTGGAAAGTACCACATTGCAGAGGAAGATAGATCCACAGTGGATCAGACGGAATTGGAAACTCGTATGGAGGAGGCAGAGGTGTATGGGGTACACATGTTCACGACGAAATGTCCACCAATAATGTTGAAAGTTGAACTGAACGGTATTCCAGTGCCCATGGAGCTGAACATGGGTGCAAGTCAGTCCATAATGAGTAAAACGGCCTTTGACAGGGTGTGGGGAACGAAGGCACACAGGCCTCATTCACACCTATTGTGTTCTGAACACAGATCAGACTGCACATAGGGAGGTTAAAGTAACAGTGACCTCAGTCTTTATTAAGTCACTCCAGAGTGAGGAACAGGCCTTAGGGGCCGGCTTATATACAGTGCTCCCAAGGGATGCTGGGATTCCTTGGGACTTCAGAGGTTGCGCTCCCTTGTGGCGGAACATGGGAGTGCATGCTTTACAGATACACAACATCACTCCCCCCCCCCCCCCCCCACAAAGTCAAAGTGAAAACTATTTACAAGGTGAGGCGGTCAGGAGCCTTTCTTTCCCTGGTGGACCGTCTCAGTACAAATGTTTGTTCTGGTGTGTTGGCTGTGCCCTCGCCGGGCTGGCATGTTGTTGGCCCTGCAAGGCTGCTGGGTGAGCCTGGCCTTGCTGGGCTGTTGGACGTGATGGGTTCGATTTCATGGTCCGGGGTGGTGTCGTTGATCCTTTGGGTGTGTGTTGTGGGCTCGAAAAAGGTGGTGTCTGCTGTGGGTTGTTCAGGGAAGTCTGTGAACCGCAGCCTCATTTGGTCCAGGTGCTTTCTGCAAATTTGTCCATTGTCTAATTTGACTACAAACACCCTACTCCCTTCTTTAGCTATCACCGTGCTCGAGATCCACTTGGGACAATGTCCATAGTTTCGCACATACACAGGGTCATTCAGAATAATTTCCCGTGACACAGTGGTGCGACCATCGTTTACATTTTGTTGCTGCCGCCTGCCCTCTACCTGATCATGCAGTTTGAGGTGAACCAGCAAGAGTCTGGTTTTACGTGTCCTTTTCATGAGTAGCTCAGCCGGGGGCACCCCTGTGATCGAGTGGGGTCTCGTGCGGTAGCTGAGCAGTACTCGGGACAGGCGGGTTTGGAGTGAGCCTTCTGTGACTCATTTGAGTCTCTGTTTGATTGTTTGTACTGCCCGCATTGGAGGCTGGTTTAAATGGGGCCGAGGTGACATGCTTGATCCCATTGCGAATCATGAATTCTTTAAATTCGACACTGGTGAAACATGGCCAGTTGTCACTGACCAGTATGTCAGGCAGGCCGTGGGTGGCAAACATGGCCCTCAGGCTTTCAATGGTGGTGGTGGCGGTGCTTTCCGACATTATTTCACATTCAATCCATTTTGAAAAAGCATCCACCACCACCAGGAACATTTTACCGAGAAACGGGCCCGCATAGTCGACATGGATCCTTGACCATGGTCTGGAGGGCCAGGACCACAAACTTGTGGTGCCTCTCTGGGCGCGTTGCTCAACTGAGCACACATGCTGCATTGCCATACACAGGACTCTAAGTCAGAGTCGATACTGGGCCAACACACGTGGGATCTGGCTATCGCTGTCATCATTACTATATCCGGGTATGTGCTGTGGAGATCCAAGATGAACATCTCCCTGCCCTTTTTGGGTAGCACTATGTGGTTGCCCTACAACAGGCAGTCTGCCTGAATGGACAGCTCATCCTTTCGCCGCTGGAACGGCTTGATTGGTTCTTGCATTTCAATGGGGATGCTGGCCCAGCTCCCATGCAGTACACAATTTTTTATTAGGGACAGTAGAGGATCTTGGTTGGTCCAAGTCCTAATCTGGCGGGCCGTGACAGGTGATTTCTCATTTTCAAACGCTTCCATGACCATCAACAAGTCCGCGGGCTGCTCCACCATCAGCAAGTTTGCAGGTTGCGCCATTTCCAACCCCGTGGTGGGCAATGGTAGCCGACTGATAGCATCCGAACAGTGCGGATGGTATAGTTATACGCTGATAGCACGAGTGCCGACTTTTGTATGCGGGCTGAGGCATTAGTATTTATCCCCTTGTTTTCAGCGAACAGGGAAATGAGGGGCTTGTGATCGGTTTCTAGCTCAAATTTGAAGCCAAACAGGTACTGATGCATTTTCTTTACCCCGAACACACACGCAAATGCCTTTATCTCAATCATGCTGTAGGCCCTCTTGGCTTTAGACAAGCTCCTGGAGGCATAGGCGACAGGTTGCAACTTCCCCGCAACTTTAGCTTGTTGTAATACACACCCGACTCTGTACGACGATGCATCACAAGCTTGCACAAGTCTTTTACACGGGTTGTACAATACAAGCAGCTTGTTGGAGCATAAAATGCTTCAGGCTTTCTCAAAAGCAATTAGTTGTTTTTTTTCCCCATACCCAGTTCTCACCTTTACGCAATAACCCATGTAGGGGCTCTAATAGGGTGCTTAACCCCGGTAGGAAGTTACCAAAATAGTTGAGTATCAGGAACGACCGCAGCTCTGTGACATTCTGTGGTCTGGGCACGTTCCTGATAGCCTCTGTCTTGGCATTTGTGGGCTGAATGCCGTCCGCCGCGACCTTTCTCCCCAAAAACTCCACTTCTGTTGCCATGAAGACGCATTTCGACCTCTTCAGCTGCAGTCTTATGCGATCCAGTCGCTGGAGACCTCCTCCAGGTTTTGTAGGTGCTCGAAGGTGTCCCGACCCGTGACCAATATGTCGTCCTGAAAAACCACCGTGCGTTGTACTGACTTGAGTAGGCTCTCCATGTTTCGCTGGAAGGTTGCTGCAGCCGACCAAATTCCAAACGGGCATCTGTTGTAGATAAACAGTCCCTTGTGCATGTTGATGCAGGTGAGGCCCTTCGAAGACTCCTCCAGCTCCTGCATCATGTAGTCCGAAGTCAGGTCGAGCTTGGTGAACGTCTTGCCTCGTGCCAGCGTCGCAAATATGTTATCTGCCTTAGATAGCAGGTATTGGTCCTGTACCGAGAAACGATTAATGGTTTCTTTATAATCGCCGTAAATCCTGACCGTGCCATCACTTTTGAGTACTGGAACAATCGGGCTGGCCCACTCGCTGAATTCCACTGGGGAGATGCTGCCCTCGCGTTGCAGTCTGTCCAGCTCGATTTGCACTCTCTCATTCATCATGTGAGGTACCGCACGCACCTTGTGGTGAATGGGTCGTGCCTCTGGGACCAAGTGGATCTGCACCTCCGCCCCGGAAATGTTTCCAATGCCTGGCTCAAAAAGGGAAGGAAATTTGTTCCGAACCCGGGTGCATGAGACCTCATCGATATGTGATAGCGCTCGGATGTCATCCCAGTTCTAGCTGATTTTGCCCAGCCAGCTTCTTCCAAGCAGTGTGGGGCCATCGCCCGGGACAATCCAGAGTGGCAGTTTGTGCACCATGCTTGTAGGTGGCCTTGACCATGGCGCTGCCCAGGACAGTGATAAGCTCTTTGGTGTACGTTCTCACTTTCGTGTGGATGGGGCTCAGGGCTGGTCTGAGTGCCTGTTGCACCAGTCTCTCAAACATCTTTTTACTCATGATGGATTGGCTAGCGCCAGTGTCCAGTTCCATGGCTACGGGTAAGCCATTCAATTTTACATTTAGCATTATAGGTGGACATTTCATCGAAAATGTGTGCACCCCATGTACTTCAGCATCTCCTCTCTCTGAGGCTCGAAATTGCTTTGATCCACCATGGACCGATCTTCCTCTGTCATGTGGTAGTTAGCAGGTTTTGCAGAGCTTGGAGCTTGACTGCAAGCTCGTTGGAGGTGCCCCATTGTTCCACAGCTCTTGCAAACATACCCCTTTGAAGCGGCATGAATAGGCTGAATGGAAGCCTCCACAACGCCAACAAGGTGTGAATTGCCTTGCATTCATCCTTTGTTGCGGACTCTGAGTCATCTGGGTCACCTGGGGCCTGCTGGCAGTTGCAGACTCATGGTTTCTGCCCTGTACATTTCTGCTCGCAAACACAGTTCCAGTTAATTTATGAACATTGCTCGCAGTTGTGTGCTGTGAGATTTGTTTGGTGTTATCACTGGTGGACATAAACACCTGTGCTATCGCAATGGCCTTACTGAGGGTCGGTGTCTCTACAGTCAAAAGTTTTCATAGGATGGTCTCGTGGCCAATACCCAGTACCCAGCTTGGCGACGTAGCTCACCATTTCCTGACCTTCAGATCGCTGGCATGTGTGGAACCGATACCTCGCCATCAGCACGCTCTCCCTCGGGTTAAGATGTTCCCAAACCAGTGTACACAGCTCCTCATATGACTTATCTGTGGATTTCACCGGAGGCAGAAGATTGTTCATGAGGCTGTAGGTCGGTGCCCCGCAGACCATGAGGAGGACCGCTCTCCTTTTTGCAGCGCTTCCTTCTCCGTCCAGCTCGTTGGCTACAAAGTACTGGTCTAGCCGTTCGACATAGGCTTCCCAGTCCTCACCCTCCGAGAAATTCTCCAGGATGCCCACAGTTTGCTGCATCTTTGCGTTGGATTTGTATACTCATCGCCAGTTATTGTGTTCCTAACACAGATGAGATTGCACACAAGGAGGTTAAAATAAGTGACCTCAATCTTTATTAAGACACTCCAGAGTGAGGAACAGGCCTTAGGGGCCGGTTTATATGCTGTATTCCCAAGGAATGCTGGGATCCCTTGGGACTTCAGGGGATGCGCTCTCTGGTGGCGGAACATGGGAGGGCTTGCTTTACAGATACACAACAACACCAAATTAATGACTTGCACAAAGGAACTAATCCCTGTAATTGGCAGTGCTGAAGTCAAAATCTCCTATGATGGAGCAGTATACAAACTCCCGCTGGATTGTGCCAGGGGATGGCCCCACATTGTTTGGCAGAAGCTGACTGGGAAAAATCCGTTGGAACTGGGATGACATCCGAGCGCTTTTTTCCGTCGATGACACCGCATGTAGCCAGGTTCTAAGCAAGTTCCCTTCATTATTCGAGCCAGGCATTAAAAGCTTCTCGGGGGCGAAAGTGTAGATCCATTTGGTTCCTGGTACATGACCCATCCACCACAAGGCTCGGGCGGTACTGTACATGATGCGTGAAAAATTGGAAATCGAGTTGGACAGGCTGCAACGCGAAGGCATCATCGCGCCGGTGGAATTCAACGACTGGGCCAGTCCGATTGTCCCGGTACTTAAGTAGGACGGCACGGTTAGAATTTGTGGGAACTATAAAGTAACGATTAACCGTTTTTCACTGCAGGACCAGTACCCGCTACCCAAGGCAGACGACCTATTCGCGACCCTGGCTGGAGGGAAGACGTTCACCAAGCTGGACCTGACCTCGGCTTACATGACACAGGAGCTGGAGGAGTCTTCGAAAGGCCTCACCTATATTAACACGCACAAAGGTCTGTTTATCTACAACTGGTGCCCGTTCAGGATTCGGTCGGCTGCAGCGATCTTCCAGCGAAACATGGAGAGCCTTCTAAAGTCGGTTCCTTACACAGTGGTCTTCCAGGACGACATATTGGTTACAAGTCGGGACACCATGGAGCACTTGAAGAACCTGGAAGAGGTTCTTAGTCGGTTGGATCACGTGGGGCTCAGGTTGAAACGCTTGAAGTACGTTTTCCTGGCACAGGATGTCGAATTCTTAGGCAGGAGAATCGCAGCTGACGGTATCAGACCCACCGACGCCAAGACGGAGGCCATCAAGAACGCGCCGCGACCACAGAACGTGACGGAGTTGCGGTCGTTCCTGGGACTCCTTAACTAATTCGGTAATTTCCTAGCTGGGTTAAGCACCCTGCTAGAAACTCTACATACGCTACTGCGCAAGGGAGACGACTGGGTATGGGGGAATTCACAAGAGGCTGCCTTTAAGAAAGCCAGAAGCTTATTGTGTTCCAACAAACTGCTTGTCCTGTATAACCCATGTAAAAGATTGGTGTTAGCCTGCGATGCGTCGTCATATGGGGTTGGGTGTGTTACAACAGGCTAAAGAATCGGGAATTTTGCAACCAGTTGCGTATGCATCCAGGAGTTTGTCCAAGGCCGAAAGGGCCTACAGCATGATTGAAAAAAAGGCTCTGGCGTGCGTTTACGGGGTTAAAAAAAAATGCGCCAGTACTTATTTGGCCTCAAGTTTGAGCTTGAAACTAACCACAAGCTGCTCATATCGCTATTCTGGGAGTGCAAAGGGATTAATACCAATGCCTCTGTCTGCATCCAAAGATGGGCGCTCACGCTTTCGGCATACAACTATGTAATCCACCACAGACCGGGCACAGAGAACTGCGCAGACGCGTTAGTCAGCTACCATTGCCCACCACCAGGGGGGAAATGGCACAGGCAGCGGACTTGCTCATGGGCATGGAGACATTTGAGAACAAGAAATCCCCCGTTACGGCCCGCCAGATCAGCCAGGATCCTTTACTGTCCCGGGTAAAAAAAACTATGTCCTCCATGGGAGCTGGTCCAGTGTCCCAGTGGAGATGCAGGAAGCGATTAAGCCATTCCACAGATGCAAAGATGAGCTGTCCCTGCAGGCAATCACGTAGTCTTGCCCAAGAAAGACACATTCATTTGTGAACTGCACAACACCCACCCAGGCATCGTAATGATGAAAGGCATAGCCAGATCTCACGTGTGGTGGCCCGGCATCAACTCAGATTTGGAGTCATGTGTGTGCCAGTGCAACACTTGCTCTCAGTTGAGCAATGCACCCAGAGAGGCACCGCTAAGTTTGTGGTCATGGCCATCCAAACAGTGGTCGAGGATCCATGTAGACTATGCGAGCCCATTCCCAGGCAAAATGTTTTTGGTTGTTGTGGACGCTTACTCAAAGCGGATTGAATGTACAATAATATCTGTAAGCACATCCACGGCCACTATTGAAAGTCTACGAGCTATGTTTGCCACACATGGCTTGCCTGATGTGCTAACCAGCGAAAATGGGCCGTGCAACGGGATCAAACATGTCACATCTGCCCCGTTCAAGCCCGCATCCAATAGCCAGGCAGAACGGGCAGTTCAGACCATCAAGCAAAGCTTGAAACGTGTGTCAGAAGGCTCCCTGCAGACCCGGTTGTCCCGAGTACTGCTCAGCTACCGCACCAGACCCCACTCACTCATTGGGATTCCCCCAGCTGAGCTGCTCATGAAAAGGACGCTTAAAACAAGGCTCTCTCTGGTCCACCCTGATCTACGTGATCACGTGAAGGACAAGCGGCATCAACAAAGTGTTTACCATGACCGCACAAATTTGTCACGCGATATTGAGACCAATGATCCTGTGTTTGTGCTCAATTATGGACATGGTCCCAAATGGCTCACTGGCATGGTCACAGACTGACCAATGGACAAACACACAGAAAACACTTGGACCAAATCAAATTGCAGTTCACCAACAGCAGCGAACAACCTGAAGAGGACACCACCAACTTTGACCCTCCAACAGACACACAAGTGGCAACTGACATCATAGTTGATCACAAAGCCGAACTCATCATCCCCCCCAGCCTAGCAAGGCTGACTGCCCAACAGCCCAATGAAGAACTGACCAACCCACCCTCGCCAGCATTTGTACCGAGACGATCGACAAGGGAGCGCAAAGCCCCAGATCGTCTCGTCTTGCAAATAAGTGTACTGTTGACTTCACGGGGGAGTGATGTTGTATGTTTAAGCCCTTGTGGCCTGCATCACACCTGACCACCAGAGGGCCTACCTGTTGGAATTCCAAGGGATCCCAACATCCCTTGGGAGCACTGTATATAAGCAGGCCACCCATGAGGTACCTGCACTCTGGAACCTTAATAAAGGAGCTAAGGTCATACTTGCTCATTGCAGACAGTACTAGGTCTGACCATTTATTGTGATCGTAACAGAAAGATTGATGCGTTCACAATAAAGGATGAAACTGAGTATTGTGTACAATGAGCAAGTGTGACCTTAGCTCCTTTAATAAGACTCCAGAGTACAGGTACCTCGTGGGTGGCTTGCTTATCTACCGTGATTCCAAGGGATGCTGGGATCTCTTGGGACTCCAACAGGTAGGCCGTCTGGTGGTAGTATAATACAGGTTACCAGTGGTTAAATACATAACATCACTCCCCCGTGAAGTCAATAGTACATTTATTTACAAGGTGAGACGATCTGGGGCTTTGTGCTCCCTTGTCGATCGTCTCGGTACAAATGCGGATATGGGTGAGTTGGTTAGTTCTTCACTGGGTTGGTGGGCAGCCGGCCTTGCCGGGCTGCTGGGGATGGTGAGTTCGGCTTCGTGGTCGACCATGATGTCAGTTGCCACTTGTGTGTGTGTGTGTTGGAGGGTCAAAGTTGGTGGTGTCTTCTTCAGGTTGTTCGTAGCTGTTGGTGAGCCGCAATTTGATTGGGTCCAAATGTTTTCAGCACGTTAGTCCATTGGCCAATTTGACCTGAAACACCCTACTCCCCTCTTCGGCTATGACTGTGCCAGCAAGCCATTTGGGACCATGTCCATAATTGAGTACAAGCACAGGGTCCTTGAGCTCAATATTGCGTGACAAATTTGCGCGGTCATGGTACACATTTTGTTAGTGCCGCCTGCCCTCCACGTGATCATGTAGATCAGGGTGGACAAGAGAGAGCCTTGCTTTGAGCACCCTTTTCATGAGCAGCTCGACTGAGGGAACTCTGGTGAGTGAGTGGGTCTGGTGCGGTAGCTGAGCAGCACTCGGGACAGCTGGGTCTGCAGGGAGCCTTCCGGCACGTGTTTCAGGCTTTGCTTGATGGTCTGAACTGCCTGGCCACTGGATGCGGGCTTGAACGGGGCAGATGTGACGTGCTTGATCCAATTGCGGGTCATGAATTCCTTGAATTTAGCACTGGTGAAACATGGCCCATTGTCGCTGACTAGCACATCAGGCAGGCCGTACGTGGCAAACATGGCTCATAGGCTTTCAATAGTGGCCGTGGACGTGCTTACAGACATTATTGCACATTCAATTCATTTTGAGTAAGTGTCCACAACAACCAATAACATTTTGCCTAGAAATGGGCCCGCATATTCCATGTGGATCCTCGACCACGGTTTGGAGGGCCACGACCACAAACTTAGCGATGTCTCTCTGGGTGCATTGCTCAGCTGAGAGCAAGTGTTGCACTGGCGCACGCATGACTCTAAATCTGAGTCGATGCCGGGCCACCACACATGGGATCTGGCTATGGCTTTCATCATTACCACGCCTTTGTGTTGTGCAGTTCACAAATGAACGTATCTCTGCCTTTCTTGGGCAAGACCACGCGATTACCCCACAACAGACAGTCCGCCTGCAGGGACATTTCATCTTTGCGCCTATGGAACGGCTTAATTGCCTCCTGCATCTCCTCTGGGATGCTGGACTAGCTCCCACGAAGGACACAGTTTTTTACCAAGGACAGAAAAGGATCCTGGCTGGTCCAGGTCCTGATCTGGTGGGCCGTAACGGGGGACTTTTCATTTTCAAATGCATCCATTACCATGAGCAAGTTCACTGGCTGTGCCATTTCCACCCTGGTGGTGGGTAATGGTAGCCGACTGAGCGCATCTGCGCAGTTCTTTGTGCCCGGTCTGTGGCAGATTACATAGTTGTATGCCGACAGCGTGAGCGTCCATCTTTGGATGCGGGCAGAGGCATTGGTATTAATCCCTTTGCTCTCAGAGAACAGCAATATGAGCGGCTTGTGGTCAATCTCAACCTCAAACTTGAGGCCAAATAAGTACTGGTGCCTTTTTTTTACCCCATAAACGCATGCCAGAGCCTTTTTGTCAATCATGCTGTAGGCCTTGAACAAACTCCTGGACGCATAAGCAATCGGTTGCAAAATCCCCGATTCGTTAGCCTGTTGTAACACGCACCCGACCCCGTATGATGACGCAGTGCAAGCTAGCACTAATCTTTTACAAGGGTTATACAGGACAAGCAGTTTGTTTGAACACAACAGATTTCTGACTTTCTTAAAGGCAGCCTCTTGTGAATTCCCCCATACCCAGTCGTCTCCCTTGCGCATTTAAAGGTTCTAGCACGGTGCTTAACCCAGGTAGGAAATTACCGAAATAGCTAAGAGTCCCAGGAACGACCGCAGCTCCATCACGTTCTGTGGTCTTGGTGCGTTCTTGATGGCCTCTGTCTTGGTGTCAGTGGGTCAGATGCTGTCTGCTGCGATTCTTCTCCCTAAGAACTCGACCTCCTGAAACAGGAAAATACACTTCGAACGTTTCTACCTGAGCCCCACGCGATCCAGCTGACTAAGAATCTCTTGCAGATTCTTCAAGTGCTCAATGGTGTCCCGACCTGTAACCAGTATGTCGTCCTGGAAAACCACGGTGCGAGGAACCGACTTTAGCAGACTCTCCATGTTCCGTTGAAAGATTGCTGCGGCTGACTGAATCCAGAACGGGCATCTGTTATAGATGAAGAGACCTTTGTGCGTGTTGATGCAGGTCAGGTCTTTCAAAGACTCCTCCAGCTCCTGCGTCATGTAGGTCGAGGTCAGGTCCAGCTTGGTGAACGTCTTCCATCAGGGTCGCAAATAGGCCGTCTGCCTTGGGTAGCGGGTACTGGTCCTGTAGCGAAAAATGGTTACTCGTTACTTTATAGTTGGCACAAATTCTGATCGTGCCGCCCTCTAAGTACCGGGACAATCAGACTAGCCCACTCGTTGAATTCCACTGGCGCGATGATGCCTTCTCGCTGCAGCCTGTCCAGCTCAATTTCCACTTTCTCACGCATCATATATGGTACCGCCCGTGCCTTGTGATGGATGGGTCGCATACCAGGAACCAAATGGATCTGCACTTTCGCCCCCGAGAAGCTTCCAATGCCTGGCTTGAACAACAATGGAAACCTGCTCAGAACCTGGGCACATGAGGCGTCGTCGACGGACGAAAGCGCTCGGATGTCGTCCCAGTTCCAGTGGATTTTTTCCAGCCAGCTTTTGGCAAACAACGTGGGGCCATCCCCTGGCACAATCCACAGCGGGAGTTCGTGTACTGCTCCATCACATGAGACTTTGGCTTCTGTACTGCCAATTACAAGGATTAGTACCATGGTGTAAGTCCTTAGTTTGGTGTGAATGGGGCTGAGCTTGGGCCTATGTGTCTTTTTGCCCCACAGCCAGTCGAAGGCCTTTTTACTCATTATGGACTGACTCACACCTGTGACCAGTTCTATAGATACTGGAATTCTGTTCAGTTCAACTTTCAACATTATTGGTGGACATTTTGTGGTGAATGTGTGTACCCCGTACACTTCTACCTTCTCGGTACGAGTCTCCAATTCAACCTGATCCACAGTGGATCAATCTTCCTTTGCAACGTGGTGGTTTGCAGGTTTGCAGTATTTGCAGCTCACTTGTACATTCACTGGAGGTGTCCCATTGTTCTGCAACCCGTTGCACGCATAGTGCTTGAAGCGGCATTGTTGGGGCCGATGATCACCTCCACAACACCAACAAGGTGTTAACTGCCTCGCATTAACGATTGATGGTGGACTCTCGGTCATCTGCGGTTGGGCAGCAGCAGCTGGCGTGTACTTTCTGCCATGTATATTTCTGCTCGAAATCGACGTTACTTTGTGCACAGTACTGGCCGAAACTTCTTTACTCTGCGAAACCTGTTTGGTGTTGTCGCTGGTGGACATAAATGCCTGGGCTATTGTTATGGCTTTACTTAGATTCGGAGTTTCAACAGTCAACAGTTTGCGAAGGATTACCTTATGGCCAATGCCCAGTAGAAAAAAGTCTCTAAGCATTTGTTCTAGGAATCTCTCAAATTCGCAATGTCCTGCGAGACACCTTAGTTCGGCGACATAGCTCGCCACTTCCTGGCCTTCAGACCGTTGACACGTGTAGAACCAATATCTCGCTATCAAAACGCTTTCCTTAGGGTTTAGGTGCTCCCGGACCAGCGTACACAATTCTCCATAGGATTTCGCTGTTGGTTTTACCGGAGCTAGGAGATTCTTCATGAGTCCATAGGTTGTTGCCCCACAGACAGTTAGGAGGATCGCCCTTCGTTTGGCAGCGTTCTCGTCCCCTTCCAGCTCGTTGGCCACAAAGTATTGGTTGAGTCTCTCCATGAAGGCCTCCCAATCGTCCCCTTCTGAGAACTTCTCCAGGATACCGACTGTTCTTTGCATTTTCGCACGGTTGTTCGTTACCTCGTCGCCAATTGATACACTCATAATAAAGGATGAAACTGAGTACTGTGTACAATGAGCAAGTGTGACCTTAGTTCCTTTAATAAGACTCCAGAGTGCAGGTATCTCATAGGTGGCCTGCTTATATACCATGCTCCCAAGGGATGCTGGGATCCCTTGGGACTCCAACAGGTAGGCCCTCTGGTGGTAGTGTAATACAGGTTGCAAGGGGTTAAATACATAACAAAGATGAGGTTAGTCAGGCAGTAATTATTAAACAATGCAATCTCAGGTTTTAAAAGCCCAAAGTTTTTTAGGAGGAAAACTAAGGGAGCTAAAGAGTTCCACAATTTTAAGGTCCTGGGAAGAAAATAGGGTCAGTTTCCACTTTTAAAGCCGCTGTGAATGGGATGGTAACTGCCTCAAAATGGGGTCAGCAGCTTTACCACCCTTTAACATCGACAACGAGGCTGACGACACTCTGAAAGAGGCCAATCGCTGGACAGCTGCCTGTTTCAGGCAGTAGGTCACTTTGCAAATTGAGGTCTTTTGAAGTGGTCAGAGCTTGCACCGTACACACTCCAACCAGTTTCATGGGTGAAGAGGCCCAGCCAAAGTAAGTTTGTAATTATTTCAGTGGAGTCCGGAGGAGAAGGAATGCTCCTCTGGACCGCTGCTGCCTCAGGACATTCACCCTGTGTGATGGCATTTACTTTTCGGGTGGCCAAGGCGGCCCAATATTGGTAGTCCTCAATCTGGCAAACTGCATTGGAACACCTGTTTGGCACCCCGCAGCTTGTCGGCCCAATGTTAAAGTGGCTGGTGCCTCAAGATCGGGTGAGGCTCTTCATCGTGGCCAGTGTACTCCGCCAATCTATCACCCAAAAGTCAACATCAACCTCAATGAGTTTGAGAGGGAGACTGTGCAAGGAGTTTTGATTTCAAAACAGTGGGGAAATGACATATTTAGAGCTTAGGAGGAACAAGAGAGTAAAGTTCAGAGGAGCACTCAACATAGTAATATTAAAAAAATAAATACAGTAAAGATTGTGGTGGAGAGAGAGGGTGGAGACTAGAAGTGAGCGAGGTCTAACCTTTCAGGCAATAGGCTTTGTTTTGCTTTTTCAGGAGTGTCAGAAGGCTCTCTCTTGGTATCGGACTAATATACTAGGATTGAATAGATCTGGGCTTTATATATAGAGCTGTTGAAGGGAAAGACAAGAATCATGATCCAACATATCAATATAGGCAACCAAATAGATTGGAAGGGTCCAAAAGCAAAATACTATGGATGATGGAATCTGAAATAAAAACAGAAAATGCTGGAAATCTCAGCAAGTCAGGCAGCATATGTGGAGAGGAACAGAGTTGATGTTTCAGGTCTGTGACCCTTCGTCAGAACTGGAAAAGTTCGAGATGTAATAGTTTCTTAAGGAAGTGCAGGGGCAGTGAAAGGGGGAGGGGGGAAAGAACAAAAGGGAAGGTCTGCGATAGGTTGGAAGACAGAAGAGATTTAAGGGACAAAGAATTTCCAAAAGACTGCGAAGACTGGTAAGATTATCGTCAATGAAAACTTCTCCCCAAATATTAAAAATCCACTGAGCGAAAAGCATGGGCCATTCTGGGTGAAAAAGTACAATTTAGGGTCAATTAAGTGGTTCGTAAACAAAATGGGCGAAAAATTTAAAAAAATCAATAAAAATTTACCCCGAGGCAGCAGGTTGGGCCTAACATCAGAAAAACAATAAAAATAATTGTTCAAAAAAACAAATAAAGAATCAAAAAAAATTCCCAAGACACTTTACAACTAAATCACCACAACATGTTTAAAATAATTAGTAAAAAAACAATTACTAACCTTTTTCTTGCAGAAGTACTCACCTGCCGCCCAGCTCTGCTGATCCTCGTGAGTGTTTTTTAAAAAACTCAGCTACGGGTCACCGCTGACCCAAATATCGCGCCAGGGCGATCTGAGGACGGTGCACGGTGGCAGTCTGCTCACCAGCGGTACCTCGAAACCGCCGGCGTAACTCAGGTAAGGAATTTTTCGCTTACCTGATTACCGCCCACAATGGCCAATACCGCCAAGAAACCGGGCGGTGAGCCATACCTTCTGGACCAGAAGATATGATGGCAAAAATAAGATGGTAATGGCACAAGTTAAAAAAACAAAAGATAAGAAGGGTAATTTTACGAAACTTCACTCCTGGCATGGAGACTCCTCTGTCAGGAGAAGATATTAGAAATATTGGTGCATGCCCCAAATATTTTCCATCTGTTGATTTTAATAGATAGAAAATAGTGGGGGGCATTTGTCCGAATTCCCAATATGTGCTCCTGTCAAGAAAAGCTTCGAGCCAGGAATGCCATTTTACAAAATTACTCCTATAATTTATTGTTGGAATACTTAACATTCTAGAAAAAAGAAATACTTGCATTTATATAGCACCTTTCATAACTTCAAGACTTCCCAAAATGCTTTGCAGCCAATGAAGTACTTTGTAATGTAGGAAAAGCAGCAGCCAATTTGTGCATAAACAGTACTGTGATAATGACCAGATAATTTTTGTCATAAGCAATTTCACTAAATGTTTTTATTTCAAATATGGAAATAACAGAATAGGCACATGGACAAAAAGACTACAATCTATTTGTCTATCAAAAATGACATTAATGAATTTCCCGGGGAGATAGATTACGTTTTATGAATATTAAGACTTGCATCGGTACTAGCTGCATTCACTTAATATGAGATTTTGGTTGAGGGATAAATATTGGCCAGGAGAACTCCCCTGCTCTTCTTCAAAATAGTGCCGTGGGGTTGTTGAGAAGGCATATGGGTCTCGGCTTAACATTTCATCCGAAAGACAAATCTCTGACAGTGCAGCATTCCCTCAGTACTGCACTGAGATGTTAGCCTATATTTTGTGAATAAGTCTCTGTATGGGGCTATGAACCCACAACCTGCTGACTCAGCGGCGAGAGTGCTACCAACTGAGCCACAGCTGATGCCATCCATTATGCTGATACACTAGAAGGTGAATTTCCTCTGGGTTTTTCCCACTCCTCTCCCATAGCTTTGGCGAAAATTCAGCAGAAAACTCATTTACACTCAGCAGAGTGGGAGAAGCCCAAAGGAAATTCACCCCCATAAAACAAAAGTCATTTGTGAGTAAAGTAGCAGATGTCATTTAATGGGATGAGATATAAGATTCTTTGATAAATAGCGTTGTTCAACTGATAAGGTAATATTTGTCATAAGCAATTTCACTAAATGTTTTTGTTTCAAATATGGAAGTAATAGAATAGGCACATGGACAAAAAGACTACAATCTATTTGTCTATCAAAAATGACATTAATGAATTTCCCAGGGAGATACATTACGTTTTATGAATATTAAGACTTACATTGGCACTAGCTGCATTCACTTAATATGAGAGTCCTAAACATTATTTGAACAAGCAAGAAAGAAAAGGGGGGGATATATGCCATTTTCTGACGTTTCTGCAGCTATTCCACTGAAGCTGTGGTGGAGTGGTGGGTGAAGTCCTGCGGAAATGCACCCCATCTCACACCAATTCAAGCTGACATTAACTACAGTATAACTCCAGTCCAGTGTGAAGTTTAAATTTATAAAGTCCTAGGCAGCCTGTTAGACTTTGAGAGGAGAAAATGGGTCCTTCTGCCACAGTTTGGACTGTTAGTGTAATGGGCGGATTATGGATATGGGTGATTGCCAAAACATACAAGAATAATTGAGAATGTGATTAGAACAAACCTCCTTTGTCACTTGGATTCCTTCAAAAATGAACAAAATCAAAGCAGGCTTTGAAAAAAAATCCATGTAACTTGGTAAAAAAATAATTTCAGCACAACTAAATTGTTTTGCTGAGTAGTTGGAACAGTAAAAGGGTGACCTATTTGTCATTACGGTGCAATTTTATATGCCTTTACAGAATGCTGTGTTTGAGATTTGATACTTTGCTCCATAACCTATAAAGTCCAATCTTCATCAACATGGTATTTGGTATTTAATAATTCATGAAAAGAAAGATATCTTTTCATTTTGTGCATCTCCATTGTCACTCTACATCTCATAGACCTAGATCTGTTCAAAGAAAATGTCAGAAGAAAGCAAAGGACAAAGTAAAAGATGAATGTGTATTTTAAAGCAGTCAGTCAATAATAATTATCCACTCAGCAGAATTAATGTAACATTCTTAAATATGCATTGAGCAGTCACTTTGAGTGAAACCAGCAGCTTAAAACTGTCTGTCTCTGCAATTTTTGTTTCATTAAAACAAAAAGCTTCACAAGTTAGCAATTTAGTTTAGATGATATAGGTTACCCAGAAATTGCAGTTGAATGTACCTGTTGTTCCCAGAGTTGCGAATTCTCTTGACACTCATTTTATTTGATTACAGTTAGTGGGGAAGACAAGTGATATTTCCAGGTATTAGTAAGCTCTACCCAATTTCCACCAGATAGAGTTAAAAGTTTAGTGGAAGTTTTTTGTGGTCATTTTTCAGCTCTGTACTCATTTGGATGGAAAATGTTGGTGTCATGTTTAAAATCAGGTATTGATATATTTATTAGGGAAGCATTCAATAAAATGCAGGCACAACGCAATTTTCAAAAGTAACACGATTCTACAAGTTTAAGAACTACACAAAAGGTTTGCCAGCTTTCTTGCCAATTCAGAAAGTACCTTTGATTGGAATAGTTGCAATTACTTTCCCCACAGAGGCACAGAGAAACAACATGTCCAAACATGGGGAACGTAATGAGCAGCACTATAAGAGAAGGGGGACAAGTCCGACTATGGCAACTATAGGGGAATCACCCTGCTTTCAGCCATTGGGAAAGTTGTTGCTCGAGTTCTCCGCAATCGTCTTCTCCCTGTGGCCAAGAAGCTCCTCCCAGAATCACAATGCGGATTTCGTCCCCTACGGAGCACAACGGACATGATCTTTGCAGCGCGCCAGTTGCAGGAAGAATGCAGGGAGCAGCGCCAGCCCTTATACATGGCCTTTTTCGATCTTACAAAGGCCTTTGACCCTGTCAACCATGAGGGTCTGTGGAGCGTCCTCCTCCGTTTCGGATGCCCCCAAAAGTTTGTCAACATCCTTCGCCTGCTTCACGATGACATGCAGGCCGTGATCCTTACCAACAGATCCATTACAGACCCAATTCACATCCGGACCGGGGTCAAACAGGGCTGCGTTATCGTTCCAACCCTCTTCTCAATCTTCCTCGCCGCCATGCTCCACCTGACAATCCACAAGCTCATCGCTGGAGTGGAATTAAACTACAGAACCAGTGGGAAGCTGTTTAACCTATGCCGCCTCCAAGCCAGGTCCAAGATCACCCCAACCTCTGTCATTGAGCTGCAATATGTGGACGATGCACATTCTGAGGCTGAACTCCAGAATATAGTCAATATATTCACTGAGGCATATGAAAGCATGGGCCTTACGCTTAAATCCGTAAGACAAAAGTCCTTCACCAGCCTGTCATCGCTGCAAAGCACTGCCCTCCAATCATCAATGTCCACGGCACGGCCCTGGACAACGTGGACCATTTCCCATATCTCGGGAGCCTCTTATCAACAAAGGCAGACATTGATGCGGAGATTCAGCATCGCCTCCAGTGCACCAGCGCAGCCTTCGGCCGCCTGTGGAAAAGAATGTTTGAAGACCAGGCCCTCAAATTTACCACCAAACTCATGGTCTACAGGGTTGTAGTAATACCCGCCATCCTGTATGGGTCTGAGGCATGGACGGTGTACAGAAGGCACCTCAAGTCGCTGGAGATATATCACCAACGATGTCTCCGCAAGATCCTGCAAATCCCCTGGGAGGACAGGCGCATCAACATCAGTGTCCTCGACCAGGCTAATATCCCCAGTATTGAAGCACTGACCACACTCGATCAACTTCGCTGGGCAGGCCACATAGTACGCATACCAGATACGAGACTCCCTAAGCAAATGCTTTATGCAGAGCTCCTTCATGGTAAACGAGCCAAAGGAGGACAGCGGAAATGTTATAAGGACACCCTCAAAGCCTCCCTGGTAAAGTGCGACATCACCACTGACACCTGGGAGACCCTGGCCGAAGACCGCCTGAGGTGGAGAAAGTCCATCGGGGAGGGCGCTGAGCTCCTTGAGTCTCGACGCAAGGAGCATGAAGAGGCCAAGCACAGGCAGCAGAAGGAGCGCGCGGCAAACCAGCCCTACCGACCCCGTCCCCTGACGAATGTCTGTCCCACCTGTAACAGGGTCTGTGGCTCTCGTATCGGACTGTTCAGCCATCAAAGAACTCACTTTGGGAGTGGAAGCAAGTCTTCCTCGATTCCGAGGGACTGCCTATGATGAAGAGAAGCTTCAGATCAGGCAGCGAGCTCGTCGCAGAAAATGGTTAAGCTTTGGATACTAATTCTGTAAATTCTACTACAAAAGCAAAATACTGCGAATGCTGGAAATCTGAAATAAAAACAGAAAATATTGGAAATACTCAGCAGTCAGGCAGCATCTATGGAGAGAGAAACAGAGTTAACGTTTCAGGTTGATGACCCTTCATCAGAACTGGAAAAAGTCACAGATGTAACAGGTTTTTAATAACTTTTGATAAGGTCCCACATGGCAGACTGGTCATAAAAGTAAAAGCCCAATGGATCCAGGACAAAGTGGCAAGTTGGATCCAAAATTGGCTCAGAGGCAGGAAGCAAAGGGTAAGGGTTGATGGGTGTTTTTGTGACTGGAAGGATGTTTCCAGTGGGGTTCCGCAGGGCTCAGTACTAAGTCCCTTGCTTTTTGTAATATATATCAATGATCTAGACTTGAATATAGGGGGTATGATTAAGAAGTTTGCAGATGATACTAAAATTGGCTGTGTGGTTGATAATGAAGAAGAAAGCTGCAGACTGCAGGAAGATATCAATCAACTGGTCAGGTGGGTAGAACAGTGGCAAATGGAATTTAATCCAGATAAGTGTGAGCTAATGCATTTGGGGAGGGCTAACAAGGAAAGGGAATACACATTAAATGGTAGGACACTGACGAGGAACAAAGAAACCTTGAAGTTCATGTCCACAGATCCCTGAAGGTAGCAGGCCAGGTAGATAAGGTGGTTAAGAAGGCATATGGAATGTTTGCCTTTATTAGTCAAGGCATAGAATACAAGAGCAGGGGAGTTATGCTTTAACTGTATAAAACACTGGTTCGGCCACAGCTGGAGTACTGCGTGCAGTTCTGGCCACCACATTACAGGAAGGACGTGATTGCACCGGAGAGGGTACAGAGGAGATTTACGAGATTGCCGGGAGTGGAGAATCTTAGCTACGAGGACAGATTGGATAGGTTGGATTTGTTTTCCTTGGAACAGAAGAGATGAGGGGAGACTTCATTGAGGTGTATAAAATTATGAGGGGCCTAGATATAGTGTATAGAAAGGGCCTATTTCCTTTAGCAGAGGGGTCAACAACCAGGGGGTATAAATTTAAAGTAATTGGTAGAAAGTTTAGAGGGGATTTGAGGGGAAATTTCTTCACCCAGAAGGTTGTGGGGGTCTGGAACTCACTGCCTGAAAGGGTGGTCGAGGCAGAAACCCTCACCACATTAAAAAAGTACTTGGATGTGCACCTGAAGTGCCGTAACTGAAAAGGCTATGGACATAGAGCTGGAAAGTGGGATTAGGCTGGATAGCTTCTTGCTAGCCGGCATGGACACGATGGGCCGAAATGGCCTCCTTCCATGCTGTAAACCTCTATGATTCTATGATTAAGCAAGTGTAAGGACAGGGAAAGAGTGGAAGGGAGGAAAGAACAAAAGGGAAGGTCTGTGATATGGTGGAAGTCAGAAGAGATTAAGCGACAAAAAGGATGGTGGTGCAAGGCAAAAGGAGATGATAATGGTACAAGTTAAGATACAAAAGATGAGTCTAGCTAGGGTGTAAATATATTTAGTACACTTTCTGCTCACGATGTGGTCTCCTCTACATTGGGGGAGATCAAACACAGATTGGGTGACCGCTTTGCAGAACACCTTTGTTCAGTCCGTAAGCGTGATCCCGAGCTTCTGGTCGCATGTCACTTTAATTCTACACTCCATTCCCACTCTGATCTCTCGATCCTTGGGCTCTTAAACTCTTCCAATGAAGCTCAACATAAACTCGAGGAACAACACCTCATCTTTCGTTTGGCACTTTACAGCCTTCTAGACTTAACATCGAGTTCAACAATTTCAGACTGTAACCCCTGCCCTTATTTTAAAAAAAATGTCTGTTGTTTTCTCTCTTTCCCATGGCAGCTGTTGATGATTTTTCCATTTACGCCCTATCTAGACTCATCTCTTGTTTCTTAACTTGTCCCATTACCATCTCCTTTTGCATTGCACCATCATCCCTTTTGTCTCTTAATCTCTTCTGCCTCCCAATCCATCACAGACCTTCCCTTTTGTCCTTCCCTTCCCTCCCCCTTTCCCTGCCCCTACACTTCCTTAAAAACCTGTTACATCTATAACTTTTTCCAGTTCTGACGAAGGGTCATTCCCTTGAAACGTTAACTTTGTTTCTCTCTCCACAGCTGCTGAGTATTTTCAGCATTTTCTGTTTTTATTACTGTAAATTCTACTGCTCTTCCTGTGGGAGTGAAAGTCACAGCAGCTCTGATTTTGCTTTTTGCAATCGGACCCCTCCAAGCTCATGGGGATATTATATAGGTACTTCGTGAAGCACGTCAAATTCAATGCAGCATTGAAGTTATTGAGAGTGCATTTTTAACACTAATCAAAATAGAAGAAAAACAACTGTCGAGGTAGCAGGAATTCGACACAATGGCGCAAATTCCATAAGTGCTGGGTATGATTGAATTCACTCAGATTGAAATACAAATCTCCTCTGAAAATCCAGTGATGAACATCAATTGAAATGCTTAGTCCACAAATACCAGCATTATCCAAACAGGACAATTAACTGCAGGGATAGCTGTTCAGGGACTAAGAATATGCATTAAAATGTAGCTCATGCCACCTGTATAAATTATACAACTTGAAGCTCAGCATAATTACAATGCACATAAAATCAGAAGGTCAATTATTGAGCCCACTATTAGACGTCTGAAACAAAAAAAATGGGGATTTCTTGATAGTTCTGGTAATGCCTTATTGAATGACCCAATAAAGGTGTATAGAACATTTGCAGCTTGCTTCGTGCTGCATACACATCTTGCAATTCAGATGGGACTGCTACTGAAAATGAAAGAGGAACGTAAGTGTACAATAAGATGTTCAGTATACTGGGTACATTGAGGTTTCACTGTAGAATTCTTGCCTGCCATGCGGAAAGCCCAGGTTTGATTCCTGCTTAATTCTCAAATCTTATCCTGCATGATACCAGGCCATAAAGGGTTAAATTATGAGGACAGGTTGCATAAGCTTGGTTTGCATTCCCTTGAGTTTAGAAGGTTGAGGGATAATCTTGGCAAGGTCTTTTAAATGATAAATGGATTCAAAATGGTAAATACAAAGAAACTATTTTTTTCTGGTGGGGAAATCCAGAACAAGAGGGCATAATCTTCAAATTAGTGCCAGGCCATTTCGGAGTTAAAACAGGAAGCACATTTTTGCAGAGGAAATCTGGATGCTGAAATGTTCATGACTGAGATTGAAAAGGTTTTGTTAGGTAAGATATCAAGGGATCCGAGGCAAATGTGAGTAAATGGAGTTGAGGTACGGATCAGCCATGATCCAATTGAAAGGTGGAGCAGGCTTGCAGGGCAGGGCTGAATGGTCCTCTGCAACAGCTTGTTACAAGTGGAGATGTCCCGGTACTGGCAGAAAACCAGTTTTGTTTAGTGAAACTGAGGAACTGTTCTTTTTGTGGTGTATCTTGGTGTATCTTGGTGCAGTTGTCTGTCATTTTACGTAATGGTGTTTAGTAAGTGTCATTGCGAAGAAAATTGCGGCCTCGCTGGGTGCGTACGATGTGTGCACACACCCATTGAGGCCTTGCATGAGCCGAGAACTGGCTTTTCCGATCTGTCAAAATTTCTTTTGACAGATCCAACGAATCCCTGCAGGAAGAACATCAATGGGGTAGAAATTGGGCTATTTGCCCAGCTCTTGCCCAGCGAATGTCCTTCAAACTTTTATGCCTGTTTACCAGCCTAAGAGTTTTAAAACATAGAAAAATAATTTTTATTTTAAAAACCCTGTCCGTTAAGGTAAGTTTATTTTTAACCCTATTAAAACACATTAAAAAAATGTCAAATAAATATATTTTTTCTAAAACATTTAATTACATTCAATTTCAATTAATTTTAATTTTGTGAGGTGTTTTTTAAAATTTATTGTGTTGTGTTTCTTGTTTTTGGGGGGGGGGTGTTGTGGGGGTTCTCATTGATAGTAATGGAAGCTCATACAACAGAGTTCCCATTATTATCAATGAGAATACTAGATAGTGATTGGTGGTCCAGGCCCACGTGATTCCAGGATACGAATACGAACCTGTAGGACATGTTCCCATATGCTGCAAAAGCAAATGGAGGCCTCCAACCGGAATCCTACGTTCCTCCGGGACCACCAGGTATTTTCTTTTAAAGATTTTGGGTCGGAGGCGTTCGTCCGAAGAAAGCCTCTGACCACAATTTCCCCCCCCCCCCCAATATATTTATCTTGAGTTATATGAAATTACCACATTGTAGTGTAAAATTCCAAAATAGGTGCTCCCAGGGTAGGAATGGTGTGCATTAGGACATCTATCTGCACACAGCCGTTCCCGCCTAAACTTCTAGGTTTGACCTTAATTATGTGTACATGATGAGCTTTAGCCCACACAGCGCCTGCCCCTGGGAGTTCACACGCATGGAGGCAGGATTCACAAAGCTGCTGCAACAATTTAAAGATTTACAGCAGCAAAGTGCACAATGTTTCCTTTACCACACTGCACTAATGGATGTTATGGGATTAGTCTGAAATATAATAGTGCTGATTTGGTATGCTCATAAACTGCTCCCATGCTTGGACCTATGACAGTGGCTTCAGTCTTCTCAATATTTAGTTGGAGAAAATTTCTGTTTATATAGTACTGGATGTCGCACAAGCATTGTGACAAATCAGAGTCAGTGGAGCGGGCGAGAGAGGTGGTGGTGAGGTAGAGCTGGCAACAGTACAATGATGCCTGGCAGAACATGGCAGACAGGATAAATAGTGTAAACAGTATCTGCAGAACCTAGAAATAGATATGGGGTAGATGGCATACTATAAGAGAAATCTGACAAGCTAAGACAAACCACCAGTAACATACACCAGGTTGATGGTGCAATATTGCATGCCAAACATGATGGCACTCACCACTGACCTAGAAGAAAGCTGTCCACAAAGATCTAGTGATCTCTGTGACGTCGATTTCACCTCTCCCGATATTCATTTTATTCTGGCGTCAAATCTAGGGATCTCGAACATCCAGCAATAATGATGTCATCGTTGGCTAAGCAGCTAATCATATTGAAGAATTGTCACAGACACAAACCTGGAAGTAAAATGCACTGATCTTCCATCACTTTTTAATAATTTTACAGAGTGCAAAATAAAGATTGAGCATACATGTGGAATTACGGTAGAAGCTGAAATATCATAAACAATATTTAATAAAAATTATTATATTACAAACCATGTAATTTAAATCATTATTGAAAAAAATTGACAGTTCACTGATATAAAATTAGTTTTTGGGTCCAATATGGTTGTTCAGTAGTTATGACTCAGCACACCTTTAAAAATCCAGTTACATCTCATTGAACAAGGCTTAACTTTTTAATGTTTTTCTAACAGCGATATTACAGCGTAAAAGCTGAAGTTCTCGCCAGTTCAGTAATTTCAATTGATTGCCTGCTCTGGGAATTCAGCAGCACACCCTGTGGAGGAGTGGGAATGACTGACAATGGCTTCTGGATTTCCGCGTTTAACTGGACAGTGCTGACAGTTTTGCTGTCATTACAACTTCAAATTCCGGGCCATTGCCTTTTAATCTGTCCTACATGGACCATTGGCCCATACAGCACTAGAGCCCCTTCTTTGCATCTCAGGGACATCCATGCTTCGGCATGGCACACATTCAGCTGTAACTTACAATGGAAAGTTTCACTCACATCTTTCAAGGGTTCCATATAGCAAAGCACTAACACAATAGTCACTTATATATACCCAGGATGGGCTTCAGATCTGACATATGGATGCGGTCATTGACCTCTATATGAAGCAGCAGGGTGATATTCGGCAGTTGTGTCACTCCATACAGTGGAAAAGGAGATGAAGGTGTAAGTCATGCTGATCAATGAGTCAAGTGCCTGTTTGATCTGTGAACAGCACATTAGCTGACAATCAAGAAAATGTTTCCAAAAGGAAATTTCTGCCCACAGTTACCACGTCTGAGGTCAGAAATGGAAATACAACATGCAAATGCGCTATAATTTCACAAACCACTGGTCTATCTTCAGTATCAGGTGCATTATTGGCCTTGAAATCCCGGCCTCCCTGGTCTGTACGGAGTGTGTACAGACCCGGGAAGGCATTGCAAAAGCTGGTTTTGGCGCGCCGAAAACCAGCTTTTCTGATCTGTCAAGTTTCTGGTTTGACAGATCGCACGTATCTCGGGGAGAAGGACATTCCCACGGCAGAGATTGGGCTATTTGCCCATCTCTTGCCCTGCGAATGTCCTTAACACTCTTGCGCTTGGTAAAAGCAGACGCATAGCCTACTTTTACCAGCATAAGAGTTTTAAAACATACAAAAACATATAAAAATAAAATGTAAAAAACTCATTTGATGTTAAAAATCCTGCCCACTAAAATAAGTTTATTTTAAACCATAATTAAAACTTTTTTTAAAAATCGGCAATTTTTTTTTTCAAAAACATTTCTCATAACTTTTATTTCTATAATGTATTCATGTGAGGTGTTTTTTTTTACATTTTTTATATAGTATTTGGGTGTTTGGGGGTGTTTCTCATTCATAGTAACAGGAGTTTCGAACTTACGAAACTCCTATTACTATGAATGGGAAAATACTTTACCATGATTGGGTGTCCAGGCTCACGTGACTCTTACGGACGTCCCAATGTGAATGCGCTCTATAGCGCACGAAGAGGAGGCTTCAGGACCAGGATCTTTGGTGGGAGCAGCAGGAAAAGGTAGGTGCGGATCTTTTTAGCTATTTTCTAGCGAGCGCCCACAGGAAGCAGAGGACCGGGATTTCAGGGCCAATATTTGTTTTGAACAGGTGGACCATTTATTAGTATGCTAATGGTAAAAGTTGGAATGTGAAGAGAAAATTTACAATGGTATACCCTGACTGCGCATGGACAACTGAGGGGAGTTATAACATTCTGTGAATAGGTTTGTAGCCTACTCTGCGGCAGGATTGTGTTGTTCAGGATTGTGCAGCTGGGCTGTGCCAGCATTATTGCAGATTCCAAAAATTATGCTCTGAGGAAGCCAGCAATTTCCTATGGTTTCCCTGGAAAAGGTGCAGGCAGCAATCGAGGCTTTAAAGAAATGGTTGCATTGGAAAGCCCTTCCTCACTTTTCAGTTTTTCTTCAAAATTGTTTCTCAGAATTGCGTTTTTAATTTAATTTTTTGCATTTTTGTTTGATACATTTGTTTATTCTTTCACTTTGACATTTTTGGCCTTGATTTCCGCCCCCCCCCCACCGCACATTTAACATTTTTTTTTCCAAGATGTGGGCATCGCTGGCAAGGGCCAGTATTTATTGCCCATCCCTAATTGCTCTTGAGAAGATGGTGGTGAGCCGCCTTCTTCAACCGCTGCAGTCTTTTTGGTGAAGGTACTCCCACAGTACTGTTAGGGAGGGAGTTCCAGAATTTTGACCCAGCGACGATGAAGGAATGGCGATATACTTCCAAGTCAGGATGGTATGTAACTTGGAGGGGAACTTGCAGGTGATGGTGTTCCCATGCACCTGCTGCCCTTGTCCTTCTAGGTGGTAGAGGACGCGGGTTTGGGGGATGCTGCCGAAAAAGCCGTGACAAGTTGCTGCAGTGCATCTTACAGATGGTACACACTGCAGCCATAGTGCACCGGTGGTGGAGGGAGTGAATGTTGAAGGTGATGAATGGGATGCCAATCAAGCGGGCCCGCAGCCTTTTCTGTACCCAGTGCACTCAGCCACTTCTTGATATCACATGGAGTGAATAAAATTGGCTGAAGACTGGCTTCTGTGATTGTGGGGGCCTCAGGAGGAGGCCGATATGGATCATCCACTTGGCACTTCTGGCTGAAGATTGTGGTAAATGCTTTAGCTTTGTCTTTTGCACTTGCGTGTTGGTCTCCACCATCATTGAGCATGGGGATATTCATTGAGCCTCCTCCTCCTGTTAGTTGTTTAATTATCCACCACCATTCACGACTGGATGTGGCAGGACTGCAGAGCTTTGATCTGATCCGTTGATTATAAGATCGCTTAGCTCTATTTATAGAATGCTACTTCCGATGCTTAGCATGCATGTCGTCCTGTGTTGCAGCTTCCCCAGGTTGGCATCTCATTCTTAGGTACACTTGTTGCTGCTCCTGGCATGCCCTTCTGCCCTCCTCATTGAACAAGGGTTGGTCCCCTGGCTTGATGGTAATGGTAGAGTGAGGGATATGCCGGGTCATGAGGTTACAGATATTGGTGGAATACAATTCCGCTGCTGCTCATGGCCCACAGCACCTCATGGATGCCCAGTTTTGAGCTGCTGGATCTGTTCTAAATTTATCCCATTTAGCATGGTGGTAGTGCCACACAACATGATGAGGGTGTCTTCAGTGTGAAGACAGGGCTTTGTCTCCACAATGACTGTGTGGTGATCACTGCTACCAATGCTGTCATGGACAGATGCATCTGCGACAGGTAGATTGGTGAGGACGAGGTCAAGTAGATTTTTCCCTCGTGCTGGTTCTCTCACCAGCTGCTGCAGACCCAGTCTGGCAGGTATGTCCTTCAGGACTCAGCCAGTTCGGTCAATAGTGGTGCTACCGAGCCACTCTTGATGATGGACTTTGAAGTCCCCCAACCAGAGTACATTCTGTGCCCTTGCTACCCTCAGTGCTTCTTCCAAGTGGTGTTCAACATAGAGGAGTAATGATTCATCAGCTGAGAGAGGGCAGTAGGTGGTAATCAGGAGGAGGTTGACTTGTCCATGCTTGACCTGAAGCCATGAGACTTCATGGGGTCTGGAGTCAATGTTGAGGACTCCCAGGGCCACTCCCTCCCGACTGTATACCACTGTGCCTCCACCTCTGGTGGGTCTGTCCTGCTGGTGGGACAGGACATACCCAGGGATGGTGATGGAGGATTCTGGGACATTAGCTACAAGGTATGATTCTGTGAGTATGACTATGTCAGCCTTTTACTTGACTAGTCTGTGGGACAGCTCTCCCAATTTTGGCACACGTCCGCAGATGTTAGTGAGGAGGACTTTGTAGGATTGACTGGGCTGGGTGCGCCTTTGTCGTGTCCGAAGCCAGGTAGTCCGTCCGGTATTATTATTTTTTTTTTTCATAGTGCTTGTGTACAACTGAGTGGCTTGCTAGGCTATTTCAGAGGGCGGTTAAGAGTCAACCACATTGTTGTGGATCTAGAGTCACATGTAGGCCAGACCAGGTAAGGACGGCAGATTTCCGTCTCTAAAAGACATTAATGAACCAGATGGGTTTTTTACGACAATCCAGTAGTTTCATGGTCATCATTACTGACACTAGCTTTTTATTCCTGATTTATTTAAATAACTGCATTTAAATTCCACAGCTGCCATGGTGGGATTTGAACTCACTTCTCCGGATTATTCGTCCAGGCGTCTGGATTATTAGTCCCGTAATTTAACTACTATGTTACCATTGTAGCTTTTCAGGGAGTTTGAAGCTGTTTGTAAGGACCTTAAAATGGTAAGATTCCTCTGGGTATTCCTCTTGCCCCGAGGGAGCAGGATTGGTGCAGCCATAGGAGGGCTTCATCAGACAGTGTGCTGCAGATTGTGTCGAGCAGAGGAGTTGTCCAACAGCATACGCAGAACAACGGAGGGCCTGTTAGTAGTATTACAGTCCACCATGGTGCATGTGGCAATTCTCGGGGCATCTACAGCAGAAGGCCCTATTAAGAAGGTACTAAAGGCAGAATGACTTCCTCCATGAATGCTCCGACTGCTGCCACAGTGGCCAAGAGGACCAACTTCAGCAGGCTTGGTGAATAGTGGAAGACGGTTCTGAGGCAGGGCTTCACTGATTTCCTTGGTGTTATTAGGTCTGCTTCCCTGCAGATCTGTGGCCTTGCAGACCCAGTGTGAAATCCGAGTTTCATGGCAGGAATGGCCTCAGATGATTGTGTGATTCCCTCAGGTTGGCAGGACATACATACCCTCCATCCAGCCCCCTTGGATGTCTGCACATATGGCCGAAAGGAAGCAGGACTGCATTGTTCTTGCTGTTATACAGGAAGTGCAGCTTGCAGCAGGCCGATTTCAACATTTCTCTGCCATTAGACAAGGGCCCCACCTCAGTCCCAAGAGGCTCATATTGACAAACAGCAGTCAGCGCTCCTCACACACTTCTCTCATTCAGCTAGTGCCCAGGAGCACTAGATCAGGATTAAAAGTTCACAATAAACACACTGGCACTAATGGGAATCACAGAGCTAAGAAGCTCTAGTTAGACACACGCACACCTTTATAAAGTTATGGTGGCATTAAAGTTGTTTTGCATGCAGACTTTTTTTGGAAAGGTCTGGACGTTTCTTTCATGAAGTGGCATGACTAGAATCGAGTTGGAATTGCTGAACACAGAGAAGACACTACAGATGATGCAATATTTGTAGAGGGAAGGGTGGAGAAATAGATAGAAATGTTAATGCCAGTGGCCAGAAAGGAAAGTCAAGAGAAGGGTTCCAGTATTAGAATGGCACAAATATTCCTTGTAGCTGGGAATGGAATCTCCTTTGCATCTTCTTCAACAACAAGAACGACAACAACTTGTATTTATATAGGACATTTAGCATCGTAAAACAACCCAAGGCGTTTTGAGGAATGTTATCAAACAAAATTTGACACAGAGCCACATAAAGAGATATTAGGACAGGTGACTAAAATCTTGTCAAAGAAGTAGGTTTTGAGGAGCGACTTAAAAGAGGAGATAGAGGTAGAGAGACGGAGAGATTTAGAGAGGGAATTCCAGAGCTTAGGGCCTAGGCAGCTGAAGGCACATCAGCTGTTCCTCCTCTCGCTGATCTGCCTGTTCTCCTTGATGAGGTCACTTTTTTAGGTAAAGTTTTGCAGCAGGCAACGCTTATCCAAAATCCTTGAACTCCAACTTGGACTATGTTGCTGTAATTTTCCAGTCAGATCGAGCCACTTGAAGCACCTTTGATGTGCAGTGGTGTGCACAGTTATGGTACTGGTAGCATAGGTCTCATTGTACCAATGCTCAGGTCATTTCCTGAGATGTCGAACAGGTGTCATAAGCCATAGCTGCAGAGGATAGCCTTGGTCACTCAGATGCCACCCAGAGATTTCTCTTTCATAGTAGAAGAGTGCTGGCAAGCACGATGGCCTTAAAATGAATGTGGCATGTCAGGTCTCAAAGAATCAAGTATTCACTTGCATGATGTATTGCTGTTCATAAATGAGTGGCACATTGGGGCAGCTAATTTACGTGGTAGCATTAAGCAAGAGAGGACAAATGGCTAAGTTTGTGTTTCTATGAATTATTGGCATCAATGGGAAGAAAATCAGACACGTTCTATAAAGGTGTTGAGGAGAAATCTCCCTTTAACCCTAGCGGAACCACTGAGATAATGGATCGATGCTCTCAATGTACGACAGACTCAAAGAGATAGGTTCGAAGTGATTTATTCCGACTTATGTAGGGGAAGGTATGCTCTTAGTTACCCAAGACAGAACGCTTCAAAAATCCAAAACATAGAAACATAGAAACATAGAAAATAGGTGCAGGAGTCGGCCTTCGGCCCTTCGAGCCTGCACCAACATTCAATAAGATCATGGCTGATCATTCCCTCAGTATCCCTTTCCTGCTTTCTCTCCATACTCCTTCATCCCCTGAGCCGAAAGGGCCATATCTAACTCCCTCTTGAATATACCCAATGAACTGGCATCAACAACTCTCTGCGGCAGGGAATTCCACAGGTTAACAACTCTCTGAGTGAAGAAGTTTCTCCTCATCTCAGTCCAAAATGGCCTACCCCTTATCCTAAGACTGTGTCCTCTGGTTCTGGACTTCCCCAACATCGGGAACATTCTACCCGCATCTAACCTATCCCGTCCCGTCAGAATATAATATGTTTCTATGAGATACCCCTCATCCTTCTAAACTCCAATGTATAAAGGCCCAGTTGATCCAGTCTCTCCTCATATGTCAGTCCAGCCATCCCGGGAATCAGTCTGGTGAATCTTTGCTGCATTCTCTCAACAGCAAGAACATCCTTCCTCAGATTTGGAGACCAAAATTGAACACAATATTCCAGGTGAGGCCTCACCAAGGCCCTGTACAACAGCAGTAAGACCTCCCTGCTCCTATACTCAAATCCCCTAGCTATGAAGGCCGACATATCATTTGCCTTCTTCACCGCCTGCTGTACGTGTATGCTAACTTTCAATGACTGATGAACCATGACACCCAGGTCTCGTTGCACCTCCCCTTTTCCTAATCTGCCACCATTCAGATAATATTCTGTCTTCGCGTTTTTGCCCCCAAAGTAGATAACCTCACATTTATCCACAATATACTGCATCTGCCATGCATTTGCCCACTCACCTAACCTGTCCAAGTCACCCTGCAGCCTCCTAGCGTCCCCTCACAGCTCAAACCCCACCCAGTTTAGTGTCATCTGCAAACTTGGAGATATTACACTCAATTCCTTCATCCAAATCATTGATGTATATTGTAAATAACTAGGGTCGCAGCACTGAGCCCTGCAGCACTCCACTAGTCACTGCCTGCCATTCTGAAAGGGACCCGTTTATCCCGACTCTGCTTCCTGCCTGCCAACCAGTTCTCTATCCATGTCAGTACATTACGCCCAATACCATGTGCTTTAATTTTGCACACCAATCTCTTGTGTGGGACCTTGTCAAAAGTCTTTTGAAAGTCCAAATACACCACATCCACTGGTTCGTCCTTGTCCACTCTATTAGTTACATCCTCAAAAAGTTCCAGAAGATTTGTCAAGCATGATTTCCCCTTCATAAATCCATACTGACTTCGACCGATCCTGTCTTCCAAATGCGCTGCTATTTCATCCTTAATAATTGATTCCAACATTTTCCCCACTGCTAATGTCAGGCAAACCGATCTATATTTACCCGCTTTCTCTCTCCCTCTCTTTTTAAAAAGTGGTGTTACATTAGGTACCCTCCAGTCCATAGGAACTGATCCAGAGTCAATAGATTGTTGGAAAATGATCAGCAGTGCATCCACTATTTCTAGGGCCACTTCCTTAAGTACTCTGGGATGCAGACTATGAGGCCCCAGGAATTTATTGGCCTTGAATCCCATCAATTTCCCTAACACAATTTCCCGCCTAATAAGGATATCCTTCAGTTCCTCCTTCTCACTAGACCCTTGGTTGCCGAGTATTTCTGGAAGGTTATTCGTGAAGACAGAACCAAAGTATTTGTTCAATTGGTCTGCCATTTCTTTGTTCCCCATTATAAATTCATCTGAATCCGACTGCAAGGGACCTAATCTTTTTCTCTTCATATATCTATAGAAGCTTTTGCAGTCCGTTTTTATGTTCCCGGCAAGTTTCTTCTTGTACTCTATTTTCCCCCTCTTAATTAAACCCTTTGTCCTCCTCTGCTGAATTCTAAATTTCTCCTAGTCCTCAGGTTTGTTGCTTTTTCTGGCCAATTTATATGCCTCTTCCTTGGATTTAACACGATCCTTAATGTCCCTTGTTGCCACGGTTGAGCCACCTTCCCCATTTTATTTTTACTCCAGACAGGGATGTACAATTGTTGAAGTTCATCCATGTGATCTTTAAATGTTTGCCATTGCCTATCGACCGTCAATCCTTTAAGTATCAGTTGCCAGTCTATTCTAGTCAATTCATACCTCATACCATCGAAGTTACCTTTCCTTAAGTTCAGGACCCTAGTTTCTGAATTAACTGTGTCACTCTCCATCTTAATAAAGAACTCTACCATGTTATGGTCACTCTTCCCCAAGGGGCCTCGCACAACAAGATTGTTAATTAGTCCTTTCTCATTACACATCACCCAGTCGAGGATGGCCAGCTCCCTGGTTGGTTCCTCGACATATTGGTCTAGAAAACCTCCTCCAGGAAATCCTCCTCCACCGCATTGCTACCAGTTAGGTTAGCCCAATCAATATGTAAATTAAAGTCATCCCTGATAACTGCTGTACCTTTATTGCATGCATCCCTAATTTCTTGTTTGATGCTGTTCACAATCTTACTACTACTGTTTGGTGATCTATGCACAACTCCCACTAGCGTTTTCTGCCCCTTGGTATTCCGTAGCTCCAGCCATACCGATTCCACATCATCCAAGCTAATGTCCTTTCTTACTATTACGTTAATTTCCTCTTTAACCAGCAATGCCACTCCACCTCCTTTTCCTTTCTGTCTATCCTTCCTAAATGTTGAATACCCCTGGATGTTGAGTTCCCAGCCTTGGTCACCCTGGAGCCATGTCTCCGTGATGCCAATTACATCACACCCATTAACTGCTATCTGCGCAGTTAATTCGTCCACCTTATTCAGAATACTCCTCGCATTGAGGCACAGAGCCTTCAGGCTTGTCTTTCCAGCACTCTTTTCCCCTTTAGAATTTTGGTGCAATGTAGCCCTTTTTGCTTTTTGCCTTAGGTTTCTCTGCCTTCCACTTTTACTTTTCTTCTTTCTATCTTTTGCTTCTGCCCCCATTCTACTTCCCTCTGTCTCCCTGCATAGGTTCCCATCCCCCTGCCATACTAGTTTAACTTCTCCCCAACAGCACTAGCAAACACTCCCCCTAGGACATTGGCTCCGGTCCTGCCCAGGTGCAGACCGTCCGGTTCGTACTGGTCCTACCTCCCCCAGAACTGGTTCCAATGTCCTAGGAATTTGAATCCCTCCCTTGTGCACCACCCCTCAAGCCACGTATTCATCTGAGCTATCCTGCGATTCCTACTCTGACTAGCACATGGCAATAGTAGCAATCCTGAGATTACTACTTTTGAAGTCCTATGTTTTAATTTAGCACCTAGCTCCCTAAATTCGTCTTGTAGGACCGCATCCTGTTTTTTACCTATATCGTTGGTACCTATATGCACCACAACAACTGGCTGATCACCCTCCCTTTTCAGAATGCCCTACACCCGCTCCATGACACCCTTGACCCTTGCACCAGGGAGGCAACATACCATCCTGGAGTCTCGGTTGCGGCCACAGAAACATCTATCTATTCCCCTTACAATTGAATCCCCTATCACTATAGCTCTCCCACTCTTTTTCCTGCCCTCCTGTGCAGCAGAGCCACCCACGGTGCCATGAACTTGGCTGCTGCTGCCCTCCCCTGATGACTCATCCCCCTCAACAGTACCCAAAGTGGTGTATCTGTTTTGCAGGGGGATGACCGCAGAGGACCCCTGCACTACCTTCCTTGCAGTGCTCTTCCTGTTGTTCATTCAATCCCTATCTGGCTGTGTACCCTTTACCTGTGGTAAGACCAACTCACTAAACGTGCTGTTCACGTCATTCTCGGCATCGTGGATGCTCCCGAGTTCATCCACCCGCAGCTCCAGTGCCGCAATGTGGTCCATCAGGAGCTGCAGGTGGATGCACTTCCCGCACACATAGTCATCAGGGACACTGGAAGCGTCCCTGACTTCCCACATAGTGCAGGAGGAGCATAACACGTGTCCGAGCTGTCCTGCCATGACTTAAACCTTTGATAAACTTAAATTGGCAACAACAATGCTAAAGGTGACTTACTGATATAGAAAAAAAAAAGAAAAACTACTTACCAATCACCAGCCAATCGCTTACCTCCTTGGCTGTGACGTCACCTTTCGATTTCTTTCTACTTCTTTGTTGCCTTCTCTCCCTGCTGCAGCTGCACCAGCTGGCTTTTATAGGCCTCCCGACTCGACGTTGCTCCTCCTCCTCACTCTCCCACTCCCCGACTGTGACTGATGGGCCTTTATAGGCCTCCCGACTCGACGCTGCTCCTCCTCCTCGTTCTCCCACTCCCCGTCTGCGACTGATGGGCCTCTTGTAGTCTCACTGGCCTTTATAAAGTCTCACTGGCCTTTATACAGATTTAGTGGGCCAGTCTTTGATGAACCTTTTGAAGTGACAGTGATCGAGAATGCTACCCGTGCCAATAGCACAGATGTCTCTACAGTCGTTGAAATGACAATTTAACTGCCACAAATAACACAGATGTAAGGCAAAGACAAATAATGGAATTTGTTGCCGCATTTGGTTCAGTCAAAGAAAACATTCAAATCACAAAGCACAGAAACCTTTGTTAACATGAAAGACGGGAATTTTAGTTCAGTTAACCATTGGTTTAACCCTTTTCAGACTGCCTGCTGTGTGAGCTGATTCCCAAGCATTTGGCTCCCTTCTTGGCTTCTTTGAATGTGTTATCTCTGCCTCTCGGAGTGTGTTTGTTTCTACAGGTTTGGCTTTATGGGCTTCTCAGCCCGCTCCACCATCCTTTAAGAATTAAACACGCCAACTGTTCTATGTATTCCTTCAAAATCTAAGATTCATTTTCCTATCATAGTTTTACATATTATCTGTGGATAATTCCTTATCCTACAACAAAAGGGCAGATGATCCACTCTTCCACATTACCGTCTATGCGGACAGGTTGAAAATTATCCCAATGCATTTGTGACTTGCTTAATGCATCTGTGTACAACTGATTGGCTAATATTGATGATGTCCTTAATAGCAGCCTGGAATAAATCTACAGTAAGCCCTAAAGTTCAGGATCCTTGGGACCTTAACAGTCACTAGCTGTGTGGTGTCTGTGATTGAGGTCAGCTATTGTCAATGTTGCACCATGTGGTATAAATCAGTGATGGCTTCATTAGTGAAGAACAGCCTAAGCAGACACAGCTCCTAGAATAACTGGAGAGAGGAGTGTCTCTACTTGTATATTATCATAGAATCATAGAATGGTTCCAGCACGGAAGAAGGCCATTTGGCCCATTGAGCCTGTGCCATATTATGATGTAGGAATACCTGTAGGATGGTGTTATGTGTCTCCATTGCTGCCTTACTAGCCTGGCAACTCTTCATTGCCCCATCCCTTGTTCTTCCAAAAAGCTAAATGTCAGGAGAATTCCCATTGGAAAATCCCATTGTGCCATGTCTGAGGCGAGAAAGGGGGCAATAGTAACCTGACAACAAATATGTGGATATGAAAACTGAAGACAGAAAAAGACCAGTTGGTCAATTTTGCCTGTCCCATACTGTCAGGGTATAATTTATGCACACTGTGACCCTCCATCTGCCCTCTCACCAACCAGCCACTCAGTCTCCACAAAGGGCAAAAAAACAAAGAAAAAACCCCGAGGCCAATTTAAGGAAAAACGACTTCAGACCCGACAAAGTGATCATGCAAGTTCGCTTTCCAAGGTCAGAGACCATAGTGACTAGGAGTCTCATCCTCAATACCTCACCTACCCACTATACATAGTGATATCTATCAGCCACAGTTAGAAACCATCCAGCTCCCTTTTGAATGTTTACTGAAAATCTGCATTTGCTGGAGATTTCGTAAAAGATCAGAACATTGCTGTGCCAATCTGTATTGCAGCGCTCAAGTATCTTGCTAATTCAGTCCCCACCATGCCAGGACACAAAGAATCAACAGTCACTTTTATCCCTTCTAGTCTTCTGGCCAGTTCCTTGGCTAGTTTGCTCTGTGCATAGGATTTTGCTGAAAAGCAGCTCTTCTCATTATTTAATTCTTCATAATTATTGTTTCCCACATTGTATACAGCAGAGGAGACATTGATGATATATGAAGGACCTGACTGTTTTATCAAATCAAGCAGTAAATAGTTTAATAATAAATGACCTGAATGATTGACCCAAATTGCAACTTAAACCCATTTATTGTTTTAGAATCATCACCCCAGTATTATTGATCAGAATGTTGATCTGTTGCTCTTCATCTTTGATCTGTTACCAAACTCCGAAATAGATTTGGTGTCAGCCAAATTCAATGTTTTCACTATATTAGGATTTCCAGATTCCTTTATTATTTCTTTAGCTGCAGCTACACCTTTTGCTGTGTCTCTGCAACCAATGACAATCTGGGCTGCTTGCTTTCTCAGGTCTCTCGCATTCTCTTTGCCAATTCCAGTGTTAGCCCCAGTTATGACTGAAGTCTTTCCTTTCAATCCTGTGTCCAAAGACCATTGCTTGTAATTTCCTTGGAACTTCTCCCACTCTGCCTAATTGGGGTTTGCACCGGATGTTTGGCAAAGTAGGAGAACCTCTGAGGAAATTCCTGATGCATTTCCCTCAATTTAGTGCTTTATTTACACCTTTCACATCCACAGGACATCTCAAAGTGCCTCACAGCAATCTCTGAAGGGTAGTCACTGCTGTCATGCAGGAAAACACAGTATCCAATCTGTATTCAGCAAGCTCCGGCAAACAAAAATAGGAATGTGGTGGAAGGGCCCAGAAATTGTCCATCTCAGAAATGGTCTCCATCCATCTCATACAAGGCTAATGGTGGCAAGGGGGGAAATCAAGGCTAGGACTGGAGCATGGACTCCCAAGCCTGGAGTTTCCTCAGCCCTGAGCTGTCAGAGATCCAATGTATGATCTGATGTCGGTATGCCAAGTGAGCTGATACATACCAACTTCCAGAAGAATGCAAGTAGGAGCCAAGAGGGAAAGGGAATCCTAGGCAAGGAAGCGTCCTGGTGTTAGACAGAGCTAATGCCCCCACAACCAATGGATCAGAGCAAAGCTACCACATCCAATTGTGAATGTTGATGAATAATAAGGCAACTAACTGAAGGAGGAGGAGACTCCAGAAAATCCTCATCCTCAACTGTGGTGGAGCCCAGCACAATACAAAAGACAAGGCTGAAGTGTTTGCAAGTGTCTTTGGCCAAAAGTGCCAAGTGGATGCTCCTACTAGACCTCTTACCAGATTCCAGCCAATTTGATTGAGTTTAAATGATATTAAGAGGCAGCTAAGTGCAATGGACACAGCAATGGCTATGGGCCCTGACAATATACCAGTGGTAGTGGTGAAGTCCTGTGCAAAACGTACAGCTATGACACTGGTATCTGCCCAACACCATGGAAGCTCGCCCATGTATGTGTTATCCATAAAAATTAGATTAATCTAACCTGTCCAATTATTTGTTGTCAGCCTCTTCCCAATCATCAGTAAAGAGATGAAAGCAGTCACCAATCATGCCATCAAGTCACACCTACTCATCAATAACCTGGTTACTGATGCTCCAAGCTCCACCAGAACCACTTGGTCTCAGATCGTAGCACAGTTTTGATCCAGACATGGACACATGATCTGAATGCCAGAGGCGAGGTGAAAGTAGCAGCCCTCAACATCAAGACAGCATTCGGCTGAGTCTGCCACCAAGGAGCCCCAGAAAAGTTGAAGGCTGTGGGAGTCAAAGGGAAAACCTTCCGATGACTGGGGTCAAAGTGACGCAAAGGAAGTTGACTGTGGTTGTCAGAGGTCAGCCAACACAACCTCAGGACATCACTGCAGGAATTCCTCAGGGAAACATTCTCTTCGAAACCATTTTCCGCTGCTTCATAAATGACCTTTGCTCTGTCATAAGGTCAGGAATCGAGCTGTCTGCTGATGATTCCACAGTTGCATTCACAGCTCCTTTAATAATGAAACAGCCCATGCCAGCCTTCAACAGGACCTAGATAACATCCTGACCTGGGATGGCAAGTGGCAGGTAATGTTCATGTTGTTTAAGTGCTAAGTAATAACGATCTCAACAAAAAAAGCCCAGCTATTCCCTCTTGACATTCAACAGCAAAACTAGTTCCCCCATCATCAACATCCTGGGTGTCATCATTAACCAGAAGCTTAACTGGATCAGCTATATCAAAACTGTGGCTACAAGAGCAGGGCAAAGTGGCTTACCTTCTGACCCCTCAAAGTGTCTCTACCATCTACCATGTGCTAGTCAGGAGTGTCCACTCATTTGGATGGATGCAGATGCAGCAAGAAACTTGATACCATACAGGAAGTTAGCTTCCAAAGCAGTCCATACATCTGGACTCATTATCGAGTCCTTCCACCACCGGTGTACAATGGTTACAGTATGTACAATCTACAGAATGCATAGCAACAACTTACAAAGTTTGCTTCAACAGCATTTCACTCCCCTGCAAACTCTACCGCTAAGAAGTCATGAGCAGTAATGTCGTGAGTATGCCATCACCTTCAAGTTCCCCACCAAGTCAAACACCATCATTACTTATACATACATCCCCATTCCTTTGTTGTTGTTCGGTCAATATCTTCAAATTCTACACCTAACACATCCTTCTAAACTCCAGTGAATACAGGCCCAGTCGATCCAGTCTCTTCTCATATGTCAGTCCTGCCATCCCAGGAATCAGTTTGGTGAACCTCCGCTGCACTCCCTCAATAGCAAGAACATCCTTCCTCAGATTAGGAGACCAAAACTGAACACAATATTCCAGGTGGGACCTCACCAAGGCCCTGTACAACTGCAGTAAGACTTCCCTGCTCCTATACTCAAATCCCCTAGCTATGAAGGCCAACATACCATTTGCCTTCTTCACCGCCTGCTGTACCTGCAAGCTAACCTTTAATGACTGATGAATCATGACACCCAGGTCTCACTGCACCTCCCCTTTTCCTAATTTGCCACCATTCAGATAATATTCTGCCTTCATGTTTTTGCCCCCAAAGTGGATAACCTCACATTTATTCACATTATACTGCATCTGCCATGTATTTGCCCACTCACCTAACCTGTCCAAATCACACTGCAGCCTCTTAGTGTCCCCCTCACAGCTCACACTGCCACCCAGTTTAGTGTCATCTGCAAACTTGGAGATATTACACTCAATTCCATCATCCAAATCATTAATATATATTGTAAAGAGCTGGGGTCCCAGCACTGAGCCCTGCGGCACTCCACTAGTCACTGCCTGCCATTCTGAAAAGGACCCGTTAATCCCGACTCTCTGCTTCCTGTCTGCCAACCAGTTCTCTATCCACGTCAGTACATTACCATGCGCTTTGATTTTGCACACCAATCTCTTGTGTGGGACCTTGTCAAAAGCCTTTTGAAAGTCCAAATACACCACATTCACTGGTTCTCCCCTTCCACTCTACTAGTTACATCCTCAAAAAATGTCAGAAGATTTGTCAAGCATGATTTCCACTTCATAAATCCATGCTGACTTGGATCAATCCTATCACTGCTTTCCAAATGTGCTGCTATTTAATCCAAAATGATTGATTCCAACATTTTCCCCACTACTGATGTCAGGCTAACTGGTCTATAATTACCCGTTTTCTCTTTACTCCTTTTTTAAAAAGTGGTGTTACATTAGCAACCCTCCAGTCCATACGAACTGATCCAGAGTCGATAGACTGTTGGAAAATTATCACCAATGCATCCACTATTTCTAGGGCCTCTTCCTTAAGTACTCTGGGATGTAGACTTTCAGGCCCTGGGGATTTATCGGCCTTCAATCCTGTCAATTTCCCTAACACAATTTCCTGCCTAATAAGGATATCCTTCAGTTCCTCCTTCTCACTAGACCTTTGGACCCCTAGTACATCGGGAAAGTTATTTGTGTCTTCTTTTGTTAAGACAGAACCAAAGTACTTGTTCAATTGGTCTGCCATTTCTTTGTTCCCCATTATAAATTCACCCGAATCCGACTGCAAGGGACCAACGTTTGTCTTCACCAATCTTTTTCTCTTCACATATCTATAGAAGCTTTTGCAGTCATTTTTGATGTTTCTGGCAAGATTCCTCTCGTATTCTATTTTCTCCCTTTTAATTAAACCCTTTGTCCTCCTCTGCTGTATTCTAAATTTCTCCCAGTCCTCCGGCTTGCTACTTTTTCTGGCCAATTTATATGTCTCTTCCTTGGATTTAACATTATCCATAATTTCCCTTGTTGCCACGGTTGAGCCACCTTCCCCGTTTTATTTTTACTCCAGTCAGGGATGTACAATTGTTGAAGTTCGTCCATATGATCTTTAAAGGTTTGCCATTGCCTATCCACCGTCAACCCTTGAAGTATCATTTGCCAGTCTAATCTAGCCAATTTGTGCCTCATACCATCAAAGTTACCTTTCCTTAAGTTCAGGACCCTAGTTTCTGAATTAACTTTGTCACTCTCCATCTTAATAAAGAATTCTACCATATTATGGTCACTCTTCCCCAAGGGGCCTCGCACAACAAGATTGCTAATTAGTCCCTTCTCATTACACATCACCCAGTCTAGGATGGCCAGCTCTCTGGTTAGTTCCTCGACATATTGGTCGAGAAAACCATCCCTAATACACGACAGGAAATCCTCCTCCACCGCATTGCTGCCAGTTAGGTTAGCCCAATATATATGTAGATTAAAGTCGCCCATGATAACTGCTGTACCTTTATTGCACGCATCCCTTATTTCTTGTTTGATACTGTCCCCAACCTCAATACTACTATTTGGTAGCCTGTACACAACTCCCACTAGCGTTTTCTGCCTTTTGGCATTCCGTAGCTCCACCCATACCGATTCCACATCATCCAAGCTAATGTCCTTCCTTACAATTGCATTAATTCCCTCTTTAACCAGCAACGCCACCCAACCTCCTTTTCCTTTCTGTCTATCCTTCCTAAATGCTGAATACCCCTGGATGTTGAGTTCACAGCCTTGGTCACCCTGGAGCCATGTCTCCGTGATGCCAATCACATCATACCCGTTAACTGCTATCTGTGCAGTTCGTTCGTCCACCTTATTCCGAATACTCCTCACATTGAGGCACAGAGCCTTCAGGCTTGTCTTTTTAACAGACTTTGACCCTTTAGAATTCTGCTGTAAATTGGCCCTTTTTGTTTTTTGCCTTGGGTTTCTCTGCCCTCCACTTTTACTATTCTCCTTTCTATCTTTTGCTTCTGTCTCCATTTTATTCCCCTCTGCCTCCCTATATAGGTTCCCAGCCCCCTGTCATATTAATTTCACTCCTCCCAAATAGCACTAGCAAACACTCTCCCTAGGACATTGGTTCTGGTCCTGCCCAGGTGCAGACCGTCCAGTTCGTACTGGTCCCACCTCCCCCAGAACCGGTTCCAATGTCCCAGGAATTTGAATCCCTCCCTTCTGCACCACTGCTCAAGCCACGTATTCATCTGAGCTATCCTGCGATTCCTACTCTGACTAGCACATGGCACTGGTAGCACCCTGAGATTACTACTTTTGAGGTCCTACTTTTTAATTTAATTCCTAGCTCGCTAAATTCGTCTCGTAGGACCTCATCCCGTTTTTTACCTATATCGTTGGCACCTATATGCACCACAACAACTGGCTGTTCACCCTCCCTTTACAGAATATCCTGCACCCGCTCAGAGACATCCTTGACCTTTGCACCAGGGAGGCAACATACCATCCTGGAGTCTCGGTTGCGGCCGCAGAAACGCCTATCTATTCCCCTTACAATCGAACCCCCTATCACTATTGCTCTCCCACTCCTTTTTCTGCCCTCCTGTGCAGCGGAGCCAGCCACGGTGCCATGAACCTGGCTGCTGCTGCTCTCCCCTGATGAGTCATCCCCCTCAACAGTACCCAAAGCAGTGTATCTGTTTTGCAGGAGGATGACCGCAGGGGACCCCTGCACTACCTTCCTTGCACTGCTCTTCCTGTTGATCTTCCATTCCCTATCTGGCTGTGGACCCTTTAGCTGCGGTAAGACCAACTCATTAAATTTGCTATTCACATCATTCTCTGCATCGTGGATGCTCCAGAGTGAATCCACCCGCAGCTCCAGTTCCACAACGCGGTTCGTCAGGAGCTGGAGGCGGATACACTTCCCGCACATATAGTCGTCGGTGTCCCTGATTTCCCATATGGTACAGGAGGAGCATAAAACATGTCCGAGCTGTCCTGCCATGACTTAACCCCTAGATTAACTTAATTTGGCGACAACAATGCTAAAGGTCACTTATTAAAATAGAAAAGAAAAAGAAAAGCTACTTACCAATCACCAGCTAATCACTTACCCCCTTGGCTGTGACGTCACCTTTCGATTTCTTTCTACTTCTTTTTTGCCTTCATTTGCTTTTAGACACCTATATAAGGTAGCTGACAGAAATGACATTGGAAAATGGTTTGAAGGGTAGCTAATGTAACCCCACTTTTTAAAAAAGGAGGGAGAGAGAAAGCAGAGAATTATAGATCGGTTAGCCTGACATCGGTGGTGGGGAAAATGTTGGAATCAATTATTAAAGATGTAATAGCAGTGCATTTGGAAAGCAGTGACAGGATCGGTCCAAGTCAACATGGATTTATGAAAGGGAAATCATGCTTGACAAATCTTCTTTAATTTTTTGAGGATGTAATTAGTAGAGTGGACAAGGGAGAACCAATGGATGTGGTGTATTTGGACTTTCAAAAGGCTTTTGACAAGGTCCCACACAAGAGAAATTAAAGCATATGGTATTGGGGGTAATGTATTGACGTGGATAGCGAACTGGTTGGCAGACAGGAAGCAAAGAGTAGGAATAAACGGGTCTTTTTCAGAATGGCAGGCAGTGACTAGTGGCATACCGCAAGGTTCAGTGCTGGGACCCCAGCCATTTACAATATACATTAATGATTTAGACGAAGGAATTGAACGTAATATCTCCAAGTTTACAGATGTCACTAAGCTGCGTGGCAGTGTGAGCTGTGAGGAGGATGCTAAGATGTTGCAGGGTGACTAGGACAGGTTAGGTGAGTGGGCAAATGCATGGCATTTGCAGTATAATGTGGATAAATGTGAGGTTATCCACTTTGGTGGTAAAAACAGAGAGACAGACTATTATCTGAATGGTGACAGATTAGGAAAAGGGGAGGTGCAACATGACCTGGGTGTCATGGTACATCAGGGTTGGCATGCAGGTACAGCAGGCGGTTAAGAAAGCAAATGGCATGTTGGCCTTCATAGCGAGGGGATTTGAGTATAGGGGCAGGGAGGTCTTACTGCAGTTGTATAGGGCCTTGGTGAGGCCACACCTTGAATATTGTGTACAGTTTTGGTCTCCTAATCTGAGGAAAGACATTCTTGCTATTGAGGGAGTACAGCGAAAGTTCACCAGACTGATTCCAGGGTTATTCGGGAAGTCCAGTACCAGGGGTCACAGTCTAAGGATAAGAGGTAAGCCATTTAAGACCTAGATGAGGAGAAATTTCTTCACTCAGAGAATTGTGAACCTGTGGAATTCTCTATCACAGAAAGTTGTTGAGGCCAGTTCGTTAGATATATTCAAAAGGGAGTTAGATGTTGGCCCTTACGGCAAAGGGATCAAGGGGTATGGAGAGAAAGCAGGAATAGGGTACTAAAGTTGCATGATCAGCCAATATCATATTGAATGGTGGTGCAGGCTCGAAGGGCCGAATGGCCTACTCCTGCATCTATTTTCTATGTTTCTATGTTTCTAACAGTGAAAAGGGTATTGGCCAAATGATAGTCACACTCATTTTCCACTTCAGGCTGCCTGATTTATGTTTTTGCAACAGGCGGTTGTAAGGCGGGAGAGGAAAATTCAAGCTGTTGTGTATGGTGTTTGCGCAACTTTGTATATGCCTGTATGAGAGTTAGTGAGAAGGGGACTAAGTCTAAGAGCAGAAGGGTATACTAGACCTGAGCTTGGAGAAAGCAAGCTGTTATAGCTTTTTAAAATCTGCTCATGGGATGTGGGCGTTGCTGGCAAGGGCAGCATTTATTGCCCATCCCTAATTGCTTTTGAGAGGTGGCGATGAGCCGCTTTCTTGTACTGCTGCAGTCAATGTTATGAAGGTACTCCTACAGTGCTGTTAGCAAGGCAGTCCCAGGATTTTGACCCAGTCACGACTAAAGAACAGCAATATAATTTCAGTTCAGGATGGTGTGTTACTTGGAGAAGAACTTGAAGATGGTGCTGTTTTCATGCGCCTGCAGCCCTTGTCCTTCTTGGTGGTAGGGATTGCGGGTTTGGGAGGTGCTGCCGAAGAAGCCTTGATGAGTTGCTGCAGTGCATCTTGTAGATGGTACACACAGCAGCCATGGTGCGCCAGTGGTGGAGGGAGTGAATGTTTTAGGTGGTGAATGGGGTGCCGATGAAGTGAGCTGCTTTGTCCTGGATGGTGTCAAGCTTCTTGAGTGTTGTTGGAGCTGCACTCATCCAGGCAAGTACTTCTGCTATCTCGTCTCTATCTTCTTTTAATATGCACATATGCAATCCAAGGGTTTATCCGAGACTCCAGGATGATATGTTGCCTCCCTGGTGCAAGGGTCAAGGATGTCTCGGAGCGGCTGCAGAGCATTCTGGAGAGGGAGGGTGAACAGCCAGTTGTTGTGGTACATGTAGGTACCAACGATATAGGTAAGAAGCGGGAAGAGGTCCTACAAGCTGAATTTAGGGAGCTCGGAGTTAAATTAAAAAGTAGGACCTCAAAGGTAGTAATCTCTGGATTGCTACCAGTGCCATGTGCTAATCAGAGTAGAGGGAGCAGGATATTTAGAATAAATACGTGGCTTGAGCGATGGTGCAAGAGGGAGGGATTCAAATTCCTGGGACATTGGAACCAGTTCTGGGAGTAGTGGGACCTGTACAAAAGGGACGGTCTGCACTTGGGCAGGACTGGAACTGATGTCCTAGGGGTGACATTTGCGAATGCAGTTCGGAAGTGTTTAAACTAATATGGCAGGGGGATGGGAACCTATGCAGCGAGACAGGGCAAAGTAATATGGAGTCAGAAACAGATGGTAGAAAGGTAAAAAGCAATAGTGGAAGGCCGAGTAAACAAAGGCAAGAAACAAAAAGGGCCACACTACATCATAATTCTAAAAGGACAAAGGGTGTTAAAAAAAACAAGCCTGAAGGCTTTGTGTCTTAATGCAAGGAGTATCCGTAATAAGGTAGATGAATTAACTGTGCAAATAGATGTTAACAGATATGATGTGATTGGGATTACAGAGACGTGGCTCCAGGATGATCAGGGCTGGGAACACAACATCCAAGGGTATTCAACATTCAGGAAGGATAGAATAAAAGGAAAAGAAGGTGGGGTAGCATTGCTGGTTAAAGAGGAGATTAATGCAATAGTTAGGAAGGACATCAGCTTGGATAATGTGGAATCTATATGGGTAGAGCTGCAGAACACCAAACGGCAAAAAACGTTAGTGGGAGTTGTGTACAGATCTGTTGTACAGTACTGTTGGGGAGGGCATCAAACAGGAAATTAGGGGTGCATGCAATAAAGGTGCAGCAGTTATCATGGGTGACTTTAATATGCATATAGATTGGGCTAACCAAACTGGAAGCGATACGGTGGAGGAGGATTTCCTGGAGTGCATATGGGATGGTTTTCTAGACCAATATGTCGAGGAACTAACTAGGGGGGAGGCCATCTTAGGCTGGGTATTGTGTAATGAGAGAGAATTAATTAGCAATCTCGTTGTGCGAGGCCCTTTGGGGAAGAGTGACCATAATATGGTGGAATTCAACATTAGGATGGAGAATGAACCAGTTAATTCAGAGACCATGGTCCAGCACTTAAAGAACGGTAACTTTGAAGGTATGAGGCGTGAATTGGCTAGGATAGATTGGTGAATGATACTTAAAGGGTTGACAGTGGATGGGCAATGGCAGACATTTAGAGACTGCATGGATGAACTACAACAATTGTACATCCCTGTCTGACGTAAAAATAAAAAAGGGAAGGTGGCTCAACCGTGGCGATCAAGGGAAATCAGGGATAGTATTAAAGCCAAGGAAGTGGCATACAAATTGGCCAGAAATAGCAGCGAACCCGGGGACTGGGAGAAATTTAGAACTCAGCAGAGGAGGACAAAGGGTTTGATTAGGTTAGGGAAAATAGAGTACGAGAGGAAGCTTGCAGGGAACATTAAAACAGACTGCAAAAGCTTCTATAGAAATGTAAAGAGAAAAAGGTTAGTAAAGACAAACGTAGGTCCCCTGCAGTCAGAATCAGGGGCAGTCATAACGGGGAACAATGAAATGGCAGACCAATTGAACAAGTACTTTGATTCGGTATTCACTAAGGAGGACACAAACAACCTTCCGGATATAAAAGGGGTCAGAGAGTCTAGTAAGAAGGAGGAACTGAGGGAAATCCTTATTAGTCAGGAAATTGTGTTGGGGAAATTGATGGGATTGAAGGCCGATAAATCCCCAGGGCCTGATGGACTGCATCCCAGAGTACTTAAGGAGGTGGCCTTGGAAATAGAGGATGCATTGACAGTCATTTTCCAACATTCCATAGACTCTGGATCAGTTCCTATGGAGTGGAGGGAGCCAATGTAACCCCACTTTTTAAAAGAGGAGGGAGAGAGAAAACATGGAATTATAGACCGGTCAGCCTGACATCGGTAGTGGGTAAAATGATGGAATCAATTATTAAGGATGTCATAGCAGCGCGTTTGGAAAGAGCTGACATGATAGGTCCAAGTCAGCATGAATTTGTGAAAGGGAAATCATGCTTGACAAATCTTCTGGAATTTTTTGAGGATGTTTCCAGTAGAGTGGACAAGGGAGAACTAGTTGATGTGGTGTATTTGGACTTTCAGAAGGCTTCCGACAAGGTCCCACACAAGAGATTAATGTGCAAAGTTAAAGCACATGGGATTGGGGGTAGTGTGCTGACATGGATTGAGAACTGGTTGGCAGACAGGAAGCAAAGATTAGGAGTAAATGGGTACTTTTCAGAATGGCAGGCAGTGACTAGTGGGGTACCACAAGGTTCTGTGCTGGGGCCCCAGCTGTTTGCATTGTACATTAATGATTTAGACGAAGGGATTAAATGTAGTATCTCCAAATTTGCGGATGACACTAAGTTGGGTGGCAGTGTGAGCTGCGAGGAGGATGCTATGAGGCTACAGAGTGACTTGGATAGGTTAGGTGAGTGGGCAAATGCATGGCAGATGAAGTGTAATGTGGATAAATGTGAGGTTATCCACTTTGGTGGTAAAAACAGAGAGACAGACTATTATCTGAATGGTGACAGATTAGGAAAAGGGGAGGCGCAACGAGACCTGGGTGTCATGGTACATCAGTCATTGAAGGTTGGCATGCAGGTACAGCAGGCGGTTAAGAAAGCAAATGGCATGTTGGCCTTCATAGCGAGGGGATTTGAGTACAGGGGCAGGGAGATGTTACTACAGTTGTACAGGGCTTTGGTGAGGCCACACCTGGAGTATTGTGTACAGTGTTGGTCTCCTAACTTGAGGAAGGACATTCTTGCTGTTGAGGGAGTGCAGCAAAGGTTCACCAGACTGATTCCTGGGATGGCGGAACTGACATATCAAGAAAGACTGGATCAACTGGGCTTGTATTCACTGGAGTTCAGAAGAATGAGACGGGACCTCATATAAAGGTTTAAAATTCTGACGGGTTTAGACAGGTTAGATGCAGGAAGAATGTTCCCAATACTGGGAAAGTCCAGAACCAGGGGTCACAGTCTAAGGCTAAGGGATAAGCCATTTAGGACCGAGATGAGGAGAAACTTCTTCACCCAGAGAGTGGTGAACCTGTGGAATTCTCTACCACAGAAAGTTGTTGAGGCCAATTCACTAAAGGAGTTAGATGTAGTCCTTACTACTAGGGGGATCAAGGGGTAAGGCGAGAAAGCAGGAATGGGGTACTGAAGTTGCATGTTCAGAACTCATTGAATGGCCGAATGGCCTACTCCTGCACCTATTTTCTATGTTTCTATGTTTCTATTCTCTCTAAGTTTGATTAGTTTATTAATTATCTCTCTCCTTTCCATCTTAAATGTCTTTATATCCTTTTTGATCTTCTAATGTCATGCCCACTTTGTTAGCTTACCTGGTAAATACTGAGGCAAAGTAACTATTCAATATTTCTGCCATTTTGCTGTCATTATCTGTGATTTTAGCCTATGCATTCTTTCATGGTCCTATCCCTCTCCTGATTTTTATTTTGTAATTTATGTGTCTATAGAATACTTCACTAATTATTTTTATATCCCTCGATAATTAAATTTCATTATTCCAGTTTAGTTTTCCATTTTTAAAATTTCTTTCCTAACTTCTTCATATTCCCTTTTTGATCCTCTCCTTTATTGTCTATGTACTTAGTGTATGTTTTTTTAGTTTCAATGTTATCCTTACCTCCTTAATCATCCATGATGTTTTATTATTGTTTAATTATTGACTTGTTTGTTCTTGTTTTTTAGTGGAATATATTTCTCCTGAACTCTATTGATCACCATTTTAAATATTCCTCACTGCTGTTCTATCTCTTTGTCAATTTTTTCCCCAATTTACCTTCCCTAATTCTATTCTCATCCCCTCAGAATGAGCATTTTCCAATTAATTACTTTGATCTTTGTCTTACTTATGTTTTTCTTCATGATTATTTTAAACCTTATTATGTTATGATCACTATTGCCTAGATGTTCCCCTACATTTACCTATCTTATCTGCCCGGTTCATTTCCCATTTCTAGCTCTAGTAGAGATTCCTATCTTATTGGTTTTGTTATATACTGGATACGAAATGAGTCCTGAACATACTCTAAAAACTCCATTCCTTTTCTCCGTTTACCCACCTCATATTGCCAGTTTATTTGGGGGGATTTGAAATCTACCATGATTATTATTCTATGTAATTTACTCATTTCCTGGATTTACATAATGTTTCTTCAATCACTTTCCTTCCACTATTAGATGGTCTGTAGAATACCCCTATTAACTTGATCGATCCCCTCTTAAACGTTGTCTGATTCCACATGGTCAGGGATTGGATGCAGCGCTGCTACATCACTTTCTTGCAGACTCCATTTTGTGCCTCCAAAGTGAGTTTCCTTTTTCTTATTTTTTGCTTTATTTTCCCTTTTCTCTTTTCAGGCTAAAGGGTTAGAATGCATTTCAAGCCTTTTTTTCAGGCTGTAAAAATTGTTGCCTACCTCTCAACTCCCAGCCCCATAATGGGCCACAAATAAGTGGCCAAATTGCGTTAACTTTAAGAGGAAGCATGATCTCTCCTTCTCCTTCTCTTCCACAATTAGGCTTCCTGCTCAAGGTCAAAGCTATGAACAGTTATGAAAATGAGTTGACCATGGAAAACCGCAGGCAATCCATTCAGTGTGCAGTTGGCTAGCTTTGTGTTAGCAGCCAAACATTCCTAGTACTTAGCTAGGGCTGCAAAATCAGCCCTTAAATTCCTTTTGTTATATATGTAAACCTGTAAATACCTTGTTTAACCACCAGAGGGCTCATCCCCCGGAGTCCCAAGGGATCCCAGAATCCCTTGGGAGCACCTGTACTCAAGGAGGCCTCACAAGTTGGAGAGGCACTCTGGAGACCTGCATAAAAAAAACTAAGGTCACACTTTACTTTGCACTCACAGTATCTGGTCAGACTCTTTATTCAAACATTACAACTGGCGATGAGATACAGATATCGAACCCCACTGCAACAATGCAGAGAACCGTGGGCATCCTGGAGAAATTTTTGGAGGGAGATGATTGGGAAACCTTCGTGGAGCGACTCGACCAATACTTCGTGGCCAACGAGCTGGAAGGAGAAGCGAACGCTGCCAAACAAAGGGTGATTCTCCTCACAGTTTGCGGGGCACCAACGTATGGCGTCATGAAAAATCTGCTTGCTCCAGCGTGTAAGGGGCTCTCGGGGAGTGTTGTTGTGCCTTGGGTGTCTCTCTCTGGGCTTCTGCCCTCACAGCTTATGCCTGGCCTGTGAGGTACCCTGTGTCCACAGCTCATGAAGGGGGTTTTGAGACTCGTGCGTCCCCACAGCTTATGCCTAGCCTGTGAGGCACCTGTGAGTGTCAAACACTCCTAACCCCTTCTTCCCTAGCCTGTGACACACAGTTGAGCATTTTCAAGGCGCTCCTAGCTTCCCTTACACTGTTCTGACATAAGACTCACAATCAGGAGATGTAATACAATAGAACTGAGACAAGGTGATTCCAAGAGGAACTTAGGCTTCCAATTTATTTGACAAGGTGTATCTCAACAAACAGCAATACACCAACAAAACAATCCCCCTAAATCCCACTAAACGAACACAACGAAAATTTTTACACAAGTTTAGCAGTACAATGCCCAACCTCCCACCTTTCCTGGCCTAACTGAGTTGGGAGTTCTGGGGACCAGAGGTTATACTCACTACTGTGCCTTTTGCAGTCTGGTGGTTTGTTTCTTCTATCTTCGGTGTCTTCGGACACTGGTTTTCCTTCAGTGTCGAGAGGCTTGCTGGTTGTTGGATCACGAGAGCAGGAAACCACACGCACTGCGTCAGAAACCCTTTTTTATAGCCAGATTATCCAGTCCGCCTCTCCTGCTGAAATCGATCCTTCCCATTGGTGGACTTTGTGATTTTGAAAAATGCAGCAGTTTTAGATTATTACGGGGTTTTTTTCCACTGATGTTAACCTACTCAAGGTTTGAGTGGGTGTTGATTGTGTTGACCTCCTGTAGCCATTGTGTAGGCCCTTGGGTTGTTTTGGGTTCCCTAGTTTTCTGAAGGTCTGCATAATTACCCTCCAATTCAGTTTTCTCTAACCTACTCAAGGTTTGAGTAGGGGTTGATTGGGTTGGCCTCCTGTAGCAATTCTGTCGGCCCTTGGTTTATTTTGGGTTCCCTAGTTTTCTGAAGGTCTGCATAATTTCCCTCCATAGTGTAAACATGGGGAAGACAATAGCCCGATAATGGCGATGAGTCAATCCCACAGTTTTTGAGCAAGTGCTCTCCCATTGGCTTGAAAGCCCCATGCTTCGGGCTGACTCTGCCTTACCATTGGCCCTCTGGTATCCTCCCCCATCCAATCACTGCTCTGCCAAGGTCAAACCGTCTCAGTTTCAATTCATTGCAGTACAGACAGATCCCACAGCCCTTTTCCTTCTGGGTAAAATGAGGGGGTTTTCATCCTCCCCTACAAGCGAAACCCACAGAGAAATCGTATGATGATTTGTGCACACTGGTCCGGGAGCATCTTAACCTAAAGGAAAGCGTCCTGATGGTGAGGTACCGGATCTACACGTGCAAGAGGTCTGAAGGCCAGGAAGTGGCGAGTTATGTCGCTGAGCTAAGACACCTAGCAGGACATTGTGAATTTGAAGGACATTTGAAGCACATGCTCAGGGACTTCTTTGTACTTGGCATTGGCCATGAAGTAATACTTCGCAAACTTTTGACTGTAGAGACCCCAACCTTGAGTAAAGCCATAGCGATAGCCCAGGCGTTCATCGCCACCTGTGACAATACCAAACAAATCTCTCAGCACACGAGTGCTGCTACAAGTACTGTGAACAAAGTAATGTTGTTTTCAAATCATAACGTACAGGGCAGGCCTCACATTCCTGCAGCTGCATGTCCACAGATGTCTCAGAGTCCACCATCAAGGGTGATGAATGCTAGGCCATTAACACCTTGTTGGCGCAGCGGAGGTGATTATCGTTTCCATTCATGCCGCTTCAACGGATACATTTTCAAGGGCTGTGGAACAATGGGACATCTCCAACATATGTGCAGGTGAGCTGCGAACCCTGATAATCCTGCAAACCACCATGTTGCAGAGGAGGGCAGATCCCCAGTGGATCACGACGAGCCAGAGCCTCAGACCGAAGAGGCAGAGGTATATGGGGTGCACACAGTTACCACAAAGTGTCTCGCGATAATGCTGAAGGTTGAATGAAATGGACTCCCGGTGTCAATGGAGCTGGACACGGCCGCGAGCCAGTCCATTATGAGCAAAAAGACTTTCGATAAATTGTAGTGCAGCAAGGCCTTAAGGCCAGTCCTGACTCTCATTCGCATTAAACTGAGAACTTACACAAAGGAACTGATTCCCGTAATCTGCAGTGCTACTGTAAAGGTCTCCTTCGATGGAGTGGTGCACAAGTTACCACTCTGGGTGGTACCGGGCGATGGGCCCACGCTGCTCGGCAGGAGCTGGCTGGGAAAGATACGCTGGAACTGGGACGACGTCCGAGCGCACTCACCCACTTTGTGTGCCCAGGTCCTAAACAAATTCCCCTCGCTGTTCGAACCAGGCATCGGGAAGTTCCAAGGAGCAAAAGTGCAGATCCACCTAATTCTGGGGACGCGACCCATCCACCACAAGGCGAGAGCAGTACCGTACATGATGAGAGAGAGGGTGGAGATCGAGCTCTACCGGCTGCAACGAGAGGGCATCATTTCGCCTATCGAATTCAACGAGTGGGCCAGTCCGATTGTTCCAGTCCTCAAGGGAGACGGCACCATCAGAATCTGTGGTGGTTACAAAGTAACTATCAATCATTTCTTCCTGCAGGCTCAATACCCACTACCAAAGGCAGACGACCTTTTTGTGATGTTGGCGGGAAGAAAGACATTCACGAAGCTGGACTTGACCTCGGTCTACATGACGCACGAGCTGGAGGAATCATCGAAGGGCCTCACTTGCATCAACACACACAAAGGCCTCTTCATCTACAACAGATGCTCGTTTGTGATTCGATCAGCCGTGGTGATATTCCAGAGAAACATGGAAAGCTTACTCAAGTTAGTCCCGCATATCGTGCTCTTCTAGGATGACATCTTGGTTATAGATCGGGACACAGTCGAGCATCTGCAGAACCTGGAGGAGATTCTTAGTCGGCTTAATCATGTGGGCTCATGTTAAAATGCTCGAAGTGCGTTTTCCTGGTGCCTGAAGTGGAGTTCCTGGGGAGAAGAATCACGGCGGACAGCATCAGGCCCACCGATTCGAAGGCGGAGGCAATCGAGAACGCACCGAGGCCACAGAACGTGAAGGAGCTACGGTCGTTTCTAGGACTCCTGAACTACTTTGGTAACTTCTTACTGGGTCTCAGCACACTGTTAGAACCGCTACACTCTCTATTGCATAAAGGAGATGAATGGGTATAGGGTAAAAGCCAAGAAAATGCCTTTTTAAAAGCTAGAAAACTGTTATGCTCAAACAAATTGCTTGTATTGTATGATCCATGTAAGCGTTTGGTACTAGCATGTGATGTGTCATCATACGGTGTCGGGTGTGTACTGCAACAAGCTAATGAATCTGGGAAATTGCAACCGGTTGCTTATGCATCCAGAAGTCTGTCTAAGGTTGAGTGGGCGTACAGCATGATTGAAAAAGAAGTGTTAGCGTGTGTTTATGAAGTAATGAAAATGTATCAATATCTGTTTGGGCTCAAATTTGAATTGGAAACTGACCATAAGCCACCGATATCCCTCTTTTCTGAAAGTAAGGGAATAAATATGATGCATTGGCCCGCATCCAGAGATGGGCGCTCACGTTGTCCGAATATAACAACGCCATCCGCCTCAGGCCAGGCACAGAAAACTGTGCCGATGCTCTCAGTAGGCTGCCATTGCCCACCACAGGGGTGGAAATGGCACAGCCTGCAGATTTAGCTGTGGTAATGGAAGCATTCGAGAGTGAGCAATCACCTGTTACCGCCTGAGAGATTAGAACCTGGATGAGCCAGGACCCCTTACTGTCCTTAGTAAAAAAACTGTGTGCTTCATGGGAGTTGGTCCAGTGTCCCATTAGAAATGCAGGAAGAAATAAAGCCGTACCAGCGACGCAAAAATTAAATGTCTATACAGGCAGACTGCCTTCTGTTGGGTAATCGGGTAGTGGTACCAAAAAGGGCAGGGACACTTTCATTCGTGATCTCCACAGTACCTACCCAGGCATTGTAATGATGAAAGCGATAGCCAGATCCCACGTGTGGTGGCCCGGTATCGATGCGGACTTAGAGTCCTGCGTGCACAAATGTAAAACATGTTCACAGTTAAGCAATATACCCAGGGAGGCGCCACTAAGTTTATGGTCTTGGCCCCACCAAACCGTGGTCTAGGGTCCATGTTGACTATGTTTGGGAAAAATGTTCCTAGTTGTTTTAGATACGTACTCCAAATGGATTGAATGTGAGATAATGTCGGCAAGCACGTCCGCTGCCACCACTGAAAGCCTGCGGGCCATGTTTGCCATGCATGGCCTGCCTGATGTCCTTGTGAGTGACAACGGGCCGTGTTTCACCAGTGCCGAATTCAAAGAGTTCATGACCCTCAATGCGATCAAACATGTCACATCTGCCCCGTTCAAACCAGCATCCAACGGTCAGGCAGAGAGAGCAGTGCAAACAATCAAGCACAGCTTGAAGAGGGTAACTGAAGGCTCGCTGCAGACTCGCCTATCCCAAGTCCTGCTTAGTTACCGCACGAGACCCCACTCGCTCACTGGGATTCCACCCGCTAAACTGCTCATGAAAAGGGCACTTAAGATAAGGCTCTCGTTGGTCCGCCCTAATCTACACGAACAGGTAGAGAGCAGGCGGCTTCAACAAAGTACATATCATGATAGCGCAAATGTGTCACGCGAAATTGAGATTAACGATCCTGAATTTGTGTTGAACTATGGACAAGATCCCAAGTGGCTTCCCGGAACTGTCGTGGCCAAAGAGGGGAGTAGGGTGTTTCAGGTCAAACTTTCAAATGGACTCATCTACAGGAAACACTTGGACCAAATCAAACTCAGATTCACAGACTATCCAGAGCAACCTACATTCGACCCTACCTTTTTTGACTCCCCAACACACACACCAGTGGCAACCGACACAGCGATTGACCACAAAGCAGTACCCATCACCCGCAGCAGCCCAGCAGGACTCACCACACCAGGCAGCCCAGCAAGGCCAGCTGCACAGCAGCCCAGCGAGGGCCCAACAAACTACTCACCAAAACCAGCATTTGCACCGAGACGATCAACCAGGGAAAGAAAGGCCCCAGATCGACTCTCCTTGTAAATAGTCACACTATAAACTTTGCGGGGGCGGGAGGGTGTGTATATGTGTAAATTTGTAAATACCTTGTTTAACCACCAGAGGGCTCATCCCCTGGAGTCCCAAGGGATCCCTGGAATCCTTAACCTGTACTTAAGGAGGCCTCACAAGCTGGAGAGGCACTCTGAAGACCTGCAATAAAAGACTAAGGTCACACTTTACTTTGAGCTCACAGTATCTGGTCAGACTCTTTATTCATACATTACACCTTTCATACTAGGAACTAATTTCAGGTAATGTGGTGGTAACCAAAAACTGACCCTTATCCACATCCTCTAGTCAATCACATGAGAAGTAATCTGTATCTGATCTCTTAACTATTTCACGTGTTTTGTGTAGGATTCCTGCTTACTGTTGGTTACTGCAGAGCGACAGAGATCAGGTCCCAGTGGTAAAAGCAATGGATTTTGATGCTTTAGGGCACTAAAGCTCAATATTAGAAAATGCTGACTTCTGAGAGTAAGGGACTGCATAATAAACGACTTTCCTGAACATGGCTGCCTACCACATTATAGTGACCTGGTTTTTACTCGTGTTTTTTGTGCAGTAACCCTTTGGAGCTCAACTCCCTTACCAGCAAAATCCATTAGACAGTCAAGAGGTTTTTTTAAATAGGTAATGTATGAAACTAATAAATATTACAAACTTCTGCTCCAGTGACACTATAGTTAATGGGAATGTTCCTATTTTATTTATGTAGAAACTTTACAACTGACTTTGAGTAGAAATTTCAAACTGTTTCATTGTTCCCCTCCAACTTCAACATGATCTACTTTAGGGCAGTACTTTGTAAATGTTACAAAAGCAAAATACTGTGGATGCTGAAAATCTGAAATAAAAACAGAAAATGCTAGAATTACTCAGCAGGTCAAGGAGCATCTGTGGAGAGAGAAACAGAGTTAACGTTTCAGATCGATGACCTTTTGTCAGAACTTTATAAATGTTACTGTACAGACTCCTCCATAAATATTGACACACTCCTGGTAGGGAGCACTGTTATAACTTCCTAAAGAGGTTATCAGCAACTTTTATTCGTGAAAAATGACAGAAGTAACATGCTAGTATGTCAACAAATACAGAAAAGAATAGAAAAATATAGACCCGGATACTGTAGTGTGATACTAACATAGAGGCTTTAAACTGTTTCAAATAAATGGGGTAACGCTTCCACTGAAACAGTGGGGAGAGGAATTTCAGTTGAATTCATAAAGTCTCCCATGGTATAACTTCAGGGATAAAGAATAGAGAATGTTTGAGACAGTAGGGCTGATAATGCAGTGTGCTGCATCTCAAATACTGTATAGGGCACTCTTTTATCAGGCATTGAGGCCTAAGGCTTGATGTTCTGAGCACAGGACAATGTGGTTGAGAAATGTCTTCGTGCTAATAGCCTGTTTACCACTATACCAATTCAAGGCCCCAAATTCCACACGAATTAGAGGGCTTCCCCATAACTTGGCTGGAGCACCTGTGCAACACTCTAATTGTTCAGTGTCCAATTGCAATGGCCATTTCAGGGGAGGCCAATCAAAAAAAAAAATTTTGCTCCTGTCTTTGAAAGGGTCATGAAAACCCAAAAATGTTGTGAAAAAATAAATGGCGATATTATACAGCCCTTCTATTGCTTTGAGTGATATTTCAGGCTGCCACATTTGTATCTCTCTCAGCATGTCATGAATTGAATGCTGGGAAAGCTGTAAATTATTTAAATGAGAAGACCTCACGTTATTATGCAAGGTCAGCTCATTTGGGTGCCTGTTCAGTGCTGGGCTTACATTGTCAGCCCTGCTGTGTTTGCGGTGAATGGCATGGCCAAAAAGATTTTAAAAGCTTCGCACTAACTCCTTGTATGCAACAATTTCAGTTCTGAAAATCTATGATTCAGGATTTTGCTTAGTGAATTATCTCATGACCTCAGGATATCCCAAGGTCATGAAGTAATGAAGTAATTTTTGATATGTAGTCAATATCGTAATGTAGGAAATGCAATAGCCAATTTGCACACAGCAAGGTCCCACAATCAGCAATGTGATAATAACCCGATAATCAGTTTTAGTGATGTTGTTTGAAGGATAATTATTGGCCAGGACACCGGGGAAACTTCCCTCACTCTTCTTTGTAATAGTACTGTGGGATCTTTCACAATGTAAGAGTGCTTCCAAATGTAACTACGGAGAAAATCCGTTCCTCAAGATTCTAATGATTATGGATAAGACACTTTGTCAAGCAATACAAAGCACAAAAGTTCTCATTTTGTGAGATGGGTAAATTGAAGCTTCACATAGAAACATAGAAAATAGGTGCAGGAGTAGGCCATTCGGCCCTTCGAGCCTGCACCACCATTCAATAAGATCATGGCTGATCATTCCCTCAGTATCCCTTTCCTGCTATCTCTCCATATCCCTTGATCCCTTTAGCCGTAACGGCCATATCTAACTCCCTTTTGAATATATCCAATGAACTGGCATCAACAACTCTCTGCGGCAGGGAATTCCACAGGTTAACAACTCTCTGAGTGAAGAAGGTTCTTCTCATCTCAGTCCTAAATGGCCTACCCCTTATCCTAAGACTGTGTCCCCTGGTTCTGGACTTCCCCATCATCGGGAACATTCTTCCCGCATCTAACCTGTCCAGTCCCGTCAGAATCTTGTAAGTTTTTATGAGATCCCCTCTCATCCTTCTAAACTCCAGTGTATAAAGGCCCAGTTGATTCAGTCTCTCCTCATATGTCAGTCCCTCCATCCTGGTGAATCTTCGCTGTACTCCCTCAATAGCAAGAACGTCCTTCCTCAGATCAGGAGACCAAACTGAACACAATATTCCTGGTGAGGCCTCACCAAGGCCCTGTACAACTACAGTAAGACTTCCCTGCACCTATACTCAAATCCCCTAGCTATGAAGGCCAACATACCATTTGCCTTCTTCACCGCCTGCTGTACCTGCATGCCAACTTTCAATGACTGATGAACCATGACACCCAGGTCTCGTTGCACCTCCCACTTTCCTAATCTGCTGCCATTCAGATAATATTCTGCCTTCGTGTTTTTGCCCCCAAAGTGGATAACCTCACATTTATCCACATTATAGTGCATCTGCCATGCATTCGCCCGCTCATCTAACCTGTCCAAGTCACCCTGCAGCCTTTTAGCTTCCTCCTCACAGCTCAAACCACCACCCAGTTTAGTGTCATCTGCAAACTTGGAGATATTACACTCAATTCCTTCATCTAAATCATTAAAGTATATTGTAAATAGCTGGGGTCCCAGCGCTGAGCCCTGCGGTACTCCACTAGTCACTGCCTGCCATTCTGAAAAGGACCCGTTTATCCCGACTCTCTGCTTCCTGTCTGCCAACCAGTTCTCTATCCACATCAGAACATTACCCCCAATATCATGTGCTTTGATTTTGCACACCAATCTCTTGTGTGGGACCTTGTCAAAAGCCTTTTGAAACTCCAAATACACCACATCCACTGGCTCTCCCTTGTCCACTCTACTAGTTACATCCTCAAAAAATTCCAGAAGATTTGTCAAGCATGATTTCCCTTTCATAAATCCATGCTAACTTGGACCGATCCTGTCACTGCTTTCCAAATGCGCTGCTATTTCATCTTTGTGGGAGGTGCAACGAGACCTGGGTGTCATGGTTCATCAGTCATTGAAAGTTGGCATGCAGGTACAGTAGGCGGTGAAGAAGGCAAATGGTATGTTGGCCTTCATAGCTAGGGGATTTGAGTATAGGTGCAGGGAAGTCTTACTGTAGTTGTACAGGGCCTTGGTGAGGCCTCACCAGGAATTTAATAATTGATTCCAACACTTTCCCCACTACTGATGTCAGGCTAACCGGTCTATAAATACCCGTTTTCTCTCTCCCTCCTTTTTTAAACAGTGGTATTACATTAGCTACCCTTCAGTCCATAGGAACTGATCCACAGTCGATAGACTGTTGGAAAATGATCACCAATACATCTACTATTTCTCTGGCCACTTCCTTAAGTACTCTGGGATGCAGACTATCAGGCCCCAGGGATTTATCGGCCTTCAATCCCAGCAATTTCCCTAACACAATTTCACGCTTTATAAGGATATCCTTCATTTCCTCCTTCTCACTAGACCCTCGGTCCCCTAGTATTTCCGGAAGGTTATTTGTGTCTTCCTTCGTGAAACAGAACCAAAGTATTTGTTTAATTGGTGCACCATTTCTTTGTTCCCCATTATAAATTCACCTGAATCTGACTGCAAGGGACCTACGTTTGTTTTCACTAATCTTTTTCTCTTCACATATCTATGGAAGCTTTTGCAGTCAGTTTTTATGTTCCCAGTAAGCTTCCTCTCATACTCTATTTTCCCCCTCCTAATTAAACCCTTTGTCCTCCTCTACTGTATTACAAAATTCACCCAGTCCTCAGGTTTGCTGCTTTTTCTGGCCAATTTATATGTCTCTTCCTTGGATTTAACACTATCCTTAATTTCCCTTGTAGCCACGGTTGAGCCACAGTCCCCGTTTTATTTTTACTCCAGACAGGGATGTACAATTGTTGAAGTTCATCCATGTGATCTTTAAATGTTTGCCATTGCCTATCCACCGTCAACCCTTTAGATATCATTTGCCAGTCTATTCTAGCCAATTCATGTCTCATACCATCGAAGTTACCTTTCCCCAAGTTCAGGACTCTAGTCTCTGAATTAACTGTGTCACTCTCTATCTTAATAAAGAATTCTATCATATTATGGTCACTCTTCCCCAAGGGTCCTCGCACAACAAGATTGTTAGTTAGTCCTTTCTCATTACACATCACCCAGTCTAGGATGGCCAGCCCTCTAGTTGGTTCCTCGACATATTGGTCTGGAAAACTAATACACTCCAGGAAATCCTCCTCCACCGCATTGCTACCAGTTTGGTTAGCCCAATATATATGTAGATTAAAGTCGCCCCGATAACTGCTATACCTTTATTGCACGCATCCCTAATTTCTTGTTTGATGTTGTCCCCATCCTCATTACTACTGTTTGGTGGTCTGTACACAACTCCCACTAGCGTTTTCTGCCTTTTGGTATTCCGTAGCTCCACCCATACAGATTCCACATCATCCAAGCTAATGTCCTTCCTTACTATTGCATTAATTTCCTCTTTAACTAGCAACGCCACCCCACCTCCTTTTCCTTTCTGTCTATCCTTCCTAAATGTTGAATACCACTGGATGTTGAGTTCCCAGCCTTTGGTCACCCTGGAGCCATGTCTCCGTGATGCCAATTACATCATATCCGTTAACTGCTATCTGCGCAGTTAATTCGTCCACCTGATTCCGAATACTCCTCGCATTGAGGCACAGAGCCTTCAGGCTTGTCTTTTTAACACCCTTTGCCCCTTTAGGATTTTGCTGTAATGTGGCCCTTTTTGCTTTTTGCCTTGGGTTTCTCTGCTCTCCACTTTTACTTTTCTTCTTTCTATCTTTTGCTTCTGCCCCATTCTACTTCCCTCTGTCTCCCTGCATAGGTTCCCATCCCCCTGCCATATTAGTTTAACCCCTCCCCAACAGCACTAGCAAACAACCCCCTAGGACATTGGTTCCGGTCCTGCCTCGGTGCAGACCGTCCGGTTTGTACTGGTCGCACCTCCCCCAGAACCGGTTCCAATGCCCCAGGAATTTGAATCCCTCCCTTCTGCACTACTCCTCAAGCCACGTATTCATCTGAGCTATCTTGCGATTCTTACTCTGACTAGTATGTGGCACTGGTAGCAATCCTGAGATTACTACTTTTGAGGTCTTACTTTTTAATTTAGCTCCTAGCTCCCTAAATTCGTCTTGTAGGACCTCATCCCGTTTTTTTACCTATATCATTGGTACCTATATGCACCACAACAACTGGCTGTTTACCCTCCCCCCTCGACCATGGCAGAGATATTTCTGTGCTGGACACAAAAGGGAAGGCCCTTCCTTCTCATTGTAATAGAGAAGATGCCTGGCCAACAATAACATTGGTTCGGAGGTTTGTGGAAATTGTCAAAGCAGCAAGTATTAAAGAGCTGCTGTTCACCATTAAACGGAAGCAAGTTTTTACTGAGCCAAAGTAGCTTTTTTGTTCACAGAAAACTTAGTGATTCCGTGCTCAAATATTTGTCTGAAAGGAGGTAAATGTGACATATTCCTCTATTTGAGGAGGGCATCGTGTAAGTTCTGCTTCAGGAGCTGCAGCAAAGGAGGATAGCCATCCTTGGTGCTGTGGTGCAAACTCATGGATAAATGTAACCCATGAGAAAAATAGAGTCGTCCAGATCATTAGCATCTGTAACAAATGAAGAAGAAATGTGTTGGAGTGCCAAAGTAAGTATCCCAACATAGCTTACGTTTTTACTATTGAGGCAGCAAGGACGTGGTATGAATGTAAGCTTAAACTATCTCCGGGTCATAGCGAGCAAAACAGAGATAACCGTTCCGCTTTACATAACATTCTTTCATTGTTCAAAAGATTTAGGTTGCACTTCTAGTGGAGCACACTGAATGGCATGCACTGAAACATATAGGTGTTCAAATTCTGAACTGGTATTGCCATAAAAAAGAGCATAATGCCTTGTACATGTGGGCTGAAATTGAGTGCCATCTATAATTCCATGCATTTTTGGCAAGCCTGCCACATGGTAAAATATCGGTGAACTCTCCAGCTGCTGCCTCCTTTTCACTGCAAAAGCTACGAATGAATTTTCCCCCAGTAAACACATCATCTGGTTTATGCAGGTATGGACAGCAGACTAATTGATTTGGCGGATGTCCTAGTGGTGGTCTGGCAGGATGAGGTAACACAGAAACTTACTGCATTGGTGACCTTCGTGGCTACAGGAAAAGCCATTCCAGTTCTTGGAAGTTGTCTTGAGTCAATGTGGAGGAAATTGCACAGCTCTGTCACAGCCAATCTAACGCAGCATAAGTGGTGAAGACAGACATCCTCAGACATGCCCAGGTATGAATATTAGGATCTATAAATGCTAGTTCAGAGGTACTGATGGATAAGAACATACCTCCGAGGTGCTGTCACTCCTACATGTAACACCTCCTACGTGAAATTCCCTCTTGTGCAGTGCACTGGGCACACCCAATGAGATTCTCATTCACAGCACTTTGCTGCTGTTTTGTAATTTGAAGCTAACAAATAAAAATAATGCAGGAAGGTCTTAGATACAAAACAAATATTTTTGCAAAAGTGGTAAAGAGAACAGGCAAAGAAAAAAATTGAAGTACAAAAATACATTATATACACCCCCGCTTGGGTGCCGGACTGCTGAACCCCTCCCTGGTGGCCCAGTGGACTCCACGGAGACTTCACTAGGCCTTGCAGCGTCCCTCCCCTTTAAGTCATCATCGCTGCACTGACCTTGGACACTGCCCCGATCCCGCCCCAATACCGCCCCAATACCGCTTCCAACAGCTTCTAAAGTGCTCCCACCTGTGACAGAGACTGTGGTTCTCGTATTGGACTGTACAGCCACTCATGTTAAGAGTGGAAGCAAGTCTTCCTCGATTCCGAGGGACTGTCTATGATGAAAATGCTGGAAGGCGGTGTCAGAGTTAAAAAGAAAAATTTTCCAGCTCCCGCCGGGCGCTAAATTTCCAGCTAATTCGAAGTGCCTCCCTGATTTGTCACTGAGGGCAATATCGGCCCCTTGATATTTGCATGCTCACAGCAAGGCTCCACATTGATGGTGGACCCTCATAAAATCTACTCTAAAGAGTTAATGTAAAACTGAATTTGAATTCAGAGATCTGTTTTATCCACTTCTAGGGCATCATCAGGTTTTTCAAGCTGCAGCACTTGGGTTTAAAAATTTGAATCTCTTCTGCGCTAAGGCAATCAACATATCATCAGAAACCAAGACACCTCCTTCCATAACTGGACACATTTTGAAGCAGTCAAATGGATTGAAATTTTCTGAACTCAGATCAGTTTAAGACTTAGGCATACCTGCATTGGTAAACATGTGATTAAATTATCCCCACTGAGGAATCAACCCCTCATCCGGGCTTCTAGATAAGAGGTCTCCTCTTCCTTAAGAAGGATTGCATTTTCCAGTTAACCCCAGCTCACTGGTTGAATTGTTGGTGTTTAAATCCTCTCGACCTCACAACCGCCTCCATTCTGTCTGTTTGATATCAAGGCCTGGATGATCCAGACTTTTCGTTAATTGAACATTGTTTTCAGCTTCTGCTTAAAACTCTGCATATTGGACATTGGCTCTATCCTCCTACCAGGATGAGCTAGACTGCACACAAACTGCACAATATGTTTGAATCAGAGCTAAGCTACAATCTCATATCTTATCTACTGCTAACACCACTTCCACAATATTACTTGCAATCACTGCTACCTTACCCCACTGCTGCCAATGTCACATCAGGACTCTACTTCTCCAATACCCTCCTTGTTGTCCTCTCAACCTCCACACCCCATAATCTCCAGACCATATAAAACTTCCACTCGCATTTTGTTCTGCACTAAGCCCTCTGACCTACCTTGGCTCCCATCTCCCAACAGGTCAAATCTAAAATCTTCATCCTCGAGTACAGATATTCCCATACACTAATCCTACCCTATCGCTGTAATCTCCAGCAGCCTTACATGTGTTCAATTTAATGCTGAGAAAGTAACACACAAATTAGAGATGCCCCAAATATGGCAGAGACAGGACATACAAAAACACCCAAGAAATATAAACAAAAAAGGCTAAAGTGTGTTGGATAAATGGTGTGTGATAGCTAACCACCACCACAGTTACACAATAGAAGGCACACCCAAGCCTAAACCAATTCACAACAATGGGTAATAAACAAAGGAATGAGAGTTACACAAGACCAAGGAAATGACCTGAAAGCAGTATTTTGCTTTTATAATGAGGAAATAATGTTGGACATCAAAGTAAGATGGTTCTGAACAAGATCATAATACAGTTTAGCTGGTGGTCCAGCATTTAATGTCTTTGCTTTGTCTTGATCACAGATTTGATTCCCAGGATCAACTGACACTTCAATCTGGGTCATAAGGGCCTTGTCAGTCCTCAGGGTTTATTACTAAGTGGAATGTTATTGAATATATGTATTTTACAGGTGTTCAGCAGATGGGCCCTAGGATATACAAGATACAGTTCCAAAAACTGAAAGGGGAGATTTCTGAGGTCATCAAGAATAAAACAGGTAAATGTTACCAAGGCCTTAATTTCTTTGAAAATTTAGATTATTACCATGGTTTGAACATAAGGTATAATTTGAATATGAGGTATAGAGGAGGGGTGGGGGGGGGGGGGGGTGAAATCAGGGGCTCAGTCTATTTCACTATAATAGTTCCAATCTGGATGAAGAGATGAAAACAGTTTTTAGTAAAACCGCACCATTTCCCTTCAATTTAAGGATTATTGATTGACTCCTTAAAATGAGACCAAATTACTGTTGTGAGAATGGGGAATGTCACCTACAGAGATACCAGCTGTTGTAGCGTGAAATTGTTAGAACTCTTTCCCATGCCTTTAACTGCCTTAAATTGAAAGCAATAATTAAGAAAATTCCCTTCCAAGTTACACACCATCCTGACTTGGAAATATATCGCTGTTCCTTCATCGTCACTGGGTCAACATTCTGGAACTCCCTTCCTAAAAGCACTGTGGGAGTACCTTCACCAGGCATACTGCAGTGGTTCAAGAAGGTGGCTCACCACCACCTTCTCAAGGGCAATTAGGGATGGCCAATAAATGCTGACCTCACCAGCAACACCCACATTCCATGAATGAATAAAAAATGATAGAGCTGAGAGTGAGTGATGTCTGTAATTTAATCAATGAAATAAACCATGAGCAAAATTTAAGTGGTTTATGGATACCTTTTGTGACTATGACATGAAATTACAGACTTATTACTCATTTTCTACCATCTGTACTTATTTATAATATAGTCTCAGTAAAATGTAAATAATGCAAGTGACAGCTAAAAATAGAGATGAAATATTACAAATTGAAGATCGTGAGAGGTTATTTTGATATTATCACTGTAGAATAATCTAACCATGTGATTCATCGGCGGGTACAACTAGAAAATAGCACACATGGTCCAAATTGTGGGATGTTCCTCCACATCTCCATTGCTTAATTAATTGCATCATGAATATTAAAGTTCAATTAGTTAAAAAGTTGCATAATCAGATGGAGGTCTCCAGAAACTAATAATGTGTATTGTTGCTGTTCATGAATACTGAAACAAGAATAATAATGACACTCTCTGGGATTTGGATTGACACTGTAAAGCTGTGCATCCATATAGTTTTCAGATAAGGATAGACATATACAGCCTACAAAGAATAAGATGGATTGGAATCAGTATTTAATAGGTCAAAACAAGTAGAATTTAGTTTAAAGAGAAAAATACTTACATCACAATGCCCTTATATGAAAGAAATCTTAATTCATGTTACGCATTGGTGTGTATACACTAAGATATTCTGCATCAGACAAAGATTGACCAATGTTATTCCCAATTTATAGCGCACAACTGCTTTTGAAAGTACTGTACCTATGGGAGTGCACATCTGATCATAAGAAACAATGGTTTCTGGCATGGTCCCACTGTAAGTCAGGCAGCAGCATGGGAGAAGGCCCATAAATTAGGCTGGGACTCAGATATGCTGGGTTCCAGTCTCTGCTGAGAGCTTCCTCAGAAGCCTATTAAAAAGTATGCCAATTATTTTATTACTTGTTTACATATCTTAACACTGAGTCTCCCTCTTTGGAATTCTCTACCACAAAGGGCTGTGGATGTTGAATCATTGAGCATATTCAAGGTTGAGATAGATCGATTTTTGAATTCTAGGGGAATCAAGGGATATGGAGATCGGACGAGAAAATGGAGTTGAGGTCGAAGAGCAGCCATGATCTTGTTAATGGCGGAGCAGGCTCGAGGGGCCATATGGCCTATACTTGCTCCTAATTCTTATGTTCCTATGTCCTTAAATTCTCCTGCCTTTGCCTCGCACCTTTTTCTTGTCATGGGACCATACATAGCTTATACTTCAATTAAGGATGCAGGTTTACATAATGGCATTGATTCTGGTGGCCTTTCCTGCTGCCGCCGAGATTTGCTGCCATTTTCCTCTCCTCGCCATTTTCCATTTGGGCTGGAGTGGGCGGGTGGGGAGTATCGCTGGGAACCGCCCACTGACGTCCTCTGGCGGCCAAGTCGCGTAAGTGGCCTCCTGCCCGCCGAGATACCAGATTGGTACGGGCGGGAGTCGGCGCCAGTAGGGGGAAAGACTGCTGCGTGGAGGCAGGTCCAACTCCGTTGGTAGGTATGAAGATCTACAAGAAAAGGCTAGTGAATGTCTTAAAAACATTTTTTTTTTACAGCGACTTTCCTGGATGGGGTCCCCTGAAGGTGTTCCGGTATTTTTTTTTGGTAATGTTTTTTATTTTTCAGAGTTACCCCACTCCCTGGGCCCAACTCCATCCTCGGTGGCACTTGGGCGGCAAGCTCATTTGCCACCGAGATTGAGAACTCTCGCCCGCTGCTGCCCAGATTGACGGCGTACGCTGTTATTTGGCCGCTGGGCGGTACTGCCACATCTTTTAGAGGAATCTTTCAGGCAAAGTATTGCCTGGTCGCTCGGCAGCCATCGGTGGTCATTTGGGCGGCAAATGGGCGGGCCTTGCAACTCATGAAAACTGGAGTCTATGTTCTTAAGCCTTCGGTAAGTAAGATGCTCAGCAGTTTATCTCTCACTCTGGTATGACTCTGGTCTTTCAGCATGGTCTTGGAATGTGTGGTGAAGGTGTAACCTGAGAGTTTTGGATTGCATATTTTACTCTAATTATCACCAATCCTATTCAACGATTAATTAATTTTTATTCCAGAGCTACTTAATTCTGAGATTAAGGCTGATAAAATTGGCATGATGGGGCTCCTGGATCATCTTGCAGCAATTCTAACCCTGGCAGCTTCTGAGAACCTCAATATCTGCCTTGTTGGTTTTCCTCAAGTTTTAGAACCTAATACTATCTCTGGGAGATAGCCATGGTACCACTCAGGATATATTATTGCCTATGCCTTTAATAAAACGAAATAAGCACAGGCTTACAGCTACAATTGGAGGAATGGATTCAAATCTTCAAACCTGCCCAGCAGATGAAAATACAGGAATTTATTTTTTATTTTTCAGGAGGCCTGAGAGAATTGGATCCTCTCCCGGCCAATAACTTTGAGTGACTAACTCAGCTTACCAGAGAGTGTTGCTATGAAAATAGCACTAACAATTGACATCTGATTTGAAGAAACATTATGTTATTTAGGCCATTCCTGTGGTGTGATTTGGGAGTGGCCAGGTTGCGATTAATCCTGGGGATACTAATTAGAAGTTTCGATGGTTTTATTCTGATCTATATGAATTATAAATGATTCTGTGATGATATTCAGGACTATTTATACCCTTTTCTTTCAACTCAACTCTCACCATGGATCAGATCCTTTAAGTTAAAAGCTTCCTTCAGGTTTACAGGGCTCCATTTGTTTTCTTACAGTCATTTGCAAAATGATGGCCCCTTGTATTGGATCTCATACTCCTGAAAGTGTTTCATGAAGTTGCTAATACCCCGACATTGGGAAAGGTACTTCAATCTCTTTGATACTGAAAAGGTTTGAGGGCCCCTATAATTGCAATTCCTACTGGCCTATTTCTCTTTTCAATTGTGCGGGTTGATTTTTGTTTCAGGCACAGATCAGGTGGGCGGTGGGCGGGACATTCACTCTGACCTCCTGATAATGTCGGAGGAAGGCCCAATCGATTTTGTTGATCCAGCCTCATTTTATTATGAGTGACAAGCTGCCAACACTAATCTTCCTGCATATAGGCAGCTCGCCGTTTGGGAGGGCAGGAAATCTGGAAAGCCAGTTGCTTCTTAAAGCCAACCTGAACCTCTTAAGGGGGAATCGTAGTTTTCATTGGTGGTGTATGGAAATTGCACTGGTGGCGCAACTGGCATGATATTGACAGCTAGGGCACCCTATTTTTCCAATACTGCAGTGGAAGTGTTTATTGAAGAAGTCAGGGCTAGGAAGGAGTTCCTTTAACACTAAGACAGCAGATGGGCGCCCCCCAATATAAATCAACATATCTAGAGTGGTGGTTGAGTAAGTTAGAGCTAACAGCACAACACCCAGGGCAAGGCTGGAGTACTGCAAAAGATTTAATGACCTTGCCAGGTATGCCAAGGTCAGACTCCTCTTCACAACTCTCTTACTCTGAATATAGCTCTACAACACTACAATGAGTAGAGAAATAGGAAGATAGAGCAGATGAATTTGTGGCTGGAGAGATGGTGCAGGCGGAAGGGCTTTAGTTTCCTGAGGCATTGGGACCGCTTCTGGGGGAGGTGGGACTTGTACAAGCCAGACGGATCACACCTCAACAGAGCCGGGACCAATATCCTCGTGGAAAGCTTTGCTAGTGCTGTTGGGGAAGGTTTAAACTAGCTTAGCTGGGGGATGGGAACCTGAAAATAGATTCAGTAGATTAGAGGGGAGTAAAGCTGGATTTAGAAAGTAAAAATAAAGAAAGTGAGCTTGAAGGAGAGAGAAAACAAGCAGGAAAAAAGGGTAAAAAAACAAATTTAAAGTCACTTTGTCTAACTGCAGGTAGCCTTCATAACAAAATAGGTGAGTTGACGGCACAAATAGATACAAATGGGTATGATCTGATAGCCATCACAGAGACATGGTTGCAATATGACCAGGACTGGGAATTAAATATTCAGGAGCATTTGACAATCCGGAAGGACAGACAGAAAGGAAAAGGAGGTGGGGTAGCTCTATTGATAAAGGATAGAATCACTGCAATAGTGAGAAACGATATTGGCTCAAATGATCAGGATGTTGAAACAAGGATGGAGATAAGGAATAATAAGGGGAAATAGTGGGAGTAGTGGGAGTAGTCTATAGGCCCCCTAACAGTAGCAACTCTGTTGGTTGGAGTATAAATCAGGAAATAGTGGGGGCTTGTAAAAAGGGAACAGCAATAATCATAGGTGATTTTAACCTCCATATTGATTGGACAAATCAAATTGGTCAGGGTAGCCTTGAGGAAGAGTTCATAGAGTGCATAAAGGACGGGTTGCTTGAACAGTATGTAATGAAACCAACCAGGGGGCAGGTTATCTTCGATCTGGTCCTGTGTAATAAGACAGGATGAGCAATGTGTGAGGAGGACAGAAAAATCTGCAAAATGACATAGACAGGCTAAGTGAGTGGGCACAAATTTGGCAGCTGGAGTATAATGTTGGAAAGTGTGAAATCATGCACTTTGGCAGAAAAAAATCAAAGAACAAGTTATTATTTAAATGGAGAAAGATTGCAAAGTGCCGCAGTACAGCGGGACCTGGGGGTACTTGTGCATGAAATGCAAAAGGATATAGGCAGGTACAAAAAGTGATCAGGAAGGCCAATGGAATCTTGGCCTTTATTTCAAAGGGGATGGATATAAAAGCAGGGAAGTCTTGTTACAGCTATATAAGGTATTGGTGAGGCCACACCTGGAATACTGCGTGCAGTTTTGGTTTCCATATTTATGAAAGGATATACTTGCTTTGGAGGCAGTTCAGAGAAGGTTCACTAGGTTGATTCCGGGGATGAGGGGGTTGATTTATGAGGAAAGATTGAGTAGGTTGGGCCTCTACTCATTGGAATTCAGAAGAATGAGAGGTGATCTTATCGAAACGTATAAGATTATGAGGGGGCTTGACAAGGTGGATGCAGAGAGGATGTTTCCACCGATGGGGGAGACTAGAACTAGAGGGCATGATCTTAGAATAAGGGGCCGCTCATTTAAAACAGAGATGAGGAGAAATGCCTTCTCTCAGAGGGTTGTAAATCTGTGGAATTCACTGCCTCAAAGAGCTGTAGAAGCCGAGGCATTGAACAAATTTAAGACAGAGATAGACAGCTTCTTAACCGGTAAAGGATTAAGGGATTATGGGGAGCGGGCAGGGAAGTGGACCTGAGTCCATGATCAGATCAGCCATGATCGTATTAAATGGCGGAGCAGGCTCGAGGAGCCGTATGACCTACTCCTGCTCCTATTTCTTATGTTCTTATGTTCTTATGTAACACTACGCATTGTCCCAGTGCTACCAGTTGTTGCCTGCCTTGCTGCTCAAGCCTGTCCTCCAATCTCAACAGGACACTTTGCTACTCTTCCTTTTGCTTATACTCATACTTAATACCTGTTACTGCCTTGTTAGAGATACCCTGCTCCTCCACAGGATGCGCTGTTGCAGTCCTTGCCAATAGATACGGCATTGAAATAATTACAATGGCATGAACCTGCTGTATTTGTCTACTAGTTCCGCATTAAAAATGGCTGAAAAAGTTAGGGCTGGTGCATTCAGGAGTAAGTGAATTTTTAACGGCGTGATAATTGATAATTACTGCTGAACAACCTTTCTAGCCCTAAAAAAGTAATTTTAGAAGTGTGGAGTCTCTCAGAAGAAAATTAGTGAATGGGATTTACTTTTTCTATCTGTAACTTTTATCTCTCTCTCTTATTCCCATCTGTATTTGCTATCTTTATTTATCTTTCTGTACATCATTTAAACTAGTTATATTTCCTACTTTATACTTCCTGGTTTGCACTCTTAGTGAGGATACTTCAATCTGATTAGTTGAAGAGCCTCGCTGTTGCTTGTCCTGTTCACAGATGCCACAGATCCCCTGTAGATAGTGCCGCACTGGAAAAGACAGTAGATTAGTGGAAATCTCCTTTGTCGCGGAGAGAAAAATCCGGGCCAAAGCTGTAATTCACTTACTCCAGAGTGCTGCATTTTGAGGTCAGTGGTGAACTATGGGCATTTGTACTGGAAATTCCTGTCAGCCATCCATCCAAAAAGCACTGTGCCCTCTACAGAGCATCTGGGACCTGTGTGAACAGGTCAAGCAACTGTATATCTCCTTAATCAGTCAGATTGAAAAATTGTTAATGAGCAGCGTAGAGTCTAGATTAGTTGGAATATTGAATTCAACTTCAAATCAATCAGGTACAGAATGCAAAATAAAGAGAGGGAAATATTGGATTAAGAGAGAGAAATAAAAGGCACAAAAAAGTTTAAAAAATGCAAAAGAAATTCAATCTCCAACATTTATTAAAATCTGAAGGAATGAAAGTCCATACTTGTTAAAGTTAATTTTCAGAGCCCGAGAGGTTATTGGGCAGTAATTAAGATGCATCACACTGTTAAAGGTCTACTTATATGGAATAGGCAAGCCCTACCTTTTTCTGGTGAGTTTAGTTTGTATTTATCAGGTAAGAACAGCAACTTCACACCATTTCATGTATTTCAATGGTGAGTCTCTCAATGAGATACCGTTATCATGCAGCTTTTGGAGGAGCAGGGCATCTCAGACAGCAACTGCTTGATTTACGCATTTATGTGCGCAAGTGCTGTCCTCGAAGTTGTTGTCCGGTTTACACGTTAATAACAGTGAGCACTATTAGCCTCACCGCTATTTTTACCGCAAAACCAGCCCATAATTTCCTCTTTCTTTTGCGGCATTCAAGGGAAACTTCGATGTAGATGTATCATTACAATGACTCAAGTCACCAGGAAAATCTGGGCCAGTGCTTTTAAAATCATTAACAATACTGGTGCTGAAAAACTGCTGCATTACTGAGATGAACAAGAAAAGAGTGGCCTGGAGTAGTTTGATCATTTGCATGTTTTTTGGGGCATTCCCAAGTTTGATTTTATCACAGTCACTTTTTCTATAGTGATAATAAAACAAATCTTGAAGTTACATTGGTCATCTTTGACTTTAAAATTCTGCCAAGAAGGCCGAACACCTAAAAAGTCAACTTATTTTGAATTCATGCCATTTACAATGGCAAATAAAAGCAGAATTCTACATTCATTCAGTTCCCATTTGTCACTATAAATGGCACATTAATTTATTTTTTAACTGACAGTTCTAATGTCTAGACACTTGAATACCCACTGGGACATAGCAGGACTGCAGAGGACTCTCTAGGTTAATCAATGTAACCACACTGCCACAAGAAACAACAAGAGTATTTTGGTCCCCCTTCGCATAAACAGTTTTGCAGGTTAAACAGTGCGAACCACATCCTGCTTGTACAAACATGAAACCTGAAGTATCCCTGGGTAATTCTTGCCGTCTCCAAACTAATACTTTCATTATGGTTAAGCTCAGTATTTATCTGTTTATGTTAAGCCCATCTCCAGCTACAATCAGTTTCTTTAATGCTGTGATTAATAGTGTTTATAACGAGCAAACTAAATCTTTTGAAGATCCTAGATTAATTGAAATCTCCCTAAATATGGTTCGTGGTTACCAACATTTTAGAAATGTGTGAGTTCCAACTTTTTGATTTATCCTCCCTCCTGCTGCTGGAACCATCCTGTTATAGTTAGCTCATAAGAATATAAGAAATAGGAGCAGGAGTCGGCCATTTAGCCCCTCGGCCTGCTCCGTCATTCAATAAGATCATGGCTGATCTGATCTTGGCATCAACACTTTCCTGCCCACTCCCCATAACCCTCACCTCCCATATCTTTCAATTCTACTTATGAGTTATTGTTGGCTCAGTTACCCATTGTAAATGACATTAATTAGAGCCCGACTTTCAGTACACATTGCTAAAAACTACTTACAACAACAGAGATGATCCAACTTTGCTCACTGTTGCATGGCAGAGGTCACCCCAGCCAGTGCCACTGATGTTGCATGTTGCTCAATGATGCTTCATGGAACAGTCAAAACTTGCTTCACAACAACATGCAACTGGATAGTAGAATCCACAATTGTAACAAATCCAGTATTCAACATGGTCTGCAAGGAGACAAGTCTCTGGAGAACCCATTTGTGCTCATGAGGTACCCTCATTCAATGGCTGGCCTCATGAAGCTAGAATAACAAAGTGACTCAATAGTGCACAGGGCTATGCTAAGCCTTTGTTCAACAGCAGCTGTCCCTTTATCAGCCACCACCACTGCCCTTCCACAACCTAAAGACATATTTCACCCTATGCTTCCATTTCTAAATCACACAAACTTTGGTGTATGTGGGGGTGATTTTTTTCTGCTGGTGTATGTCACATCTAAACTGTTATGAACTGCTGCTAATTCTATCTGAGTGGCACTCATATTTCCTGGATCAGCTTATTTGTAGAATTAGTTACAGATCCAGGTGCAGAACAGGTCAAGTGTAAGGCACACGCTTGTAGTAGATATTTGTGGATAATTAAGAGGAAGTGTTGTCATGGGGAACAGAAATTCTAAAACCCTTTGGAAGGGCTCAACTCATTCTCAGCCCTTGCATGGGACTGAAAGACCAGGGTACTAAGCGACAGACAAAACTGAAGGAAATGGAGGCTCCATGGATGAGATTTAGGGAGCAACTGAATGGTTCTGCCACTGTTCTATGCTGTATGTATACTTACTGCTCTGCATCTTGATTGCTGGCCTGATATTTGTGAAGACAGTTTTCCACAGCTGTTGCCAGGTGATTGCGAAAATGGCTCTAACTATGATCGGTAGCATCTCGGCAGGTGAAATAAATCAGGTTTTGATAGCTGATGATTACCCTTGCATGGCTTCTTTCATGTAATACCATGTAATGTATGACATGTAACCATCCAACACTGCCTGCCTCTCTTCCGTGGTTATGTTTGCGCCCGGGTGTCCCTGGAGATGGAGCGTGCAGGTTCTGCCGCTATGCTTGAGGCCTTCCGTGACCAGTGGGCACTGGAGGGACTGTAGTGCTTCATCACCCCCAGAAACAAAAATATAATTTGTTAGGTTTCATTTAAATTTGGTTTGATTTGCAGTTTATTTGTTGCGCCCTGATAAAAGGGGGGCACTTGCTTCCTTTGTTATTGGTGATGGCCCCAGCAACCAACCACCGAATTCAACATGAAAGGTGTAACCATCCAACAAACTGGATAGTGCACCTCTTGTGCATCCTAACCTGCCTACCCACATTACAACAGTGAATACACTCCAAAAGTACTTATTTGGCTGTAAAATGCTTTGAGACGTCCGGTGGTCGTGAAAGGTGCGATATAAATCCAAATCTTTCTTTCTTTTACCATCCCTCTGGTGATCCTTCTGTTTTTCTCACCACTTGATATCAGTGAATTCCCATGGGATAACCTATTTATGCCTGTCATGGTCCTGCAGAAAATCAAACAATGACTCATGACAAAAAATAATTAACTGACTGACAAAAATGCCCTCAAAACAAAAAATCAACCTTTTCGAACTTTTAAATGTACTTACCTGTGCCGAGTTAGACTGTCTATGTTTTCAATTGCGGTGGTCATGGTGTTGACAATGGACAAAGATATGAGATTAATCATAGAAACAGAGAAACATAGAAAATAGGTGCAAGAAAAGGCCATTTGGCCCTTCGAGCCTGCACCACCATTCAATAAGATCATGGCTGATCATTCCCTCAGTACCTCTTTACTGCTTTCTTTCCATATCCCTTGATTCCCCCTAGCCGTAAGGACCATATCTAACTCCCTCTTGAATATATCCAATGAACAGGCATCAACAACTCTCTACGGCAAGGAATTTCACAGGTTAACAACTCTCTGAGTGAAGAAGTTTCTCCTCGTCTCAGTTCAAAATGGCCTACCCCTTATCCTAAGACTGTGTCCCCTGGTTCTGGACTTCCCCAACAACGGGAACATTCTTCCCGCATCTAACTTGTCCAGTCCCGTCAGAATCTTATATGTTTCTATGAGATCCCCTCTCATCCTTCTAAACTCCAATGTATAAAGGCCCAGTTGATCCAGTCTCTCCCCATATGTCAGTCCTGTCATCCCAGGAATCAGTCTGATGAACCTTTGCTGCACTCCCTCAATAGCAAGAACGTCCTTCCTCAGATCAGGAGACCAAAACTGAACACAATATTCCAGGTGAGGCCTCACCAAGACCCTGTACAACTGCAGTAAGACCTCCCTGCTCCTATACTCAACTCCCCTAGCTATGAAGGCCAACATACCATTTGCCTTCTTCACCTGCATGCCAACATTCAATGACTGATGTACCATGACACCCAGGTCTCGTTGCACCTCCCCTTTTCCTAATCTGCCGCCATTCAGATAATATTCTGCCTTCATGCTTTTGCCCCCAAAGTGGATAACCTCACATTTATCCACATTATACTGCATCTGCCATGCATTTGCCCACTCACCTAACGTGTCCAAGTCACTTTGCAGCCTCTTAGCGTCCTCCTCACAGCTCACACTGCCACCCAGCTTAGTGTCATCTGCACTTGGAGATATTACACTCAATTCCTTCATCTAAATCATTAATATATATTGTAAATAGCTCGGGTCCCAGCACTGAGCCCTGCGGCACCCCACTAGTAACTGCATGCTATTCTGAAAAGGACCCGTTTATCCCCACTCTCTGCTTCCTGTCTGCCAACGAGTTTTCTATTCATGTCAGTACATTACCCCCAATACCATGTGCTTTAATTTTGCACACCAATCTCTTGTATGGGACCTTGTCAAAAGCCTTTTGAAAGTCCAAATACACCACATCCACTGGTTCTCCCTTGTCCACTCTATTAGTTACATCCTCAAAAAATTCTAGAAGATTTGTCAAGCGTGATTTCCCTTTCATAAATCCATGTTGACTTGGACTGATCCTGTCACTGCTTTCCAAATGTGCTGCTATGTCATTTTTAATAATTGATTCCAACATTTTCCCCACTACTGATGTCAGGCTAACCGGTCTATCATTACCCATTTTCTCTCTCCCTCCTTTTTAAAAAAAGTAGTGCTACATTACCTACCCTCCAGTCCATAGGAACTGATCCAGAGTCGATAAACTGTTGGAAAATAATCACCAATGCATTCACTATTTCTGGGGCCACTTCCTTAAGTACTCTGGGATACAGACTATCAGGCCCCAGGGATTTATCGGCCTTTAATCCCATCAATTTCCCTAACACAATTTCCTGCCCAATAAGGATTTCCTTCAGTTCCTCCTTCTCACTAGACCCTTGGTCCCCATTATTTCCGCAAGGTTATTTGTGTCTTCCTTCGTGAAGACAGAACCAAAGTATTTGTTCAACTGGTCTGCCATTTCTTTGTTCCCATTATAAATTCACCTGAATCTGACTGCAAGGGACCTACGTTTGTCTTCACTAATCTTTTTCTCTTCATATATCTATAGAAGCTTTTGCAGTCAGTTTTTATGTTCCCAGCAAGCTTCCTATCATACTGTATTTTCCCTCTCCTAATTAAACCCTTTGTCCTCCTCTGCTGAATTCTAAATTCTCCCAGTCCTCAGGTTTGCTGCTTGTTCTGGCCAATTTATATGCCTCTTCCTTGGATTTAACACTATCCTTAATTTCCCTTGTCAGCCACAGTTGAGCCACCTTCCCCATTTTATTTTTACTCCAGACAGGAATGCACAATTGTTGAAGTTCATCCATGTGATCTTTAAATGTTTGCCATTGCCTATCCACCGTCAACCCTTTAAGTATCATTCACCAGTCTATTCTAGCCAATTCATGTCTCATACCATCGAAGTTACCTTTCCTTAAGTTCAGGACCCTCGTCTTTGAATTAACTGTATCTCTCTGCATCTTAATACTGAATTCTACCATGTTATGGTCACTCTTCCCCAAGGTGTCTCGCACAACAAGATTGCTAATTAGTCCTTTCTCATTACACATCACCCAGTCTAGGATGGCCAGTCCTATAGTTGATTCCTCGACATATTGGTCTAGAAAACTATCCCAAATACACTCCAGGAAATCTTCCTGCACCGTATTGCTACCAGTGTGGCTTGCCCAATCAATATGTACATTAAAGTCACCCATGATAACTGCTGTACCTTTATTGCACCCATCCCTAATTTCTTGTTTGATGCTGTCCCCAACCTCGCTACTATTGTTTGGTGGTCTGTACACAACTCCCATTAGCGTTTTCTGCCTTTTGGTATTCCGCAGCTCCATCCATACAAATTCCACATCATCCAAGCTAATGTCCTTCCTTACTATTGCGTTAATTTCCTCTTTAACCAGCAACGCTACCGCACCTCCTTTTCCCTTCTGTCTATCCTTCCTGAATGTTGAATACCCCTGAATGTTAAGTTCCCAGCCTTGGTCACCCTGGAGCCACATCTCCGTGATGCCAATTATATCATATTTGTTAATTGCTGCTTGCACAGTTAATTCTTCTACTTTATTATGAATACTCCTCGCATTGAGGCACATAGCCTTCAGGCTTATCTTTTTTAACATACTTTGCCCCTTTAGAATTTTGCTGCAATGTGTCCCTTTTTGATTTTTGCCTTGAGTTTCTCTGCCTTCCATTTTTACTTTTCTTCTTTCTATCTGCCCTCATTCTACTTCCCTCTGTCTCCCTGCATAGGTTCCCATCCCCCTGCCATATTAGATTAACCCCTCCCCAACAGCACTAGCAAACACTCCCCCTAGGACATTGGTTCTGGTGCTGCCCAGGTGCAGACCTTCCGGTTTGTACTGGTCCCACCTCCCCCAGAATCGGTTCCAATGTCCCAGGAATTTAAATCCCTCCCTTCTGCACCACTCCTCAAGCTACATATTCATCTGAGCTATCCTACAATTCCTACTCTGACTAGCACGTGGTACTGGTAGCAATCCTGAGACTACTACCTTTGATGACCTACTTTTTAATTTAACTCCGAGCTCCCTAAATTGAGCTTGTAGGACCTCATCCTGTTTTTTACCTATATCCTTGGTACCTATATGAACCATGTTCACCCTCCCCCTCCAAAATGTCCTGCAGCCGCTCTGAGACATCCTTGACCCTTGCACCAGGGAGGCAACATACCATCCTGGAGTCTCAATTGCGGCCGCAGAAACATCTACCTATTCCCCTTGCAATAGAATTCCCTACCACTATTGCTCTCCCACTCTTTTTCCTGCCCTCCTGTGCAGCAGAGCCACCCATGGTGCCATGAACTTGGCTGCTGCTGCCCTCCCCTGATGAGTGATCCCCCCCAACAGTACCCAAAATGGTGTATCTGTTTTGGAGGGGGATGACCGCAGGGGATCCCTGTCGTACATTCCTTCCACTGCTCTTCCTGCTGGTCACCCATCCCCTACCTGTCTGTGTAACCTTTACCTACGGTGTGGCCAACTCACTCAACGTGCTATTCACGGCATCCTCAGCATCGCGGATACTTCAGAGTGAATCTACCTGCAGCTCCAGTGCCGCAATGCGGTCTGTCAGGAGCTGCAGCAGGATACACTTCCCGCACATATAGTCGGCAGGGACACTGGAAGCGTCCCTGAGTTCCCACATAGCACAGGAGGAGCGTGACACGTGTCCAAGTTCTCCTGCCATGACTTAACCCCTAGATTAACTTAATTTGGCAACAACAGTGATAAAGGTTACCTACTGATAAAGGAAAAGAAAAAGAAAAACTACTCACGAATCACCAGCCAATCACTTACCCCATTGGCTGTGATGTCACCCTTCGATTTCTTTCTACTTCTTTTTGCCTTCTCTCCCTGCACCTGCACCAGCTGGCCTCCTCGTCGAACTCACGCCGCTCCAACTGTTGGGCCTTTTATAGGCCTCCCTCCGACCTCCTGCGCCTCCTCGACGAACTCCTGCCGCTCCAACTGATGGGCTTTTTATGTACTCGAAGAGGACTAATTTGCAGGGTTGTGGGGAAAATGTTGAGGTGTGGGACCATATTGGACAGCTTTTCAAGGAACCAGCACAAGAATAACGGACTGAATGGCCTCCTTCTGCGCTGTAAGATTCTATGATTGTATGATAAATACTAGTTCTTCTTCTAATGAAGCTATCCAACAAGGAAAATCAGGGTCAGCATCTATAGTCTGGTGCATCTTTCAAGGTGTGATGAATGGTGTGGTGATATTTAATGTTGAGAGGGACCAGCACCGTGCTCCTGGAGTTGTGACCTATATCTGTAAAGAGGAGAAACAGGGACCTAATAAATCTGTGACCAGTTACATAGACCAGTACATAGATTTTGTGGTGTAACGCTACTGCTGCTGAAACATATTTATACATGGAAACTACAGGATTACAATTATACAAACCTAGAACATATTTTTCTTCCATTTATGTTCTAAAGCTGCCCAACCAATGACCTCCATGATAGAATCACAGTGACGTATGGGCTTGCTAAGTCCCTCCACTGTCTGCACTTCTATTAAAAGAAATCCTATTTCTATAAATTTGGATTTAATAAGTGAATATTTTCTACTCTGTATTTTAGGCAGAACCCAGTTTTATGGCCTTATGCTTAGCTAAATGCAAACTACTTTGTCTAGAGAAAGTTTGTGAGAATGTTTGAGAGCTGAGTATGATGTAATTGCGTGCTGTAATTTTGACTATGTGGTCAGTCTTCCGTCTCTCTCAGTTGTGTCATTCTAGCTTCCCTTTTGAATCTGCTGTACTAGTTTTCAACCATCTTCAATATTTCCCTTTGTGTTGCACTTTGTAGGAAAAGTGCTCTAAGAATGCCCAGAGGTATCCTAAAAATGAACAACATTAGCAATATGTCTGTTTTAGTCTACATGCCGTACATCTGAGAAGGGATTGGCACCCTTCCCACTCTTTAATGTCAGTCCCAGCTCTGAAATGTAAGTATAAAGTTCAGCATCAACTCTGATTGAACGTACTTCTCCTGTGACAATATTCCCCATTAAACATGATTAAATGCTCAAACTAGTAATAGAAATCCAACTTTAAAGAGCTTTTGCCACTGGAAGAGATACTACAGCTGCATAGAAAATTTAAAGAGACTGCGCATGAACATAAATTAGAGGGAATATTGCCACACACATAAAATGATTTATGTTAACAACATCTGGCATTAAAATTTGTTATGGCATTTATTGAATGAAGAACCCTTCATGTCGTTTCCACACTCAATAAAAAATAACACTTATTAACAAGCTAACGAACATGATACAGGTTTATAAGTCGCATAGGACTGGTCGGCAGCGGTGGGGCTGAAGTGGGAACCGTCGGAAAATCCCCGAGCTGAATTTCACTGGCAGTGACCAGTGGACCGGAAGTTGGTGGCCACTTGACACCGCCACTTGGCCGATGCTTTGCGACAGTAAGTGGCCTTTTTGGGGAGCTGAATTTCAGCCCCCTTCTCTCTTGAACAGAACTTTCCAAACTTGGTGTCAAACTTAGACTCATTCTAGACTGAGCCTAAGGAAAGTTTTTCCCCGAGGGCAACCCTTGATCTACTTTTTGACTCTTTACAACTTCAGACTGTTTGTCTGTCTGACTCGGACTCAGACTTAAATTCTGACATTCTCTTGGACTTGTTTCTAGTACATCTGATGTAGGGTTTGTTACTGGTACTCTACTTGTAACAAGACTGTCTGACTCATCAGAAATAATTGAATCATTCCAATTTTCAACGCCTTCAACATCTGTAGATAAAATATGATCAATGTGAACAAACCTAACCTTTCCATGATCAAACATCTTGACCAAATATGTGCGAGAACCACATATCTTCACTGCTCTTCCTGGTAACCACTTTAATCATTTATGGTGATGGTTCTTCACTCTAAACGTCTGATTCAATTTCACGCTTCTCTTTCTTACTTCTACCTCTATCATGATTCTCTCTCTGTCTTAATTGTTTCTCTTCTACTGACTGTGCCAAGTTGGCTTTAACAATGAGAACCTGATTCATGGCTGTCGTTTGAGAAACAACTCTGCTGGTGTTCTACCAGTTGTTGTATGAGGAGTATTACAATAAGTAATCAGAAAATTAGCCAGTTTGTGATCCAACGACAACTGCCGTTTCCTTGGATTTGGAGCCATCATCATCATCATAGGCAGTACCTCGAAATCGAGGAAGATTTGCTTCCACTCTAAAAGTGAGTTCTCAGGTAATTGAAAAGTCCAATATGGGAATTACAGTCTCTGTCACAGGTGGGACAGACAGTCGTTAAAGGAAAGGGTGGGTGGGGAGTTTGGTTTGCTGCACGCTCCTTCCGCTGCCTACGCTAATTTTCTGCATGCTCTCGGCGACGAGACTCGAGGTGCTCCCGGATGCTCTTCCTCCACTTAGGAAGGTCTTTGGCCAGGGACTCCCAGATGTCGGTGGGGATGTTGCACTTTATCAAGGAGGCTTTGAGGGTATCCTTGAAATGTTTCCTCTGCCCACCTGGGGCTCGCTTGCCATGTAGGAGTTCCGAGTAGAGCGTTTGCTTTGGGAGTCTTGTGTCGGGCATGCGAACAATGTGGCCCGCCCAATGGAACTGGTCGAGTGTGGTCAGTGCTTCAATGCTGGGGCTGTTGGCCTGAACAAAAACACTGGTGCATCTGTCCTCCCAAGGGATTTTCAGGATCTTGCGGAGACATCGTTGGTGGTATTTCTCCAGCGATTTGAAGTGTCTACTGTATATGGTCCACGTCTCTGAACTATACAGGAGGGTGGGTATCACTACAGCCCTGTAGACCATGAGTTTGGTGCCAGATTTTAGGGCCTGATCTTCGAACACGATCTTCCTCAAGTGGCTGAAGGCTGAGCTGGCACACTGGAGGCGGTGTTCAACCTCATCGTCGATGTCTGCCCTTGCTGCTAATAGGCTCCCGAGGAATGGAAAGTGGTCCACGTTGTCCAGGGACATGCCATGGATCTTGATGACTGGGGGGCAGTGCTGTGTGGCGGGGTCAGGTTGGTGAAGGACCTTTGTCTTACGGATATTTAGTGTAAAGCCCATACTTTTGTACACCTCGGTGAAGATGTTGATGAAGACTTGGAGTTCAGTCTCTGATTGTGTGCAGACGCAAGCGTCATCCGCATATTGTAGCTCGACGACAGAGGATTGGATGTCTTGGATCTGGCCTGGAGGCGACGAAGGTTGAACAGGTTCCCACTGGTTCTATAGATTAGTTCCACTCCAACAGGGAGCTTGTTATGGGTGAGGTGGAGCATTGCAGTGAGGAAGATCGAGATGAGGCTTGGCACGATGACGCAGCCCTGCTTGACCCCGGTCCGGCGTGGATTGGGTCAGTGGTGGATCCGTTGGTCAGGATCACGGCTTGCATGTCGTCATGGAGCAAGCAGAGGATGGCGACAAACTTTTGGTTGATGAGGGCACATTTTACAATTTGTACTGTGCACACTGCTGCACCCTTTGAAGCAGCGCTAGACTTTCCACTTTTGTGCAGATTGCCAAAAAATGGGCGTTATTTCCATGATTAAATATGGGTTTTGAGATCGGTGGATTATCGTCCATTTTCAAAACCCCAGCTTTCCATTTTATGAAATGGGTGTTACCGCAAGCAATCTTCTGCTGTAAACTGTCGGCGTCCATAGCAACACCATGGCAACGGTTGTTTTCCGAGTTTCAGGAGGTCAGGGGTCATCAATACATGCGCATAAGAGGAGGGAGAGGGAGCAGAGAGGAGCTGAAAGCGTGTGTGGGCATGTTGTGTGGCTGTTTGGCTGTTGTGGGAGGTAAGAGGGAGATTTACCAGCAGCAAAAAGACTTGTGATCATAAATAACATTGTTCCCATGGAGTTTTGGGGGAAAAATATATAGTTAAAATGGAAGGGATGGAGGAGGCGACACAGCACGCTGTGGAGACTGAGGGCGCTGGCGAAAGCAGTGAGGTGGGAGAGGAACTATTGGGGGTACGAAAACGAGCTCGGAGATTCTCTGACGAGGCAAATGCCTCCCTTCTACAGGAGATGGAGTCACGCTGGGGTCAATTGACCCGGAGTTTGCGTGGGAAGCCCATCCCAAAGGTCAATCAGAAGATATGGGCCGACATAGCTGAGGTGGTTTCATCGGTGACGAAAAAGGTCCGTGAGGGCAACCAGTGCCGCAAGCGCTGGAACGACCTTGTCGGATTCGCCAGAGTAAGTATTACATTTATTTACTTTTACTTATATATTTATATAAATTGAATTATGAGTGTAATGAGTGATTAAAATCAGATGTGATATCTTGCATTTATACCGGGAATGTTTTATTCAAAGCCTGCGTTGACGGTGTACGTCTTTAGGTAAATAATGATAATTTCATAATAATCATGATTAAATCTGTCGGTTATGTGTTATATCAGTCTCTGTGACAGTACCTAGCAATGATCTCACACAATTATCTCATGCCATGTCGTGCTGGTGTTAACTTTTACAGAAGAAGGTTTCAAAGGATAGGGCCAAGCAGAGGCGAATGGGTGGTGGGCCACCAGTCATCAGCGAGCTCACCAATATCGAGGAGCTGGCACTGGCACTAGTGGGGAGCCACCCCCGGTCGGCCACGCATGCAGCAGCAGAACTTGATGTTACACTATTGCGTGATGTAAAGTCAATAGATGCCACATCAACTCATATCCGACCAATAATATATGACAGATGATTGATAAAAGTGTTCTCTAAATAATGATGGCCTCATGAGAATCATTGCAATGCAAAATTTGGTCATGATCATGAAATGAGATGTCTGTGATGATTTTGATATTGGTGCTGCTTTTGTCGTGCATATGCTGTGTGTAGCGTCGGAATCACCTTGTGACCCTAGCACCCCCTTCTCCTCTAATAACCTCATTTATGTGTTTCAGCTCAGCCAGCAGCATGGCCCCATGCAACACCACCGAGCCCAGAAGGTGGGGGTGCGTGGCCGGACTCGCCGGGCGATCGGACATCTGGTGCTGAGGAGCCCCGATTATCGCCCGTAGAGCTGCTGGGTGTCTTCTCTATGGATGACAGTGCCGACTTCGAGGAGTGTGCATCGCCAAGCTCCATAATGCATTCGACACCGATTACATCTAGTGCTCCTGCGGCCATGCCCTCCTCCACCGTGGAGGTAATGGGCCCAAGCACCTTGCTGCAGGGCACACCAGGTGTCTCGATGATGGCGCCGACCCCACAGAGGTTGGTTCGAAGCAGTAGGCCTGCTCCACGAGAGGCTGATTTGAGTGGGGATATGGTACACTTGTCCAGGAGGAGTGTTGAGATAAGTCAGCAGATCCTCCAGACAATGGGGGCATATCCCAACAGCTGGTCAGCATGTCCGCCACCATGACCGGCTATGTGACGCGGATGGTGGAGGCCCTGGAGGTGATAGCCAGGAACACTGGTTCCAGAGCGAGGCACTGCACCCCAAGGTGCTGCACCCCCATTGCCAACGACACATGAGAGCCATGAGGAAGATCTTGCTTCTGGCTCAAAGCACATTCCCGCCTCGGGACCATCCTCTCCTGTATCAACTTGTAGTCTTGGATCGGAATGCCTGTTTCGTGGAACACCTTCGGATACTGATTGATGACGTCATCTTTCGATGCAATTTTCGTTTCCACGCGAAAAATCTCATTCCAATCTAGCTTCAGTGATCCCAACCAGTTTCTACCTATCAAGGTAGGCTTGTCTCCTGCCGCTACTGTGATGTGCCCCTATCCCCGGCCGAAGGGACACCCGATCTCGCCGCACCCTATCCCCGGCCGAGTGGCCTCCTGCACCGGCTGGCCGGCCCGCTGAGTTCCCGAGCGAGGTAGGGCTTTAGTTCTACTTTTTATTTAGTGGCTATGCTTGAGGTGGGCTGGGGTTAGGGTGGGGGAGGAGGAGAGTTTTGGCAGTGGGGGGAGGCGGGGGGAGGAGGAAAGTTTTGGGGGGGGGCAAGAGAAAGAGTATATTGGGATTGGGGAAGGGGAGAGAAAGTGTGCATGGGGTGGGGGGGGAGGAGGAGAGTTTTGGGGGTTGGAGAAAGAGTGTTTTTGGGTGGTGAGGGGAGAGAAAGAGTGTTTTGTATACCAGCATCTCTCTCTCTCTCTGGCTACCACGACCCCCCACCCCCCCGCCGCCCGCCTCGTGACATCGCGGCCAGCAGCTCACATTTCTCCGGTAGGATTTACTTCATTTTTATTAGTATTTTAATTGTTTGAGCTTTTCCTTGCAATGTTTGGTGCTTGCATGTTGAGGTCCTCTCCAGTTCCCTTCCCTCCCCTATCCCTGCCCTAATGTCTGCCGACTGTGCACTGCTTTTTCTTCACTGCCCGCAAGGTTTTTCAGAGCTGGCCACATACGCTGACCCCTATGTCGATTTGGAGTAAGTTTTTGCTGGCCAAAGTGGCATAAATGGCCAAAACTGGCATACGTGTCTGGGAACGCCCCTTTTTGAAAATAAAACTGACCAAAAAAAATCATACCTAGCTGACATACTCTGGAGCAAATTTTGGGGGGTGAAATGGCATTTTTTAACTTACGCCAGAAAAAACAACTTACTCCAAAAAAATTGATGCAAGTCATGGCCAAAATTTGGCCCTATGTCCCCTAGTTTTAATTTCCCCTGTGAATGGAAATATCCTCTCTGCATCCACCTTGTCGAGCCTTTTCATTATCTTATATATTTCAATAAGATCATCTCTCATTCTTCTGAACGCCAATGAATATAGGCCCAATCTACTCAACCTTTCCTCATAAGTCAATCCTCTCATCTCCAGATTCAACCTAGTGAACCTTTTCTGAACAGCCTCCAATGCAAGTATATCCTTCCTTAAATACGGAGAGCAAAACTGTACGTGGTACTCCAGGTGTAGCCTCACCAATACCCCGTACAGCTATAGTAGGCCGTTCTCTGCTTTTATACTTTATCCCCCTTGCAATAAAGACCAACATTCCATTTGCCTTCCTGATTACTTGCTGTACCTGCATACTAACTTTTTGTGATTCATGCACAAGGACACCCAGGTCACTCTGAACTGCAACACTTCGCAATTTTTCTCTATTTAAATTATAATTTGCTTTTCTATTATTTCTGCCAAAGTGGATAACCTCACATTTTCCCACATTATACTCCATCTGCCAAATTTTTGCTCACTCACTTAACCTGTCTATATCCCTTTGCAGATTTTTTGTGTCCTCCTCACAATTTGCTTTCCCACCCATCTTTGTATCATCAGCAAACTTGACTACTTTACACTCAGTCCCTTCTTCCAAGTCATTAATATAGATTGTAAATAGTTGAGGCCCCAGCACCGATCCCCACTTGTTACTATTTGCCAACAGGAAAATTACCCATTTATCCTAACTCTCTGTTTTCTGTTAGTTAGCCAATCCCCTATCCATGCTAATATATTACCCCCAACCCTGTGAGCTTTTATCTTGTGCAGTAACCTCTTACGTGGCACCTTATTGAATGCTTTCTGGAAATCTAAATACACCGCATCCACTGGTTCTCTGTTGCAGTGGGTAAATGTGATGAAGACTGTTTGTTTGAATAAATACTGACATGGACTGTTTGAGACGAATGGCCAGCATCTGTGTTGCAGCTTCTATGTTTTTTACCAATTTGTTCTGAAGTTAATTTGGCAATCAGAGAGGAAGTTCTTCCAATTGAGGTTTTGCAGAAGTTTCTCATTCACAATGCAATTGGCCTAGAAAATCTGCAGTGGTGCAATCCAGCCATAATGCCAGGATCGCCCCTACTGTTGAACTCCTCTGACTCTATCGACGTTCATGGGGTTATGGGGGGAGATATCCCTAAGACTGGGAGTGTATCTGCAGTAACCCTACTCTTATGAAACACTAGAAATGCAGAAACTGGTTGATCGAGCGATCGATTGGGGGCCGGGGCATTGCGAGGGCCCGGGTGAAGGATTAGGCGTAGGGGAGGGAGAGAAAGAGATTGGCATGAAGGAGGGGGGTCGGGCGAAGGGAGAGAACATCGATGGGCTTGGAGATGATTGGATGGGGGTGGTGAGGGAGGGAGGGAGGCCACGAAGGTGATCAGAGGCCTGGGAGGGGGTCGGGTAGATCGGAGGCCTTAAGGGGGGATCTCCTATCGCGGGGGGTGGGGTGGGGGTGCGGTTGGTTAAGCAGGTATGTTGGATACAGCAGGTAAATGTAAAGGCACTTACCTCCTAGATCCAGCAGTCTTCGTCTTCCCGAGGCATGTGAAACCTGACCATCTACAGTTAAATTTAAAATGGTGTTTATATCTGCCTGCTGGAAGTGGGCAGGTTGGAGGCGGGTTCTGGGTGGGATTCAGATCCTTAATACTTTAACTTCCCACCCGACCCCAACTCATACGTTTGTTTGTGGTTACAATTTGCCCCCCCCCAAAAAAAAAAGTCTGCAAAGGGATATAGGGAGGTTGAGCGAGTGGCAGATGGAGTATAATACGAGGAAATGTGAAATTATTCACTGGTAGGAAGAATAGAAAAACAGAATATTTTTAAATGGTGAGAAACTTTTAAAAGTTGGTGTTCAGACAGATTTGGGTGTCTTTGTACAAGAAACACAGAAAGTTAGCGTGAAGGGACAGTAAGCAATTAGGAAATCAAAGGGCATGTTGGCCTTTATTGGAGTGGAGTTGGAGTACAAGAATAAGGAAGTCTTGCAACAACTGTACAGGGCTTTGGTGAGACCACATCTGGAGTACTGTGCTCAGTTTTGGTCTCCTTATCTGAGGACGGACATACTTGCATTAGAGGCGGTTCAATAAAGGTTCACTGGATTGATTCCTGGGATAAGAGTATTGTCCTGTGATCTGAGATTGAGTCGAAGAGGCCTGTACTCTCTGGACTTTAGAAGAATGAGAGGTGATCTCATTGAAACATATAAGATTCTGAGAAGGCTTGACAGGGTATATGCTGAGAGGTTGTTTCCCCTGGCTGGAGAGTCTAGAACTAGGGGTCACAGTCTCAGGACAAGGGGTCGGCCATTTAAGACTGAGATGAGGAGGACTTTCTTCACTCAGAGGATTGTGATCCGGAGACTGTGGATGCTAATTATATTCTAGGTTGATTCCGGAGATGAGGGGGTTGACTTATGAGGAAAGGTTGAGTAAGTTGGGCCTCTACTCAATGGAATTCAGAAGAATGAGAGGTGATCTTATCGAAATGTATAAGATTATGAGGGGGCTTGACAATGTGGATGCAGAGAGAATGTTTCCACTGATAGGGAAGACTAGAACTAGAGAGCATAATCTTCGAATAAGGGGCCGCTCATTTAAAACTGAGATGAGGAGGAATTTCTTCTCTCAGAGGGTTGTAAATCTATGGAATTTGCTGTCTCAGAGAGCTGTGGAAGCTGGAACATTGAATAAATTTAAGTCAGAGATAACCAGTTTCTTAATCGATAAGGGAATAAGGGGTTATGAAGAGCGGGCAGGGAAATGGACCTGAATCCATAATCGGATCAGCCATGATCGTATTAAATGGTGGAGCAGGCTCGAGGGGCTGTATGGCCTACTCCTGCTCCTATTTCTTATGTTCTTATATTCAAGGCTGAGCAAAGGCAGATTGGAAAAAACAGCCCTGGAGACCCTGGCTGGTGCGTACTGAAGGGCTCCTCCAGATCTGTGAAGACATTTTCAGCATGCCTACTGTCTGTTCTATAACACATCTGGTGGAAATGTGGCTTTCCATATATCTTTTCTTGGCCTTAGTACTTTGCCTCATCAAGGGTGTTATGAGCCACATCTTCAGTGGATAGCACTTGTCTCCAAGCAGCCAGCTAGAAAGTCTGTTTGGAGGAGTGAAGAGCTGAGGGAGGGTGAACTGGTGCAGGATGTAAGAGTCATGGAAGCTGCCTGAGAATTTGTCCCACCATGCATGATGATCTTCCCATGGTTGCAGACCAGCTGCACATTGAGCGAGGGAAGCCTTTGCAGTTGACAAAGACTCCTGGGTTATGATGGGTGCCATAATGGTGACATGTGTGCAGTCGATGATGCCCTGCACCCATGGGAAACCAGCCAGAGCCGCAAAGCTGAGCACCTGCTCAGTAACACTGGCTTCATCAGTGGCAAAGCTGATATAACTGGCTGACTTATCAAAGATGGCATTGGTGACCTGTGCGATGCATCTGTGGGTGGCCGACTGCGAGATGCCACAAATGTCTGCTACAGATCCCTGGAAGGAGCCTGAGGCAAAAAAGGTGAGGGCCCAGGTTACTTTGACAATTACTGGTAAGGCGTAGCCACCCGCTCTTCTGAACTGCAATCTTGCTCCAGCAATGTGCAAATGTCTGCGATGATCTGGCGCGATAGCCTGAGCCTCCTTTGGCACTGCTGCTCCGTCATATTGAGGGAGCTCCTCCTCTGCCTGTATACCCTGTGTTGGGAGTACCCCCCCCCCCAGTCCCCCTCTGTGCGGTGTCGGCCTGCGCTGATGCCTCTGTCCTGTGCAGCATCAGGTGATTGAGGAGAAGGTTGGTGGTGTTGTTGTTGGTGTGCCTGGTGCTGCTGGTATTGGGGCTCATTGTGGTCCGATTCTGAGGACCAAGGTGAGACAGTGTAAACGGCACCCATACTGATGGAATAGATGGCAGGTCAAGTCGAAATAACAGAAGCAATCTTCCAATGGTGAGAGAGGTTGTACCAATGAAGTGACAGTGGCTGGAGACTTTTCTGGAAAGACGTGTAGCCTGCAGAAAGCTAAATCTGTGCTGGAAATGTAGTCAGCAACAGCTTCTGCCTGAGGAAAGTGATCAGCTGTGAGCTGGGAGCTTTTGTAGTACATTTTATGCTGTCAACTAATCAACTCCCGCCTCAGGTTGACAGATGTAGTTCCCGAGCTGCATGAATAGCGTGGCCATGCAGGGAAATTTGAAAAGTCAGCATAAAAAGGCACTTAAGAATCTGACAACTATCTGATAATTATTTAAATGAGGTTGTCCACCTCTGCCGTTCGGGTCGCTGCTGCACTGACAAATGCGCCCGAGGGAAAGCCACGTGAGTACGGGATCCCGACCCGCTCCAAGATATTTCAAATTTCCCACCCAACCCGCATCCAATCCCACCCACATGGACTCCAGAAATTTCCGGCGGTTAACTCCGTTTCTCTCTCCACAGATGCTGCCTGACGTACTGAATATTTCCAGCATTTTCTGCTTTTAGTCAGGATCACTGATTTGGCTCAATCATCTGAACCTAACTTGTATTGCAGCCTTGTAACACTGCTGTCATTGTGTTATTCATTAATTAGTTATAAATGGTCAACTGAACTCAATATAATAGCCTGTCTCATTTCACAGAATCACACAGCACAGAAGGAGGCCATTCTGCCCATCGTGCCTGTGCCAGTTATTTGAAAGAGCGATCCAATTGGTCCCACTCCCTGGCTCTTTCCCCAAAGCCTTGCAATTGTTTTCTTTTCAAGTATATAATACCCTTTTTCAAGTTGCTATTGAATCTGCTTCCACTTTTAGGCAGTACATTTCAAATCATAACAACTTGCTGCGTAAAAAATAGTTTTCCTTATCACCTTCCCCCCTCCCCTCCCCCCACCACGGCACTTTTGCCAATTACTTTAAATCTGTGTCCTCTGGTTATCAACCGTGAAATTGCCAGTGAAATCAATCTGTCTCTATCAACTCTATCAAAATTCTTCCTCTTGATTTGTATGCCAACATCTTTATTTTGCAATTTCATTTAAGGTCATTGCCACAGCAAGTAGGAAAATGCCTGTGGTCTGTGCAAGAGTAAACAAGTTTGTGGATTAAATTTAAATCTTCCTAAAAATTGGACAGGGACAAAGCCAGGCATATAGATTGCAGCAACTCTGTATAACTTTAAGCTCTGCAGTGTCTCATTGACTGCCCCAAGGGATCTGGCTGAGAAATCACTGAATCTTCGCTCCTGGATGATCTCCTCACTGCTGGTCCGGGCTGCAGGTCCTGGCTGATGCAGCTGCTTTGCTTTGGGAGCGGGAACTGTGCTGTGGGACACAAGTGTCTATTCTAGATTTCATGATAGATCAGCAGCGCAGAGTTCGCTCCTCAAACGAATCAGCAGCATCGGGTCGAGCTGCAGCTGGGATGGGCAGTGAGAAGATTGTCAAGGAGTGAGATTGTCTCTGTGTAATGTGGAAGGGAGTGCCTTTGTGAAGGGGAGAGTGAATGGTCAGATAGATTTGGGGGGAAATTGTATATTAGTCTGTTGAATGTGGATAAATCTATAAGGACCCATTGTGTCTTCAATATAAGTGTCCTCACTCTCTCGGCCCCTCCAGTGTCTCTGATTTGTCAGACTGCTTGTCCGACATCCAGTACTGAATGAGCAGAAATTTCCTCCAGCTAAATATGGGGAAAACCGAAACCGTAGTCTTCCACAAACTCCATTCCCTAGCCACCGACTCCAACCCTCTCCCTGCCAACTGTCTGAGGCTGACCCAGACTGTTTGCCACCTTGGTGTTGTATTTGACCCTGAGATGAGCTTCCGACCATTTATCCTCTCCATCACTAAGACCACCTACTTCCACCTCCGTAACATCTCTCAACTCCAAGCCTGCTTCAGCTCATCCGCTGCTGAAACCATCATCCTTTCTTTTGTTACCTCTAGACTTGCCTATTCCAATGTTCACCTGGCCAGCTTCCTAACTTCCAGCCTACATAAACAAGCTCATCCAAAACTCTATGCTCACAGACCTGCATTTGCTCCCAGTCTGGCAGCACCTTCATTTTAAAATTTTCATCCTTGTTTTCAAATCCCTCCATGGCCTTACCCCTCCCCATCTCTGTAGGCACTGTTTATTTGCAACAGATTGGACCAGATTTCTGATTAGTCCCTTTAAAAAAATTTGTTCATGGGATGTGAGCATCGCTGGCAAGGCCAGCATTTATTACGCAACCATAATTGCCCTTGGGAAGTTGGTGGTGAGCCGCCTTCTTGAACTTCTGCAGTCCATGTGATAAAGGTTCGTTCACAGTGCTGTTAGGGAGGGAGTTCGAGGATTTTGACCCAGCGATGAAGAAGGAACGGCGCTATATTTCCAAGTCAGGATGGTGTGTGACTTGGAGGGAAAATTGGAGATGCTGGTGTTCCCATGTGCCTGCTGCCCTGCTCCTTCTAGGTGGTAGAGGTCGCAGGTTTGGGAAGTGCTGCCAAAGAAGCCTTGGCGAGTTGCTGCAGTGCATCTTGTAGATTGCACACACTGCAGCCACGGTGCGCCGGTGATAGAGGGAGTGAATATTTAAGGTGGTGGATGGGATGCCAATCAAGTGGGCTGCTTTGGCCTGGATGATGTCGAGCTTCTTGAGTGCTGTTGGAGCTGCACTCATCCAGGCAAGTGGCGAGTATTCCATCACACTCCTGACTTGTACCTTGTAGATGGTGGAAAGGCTTTGGGGAGTCAGGAGAAACTCGCCACAGAATACCAGCCTCTGATCTGCTCTTGTTGCCACAGTATTTATGTGGCTGGTCCAGTTAAGTTTCTGGTCAATAGTTACGCCCAGGATGTTGATGGTGGGGGATTCAGCGATGGTAAAGCCGTTGAATATCAAGGGGCAGTGGTTAGAATCTTGAATGTTGGAGATAGTCATTGCCTGTCACTTGTGTGGCGCGAATGTTACTGACACACCAGCAAATCCACACTGGGGAGAGGCCATTCACCTGCTCCGTCTAACTGAGGGGAAGAAGGTGATCCATCTTCCCATTTGAATCATGTTCTCACTCTAATTTCTCCTTCCCCCCGCCTTAGGCCTCAATCATGTTCTTCCCCCATTCACACTTCTCTCCGTGCTCTAATCAACCCCCCACCCCGAGTTCCTGATCTGTTCTCCCCCTCCTCCGAGTTCCTGAACTTCTCCCTCTCCCCCGAGTTCCTGAAATCCTCCCCCTCCCCCGCGTTCCTGACCTAATCCCTCCCTCTCCCCCAAGTTCCTGAAATCCTCCCCCTCCCCCGCGCTCCAGACCTAATCCCTCCCTCTCCCCTGAGTTCCTGAAATCCTCCCCCTCCCCCGCGTTCCTGACCTAGTCCCTCCCTCTCCCCCGAGTTCCTGAAATCCTCCCCCTCCTCCGAGTTCCTGACCTAATCCCCTTCCCTCGAGCTCCTGACCTGCCCCCCCTCCCTTGAGCTCCTGACCTGCCCCCCCTCCCTCGAGCTCCTGACCTGCTTCCCCTCCCCCACCGAGCTCCTGACTTGCTCTCCCCCTCCCTCGAGCTCCTGACCTGCCCCCCCTCCCTCGAGCTCCTGACCTGCTCTCCCCTCCCCCACCGAGCTCCTGACTTGCTCTCCCCCTCCCTCGAGCTCTTGACCTGCCCCCCGTCCCCCTCGAGCTCCTGACTTGCTCTCCCCCTCCCTCGAGTTCCTGACCTGCTCTCCCCTCCTCCATGTTCCCGACCTTCACCCCCCCCTCCCGCCAAGCTCCTGACCTGTTCATCCCCTCCAAGCTCCTCTTTCCCTCACCCTGCAAGCTCCTCTCTCCCCCCCGCCCCCTGCTTCCCCCACTGAGCTCCACTCCTCTCCCCCTTCCTCTCCCCACACCCCTCCAATCCCTTGACCTTCTCCAGAGGAAGCCGAGGAAACGTGGTTTAGGTCGCAGGCCATAGTGCATGGGCATTTGGAACCTCTGGTGTGCTTGAGCAGCCATAACGTCAGGTGCACATGCAGAGTTCTGGGGAGGCAGGATGGCGATTAGGCTCTGCCGCCCATCCCCCATACAGTGCACATATGGAAAAGGACACAGAAGACCCTGTGCAAATATTCACAGTGGTATCAGTAACCTCCTCCAATCCTACAAGCTTTCGAGATCTTTGTGTTCTTCCAATTCTAGCCTCTTGAGCATTCCTGATTTTAATCGCTCGCCATGCCTTCAGCTGCCTTGGTCCTGAACTCTGAAACTCCCTCCCTAAACCTCTGCACCTCTCTGCCTCTCTCTCCTCCTTTAAGATGCTCCTTAAAACCATATGACCTAATATCTCCTTATGTGGCTCGGTGTAAATTTTTGTCTGATAATTTCTCCTGTGAAGCGCCTTGGAATGTTTAATACATTAAAGGCGCTATATAAATACAAGCTGTTGTTGTACACTTTAAATGTCATTCTGTTTAGTGCTTTGGGATATTTTGAGGATGTGAAAAGCAATATATAAGTACAACTTCTTTCTTTTATTAATAATAGGTCACGTTGAAAATGTATCAATTGTGTTTAAAATGTAAAATATGCTGGAGGAGCAGGCCCCTGGAGCCTCCTGGAAATGTATGTGGCAATGGTCACACAGAAAGGGATGGGGACAGCATTTGGAAGGAGTATGTGCAGTTCTACATATGCTGCCTGCCGATGGTCTTGCTCTTGGTTGCCTCTTTTGATTGATCCAGCAGATATGTCAATTGATAATTACATCTATATATTCATACACTATTAAAGAAAACGTTGCAAGTGTTCGAAGGATACCCATTACAATTGTTACTCACTCTTGGCACTGCACTGTAAAAGTGTGCAGATACATGATCAAATAACTATAATCTTTTGTTCTTAGAAAGTTAGAAGTTGATTGCGGATGTTTTTATTTACTTTTATTGATGTTTTGCAGTGCAATTTCATCTATCGGGTTGCCCAATAATAAGAGTACTGTCAATGAAACATAAGGGAAGATGCTCTGCTCCTCTACACTGGGCATGTTGGCGGGGGTGGATGGGGCCTTAAATTGGACCAAGCACTGGAAATATGGCGGTTGCCTGGTATTTTCTGACTGGTCAGCCCTGGAGGAGCATAACACATGCGCCTTCAGGCAGCTAGAGGACAAGGATTTCAAGAGGCATGATCTGAGGGGATCTGCCTGCACCTGAGGCAGGTTGCACGGACACAACATCAACCAAATAGATCATTTTGAAGACCCCTTCAGACCTACCTAGTGCATGTCAGAGGAGATGTGCCTTTGCCACCTACCCAGTGACCAGGGAGAATTGCATCAAGTTGCATTTGTGCCCCTTGAGTGAAATGTTGTAAAAACAAAGAAATAATCTTGAGATGCTGCAAATTGAAGAAGCACAGTGAGAGACATCTGCCCATTTAATTTTGCCCTGTGAGCAGCCGGCCGCCCGGTACACATCCCCTGCAGCTGTCGCCATCATAGACCTGCGCAGCCTCTCTTTCTCCCCCTAGCCTCTCTGCCCCAGTCTCTCTCATTCTCTCCCAGCCTCTCTCCCCCCCAGTTTCTCCCCCACCAGTCTCTCCCCCCCCAGTCTCTCTATCTCTCTGCCCCCCCCACTCCCAGCCTCCCTCTCCCTCCCAGGCTCTCCCCCCCACCAGTCTTTTCCCCGCCCCCCCCCCCCGCCAGTCTCTCTACCCCCCCAGTTTCTCTATCTCTCTGCCCCCCCAGCCTCCCTCTCCCCCCCAGGCTCTCTCTACGCCCCCAGACTCTCACTCTCACCTCCTCCAGCCTCTCTCCCCCCAGTCTCTCCCCCCAACCCCCAGCCTCTCTCCCCCCCAGCCTCTCTCTCCCCCCCAGTCTCTCTGCCCCCCCCCAGTCTCTCTCTCTCTCTCTCCACCAACCCCCCAGCCTCTCTCTCACCCCCAGCCTCTCACACTCTCCCCCAGCCTCTCTCTCCCCACCACCCGAGCTCTCTATCTCTCCACCCCCCCCCCAGCCTCTCTTTCTCCCCCTAGCCTCTCTTTCTCCCCCTAGCCTCTCTCACTCTCTCCCAGCCTCTCACTCTCCCCCAGCCTCTCACTCTCCCCCAGCCTCTCACCCCCAGTCTCTCTCTCTCTCCAACCTCCCCCAGCCTCTCTCCTCCCCCCAGCCTCTCTCCCCCGCAGCCTCTCCCCCCGCCAGCATCTCTCACTCTTCCCCGGCCTCTCTCACTCTCCCCCAGCCTCTCACCCCCAGTCTCTCTCTCTCTCCAACCTCCCCCAGCCTCTCTCCTCCCCCCAGCCTCTCTCCCCCGCAGCCTCTCCCCCCGCCAGCATCTCTCACTCTTCCCCGGCCTCTCTCACTCTCCCCCAGCCTCTCACCCCCAGTCTCTCTCTCTCTCCAACCTCCCCCAGCCTCTCTCCTCCCCCCAGCCTCTCTCCCCCGCAGCCTCTCCCCTCGCCAGCATCTCTCACTCTTCCCCGGCCTCTCTCACTCTCCCCCAGCCTCTCTCCTCCTTCCCCAGCCTCTCTCCCCCTCCCCCAGCCTCTCTCCCCCTAGTCTCTCTCTCTCCTCCCCCCGCACCAGCCTCTCTCCCCCCAGTCTCTCTCTTTCTCCACCCCCTCCCAGCCTCTCACTCACCACCCCCCCCCCCCAGCCTCTCTCTCGCCCCCAGCCTCTCTCCCCCCAGTCTCTCTCTTTCTCTGCCCCACCCCCAGCTTCTCTCGTGCCCAGGACCGCCGGTCACTCTCAGGCCCACGCCCGAGGGAGCGAGTCCTGCGAGTTGGCTATGGAGCGAGTCGGTGAAGGAATCAGCAGAGTCTCAGTCCTCAATCCCGGTTCTCGGCACCATGTGGAAGCAATGATTCGGGCTGGGGTGGGGGGGGGGGTGGAGCTTAACAGGGGCGGGGCTTATCACCTGTCAGTCAAAAAAGTGCAATGTGGGCAGTGGGTGGGTGTGTGGGCCTGTCTGTCAAAGAAAAGTGCAGTACAAATAGTTACTTTGTTAACTTTACACCTCTTTGCTATGAGGCTCTGGAAGGTGTGAGCTTTCACTGTAAGATGAATCATAAAGGTGTGCTCTACTGAGTTATGGGTATGTGTAAGATATTATAGAGGAAGTGGAAAGTTGTATGAGAACTTGTCATGGGTGAGCAATAAATGTGGAGAAGCTTGACTGGCAACATTTTGTGGCACGCAATTTTGGGCTATCTATAAAGTACATGTCAAATTCTTTTAAGTGTGCCTTCTGGTTATACATAGAATCATAGAAATTTACAGCAGGGAAGGAGGCCATTTTGGCCCATCGTGTCCGTGGTGGCCGACCAAGAGCTATCCAGCTTAATCCCACTTTCCAGCTCTTGGTACATAGCCCTGTAGGTTACGGCACTTTAAGTGCACATCCAAGTATTTTTTTAATGTGGTGAGGGTTCCTACCTCGACCACTCTTTCATGCAGTGAGTTCCAGACCACCACTACCCTTCAGGTGAAAAATTTCCCCTCATATCTCCTTTAAACCTCCCCCCAATTACTTTAAATCTATGGCCCCTGGTTGCTGACCTCTCTGCCAAGGATAACAGGTCCTTTCTATCTACTCTATCCAGGCCCCTCATAATTTTATACACCTCGATCAGGTCTCTCCTCAGCCTCCTCTGTTCCAAGGAAAACAGACCCAGTATCTCCAACATCTGGGGGTAGAGTTTGCGTTAGGTTGTACTGGTTTTTCCAGCACAATTTGCCCCAAATTGGCCAAACCAGCGCAAAAGATTGAGGAATTTTAGGCACAAATTACATGCAGCACAAATTGAGTTCCTGTGATCACATGCATTGTTTTAAAAAACACTGCGTTGGAAGCCAACCCCACCCAAAGTGATGGGGGGCGGGGGTGGGTGATGCATTGAGCAATGTATGCGTCTAGTGGCGCAGATATGGCATTTGAAAATGCATTTACTCACCTTGACCACTCATATGAGGTCATTGAACATCTTGCGGCACTTGATCCAGGTTCTGGGGACGACATTGGTGGCACTGACATCTTGGGCTATCTCCTCCCATTGCCTTCTGACATTCTGTTTGAAAAGCCTCCTGCCCCCTGCAGGTAGGGGACCTATCTTCATTTGTGTGCCCCCTGGACCAAGGCCTCCAGTGCTGCATCTGAGAAGCACCTTGCCCTTTCTCTTCCCTGTTTCAACATGGCTACATCCACAGTAACAATGAGGCACTTCTGCAACAAAGAAGTGCAGAGAGCTTCGGCAGAATTTTATTGGCCAGTGGACAGCACCTGATATTGCTCTCCACACCCCCCCCCAACCCCTCCCCAGAGCGCTGAGCCAACCAGCAGCGCGTTTAGCACTGAGCTCAGCGCTGCAATCATTCCAAGGAGCAGGCAAAATAAATTTTGCGTGCTGCTTGCACCACTTTGAACAGGCGTTGGCAGATCACGCTTCGCTCCCTGTACCATTTGCGGGCCTAAACCTTTTTCACCCCCACGACTTCTTAGGAACAAGAAGAAGCCCAAGCAAGCCAGACCCCTTTACCTGTATTAACCCCACCAATCCATTGGACATTAAAGTAATACCCAACAAAACAAACAGATTTCAGGCATCTGCTTCCAAGTTAGACACAGTAGGGCAGGAGTGTGCCAGAAGGGCTGAAAATTAGGCTGGGACCCAGATATGCCTTGGCCCAGAGTTTCTGTCTGACCTTGTTCAGGTGGAGTCTGCACCTGCACTAAACAAGGCCATTGAGACAGGAGGGGGGACTCGCAATGCCAAGAGTTCCCACGTCCCCAACTTAACAGAGGCCAGGTGGATCATTGCCAATGGTGTACCTGGTAAATGATGGCTGTGGGCCCCATTGGGGAGTTATTGAGCCTAGATTCTGGTCTCAACCCCAGAAGAATAAAAGCCCCCCCCTAAAAAAACCTTAAAAAGTAGGGAGTACTTTAATCCAGCATCCCCTGAACCAACAGTAGAACTTTTGCAGAGTCAGCACGGAAGATTCGGTGGTGGCAAATCTCACACTTACTCCGGAATAGCCACTGCGGATTTTTGGACCCAGCAACAACAAAGGCAGTGGACTTGACTACTCTGAAGTTTTTTATGGGTTCGTATTATTATTTAGTATTCCTGGAACAGGGCTTTGCGCAATGGGAATGCACATTCATAATTCGAGTATGGAGGTCAGCAAGCCCTGCATGATTATCACTCCATCAAAGTTAATAATAAGTATGTTGAATCAGGCATGCTGGCCTCTGTGCCAAATTGTCTAAGCTGGCAGCACTAATTGGACAATTCATCCTGCGATAAACTTTGTTTCTCATCTCTCCTGCAGTTGATGCTGCGACACCCTGCGAATAAAACAATGAAAATAAATGTTGAGCATGAAAGCACTGAAGTGCATGGATTGCGCGTTACACGTTTCTATTTATTAAGATTAGCTTAGTTCAGTTGGCAGCACTTCTGATTCTGAATTCAGGACCCATTCAGGCCCATTTCAAGAACTGACCATGTGAGGACTGATTGTGTAAGGCTCATGCTGCCCCTGAAGCCTTGCAATGCATGTGTGCAAGTCGCAAGATCAGACGCATGACCTTGCACACCCAATTCGCAGTGCAGCTAAGCCAAGTCTCCTTGTGTCCAACAAGAACACAACAGATGTCATATCTTCTCCTAATCATGCAACATCAATCCAGAAACGTTATGTGACCAATTGATTATAACAGGAATGAATCTAACCATAATGCGACAATCCCATACCAAATGCACAGCAAGTGCAGCCATCACCTTCTCAGCTAAACATTTTGCCCCTTTCCCTCCACACAGCACAGGTTTTCTGCTCTCAATCCCTCCAGATTAAGCAAGTTTTCAACCTTTAATACCCAAAATAAAATTTCAGTTTCCTTCACCCCACCCCCATGACCAATGTTTTGCCCCCTTCCTGCCAACCAGATTTCAGCCCCTTCCTTCCCAATAAAAAGATTGTAGCCCCCCACAATGACCAATTCTTCAACCTTTTCCACCACTAGGTGCATTTCCCATTCCACTCCACCCAATGGCTGGTCTATCTTTTCTCTCTCAAACCCCCTAAGAGCTGCAATTCCCCCTGACAGGCTTCCCCCAACAGATTTTATTTCCCCTTTTACAGTAATTCCCTCTAGACCAGATTTTAAATGCACAATTTCCCCCTAGTTATATTTCTCCTCACCCACAGGCCAGCTGCTCCATGCCTCAATCCCCTACACCCACTGATGTGAATTCCCCTTCCGCAGTATTCCCTGGAGGAATGGAGACTTTGGGGGATGGGGGTAGGAGGGAATGTAGGGCTTAACGAGGTTATAGGAAGAAATGTGTTACTGAAGAGATTTAAACAAAAGGGTGAGAATGTTAAATTTGAGGCTTTGGGGTACGAGGAACCAATGTAGGCCAGCAAAAATGGTTGTGGAGGAAGAACATGAGTTATGAGCAGCAGAATTTTGGATGAGCTGAAGATTATAAAAGATGGAGAATGGAAGCCGACCAGGACAGTAGAGGAGTAGTTGAGGCTGGAGGTAGAAAAGATATGAATCAGGATATCAGTAGCAAACAGACAGAGACGGGCGATGACTCCCTGCATGTGTTTTCCATGTGAAGGGAACCGAGGTAAATAAGGGGCAGAGCTTAATATCACAAACTTGGACCTGCCTCCCCCTCCCGCACTGTGGACACACCTTCAACTTTTTAAATATTACTATATCAGTGCTTTTAAGCTCTGAGTGAGACAAAACCCAGAATGGTGACATGACCCACATTAAACTCTGGTGTGTACTATCACATGTTTAAAATGATGAAGTGTTTTTCAATCCTTGTGATATGGAATTCTTTAGTTTCAAAGAAATGATATGTACAAGGGCTGATTGCCCGGACATGCAGAATCCCAGAAGTACACCGCAGTCCCTCTGTCTCTTCAGCAAATTTTCTTTTATTACTGCCAAGTATAACATCCCTTGTTTCAGTCCTTCACTCGTTATCCAAACACGCTGATAAATCTTGGCAGTTTCTGCATTGGGGATGGGCGATTGGAACCTTTTTGTGTATTTCCTGCAGAATGCTACTTATACTCGTGTGACTTGGGAATACAACTATTAACATTCCCTCCCCCTCACACACACATGTGCACATCTGGGAATCAGTTGTCCTCCCCTCCTCTTGCATGACTTCAACTTTGGATGAGTGCACTCCAGGTGTGCTTTGTCTCAATGCCCACAAACCCATCTGTATTTCCAGCTTCAGGTCATTTAAATATTCAGGACAAATACCAAGTGTTCCTAGTGGCTGCTGCTCCCTTAAAGGCCTACAGATACCGAGGGCTCAATACTGCAGAAACCCTAGAAGAGTATAGAAAGTGCAAGGGTAAAATTAAAAAAGAAATTAGGAAAAAAAAGAGAGGGCATGAAAAAATATTGGCAAGTAAAATCAAGGAAACCCCAAAGATAATTGATAAATACATTAAGAGCAAGAGGATAACTAAAGAAAGAGTAGGGCCTATTCGAGACCATAAAGGTAACCTTGTGTGGAAGCAAAAGACATGGGTATGGTTTTTAATGAATACTTTGCGTCTGTTTTCATAAAAGAGAGGGACGATGCAGATATTGCAATCAGGGAGGAGGAGTGTGAAATGCGAGATGAAATAAACATAGTTAGAGAGGAAATATGAAGGGGATTAGCATCTTTGCAAGTGGATAAATCCCCAGGCCCAGATGAAATGAATCCCAGGCTGATAAGAGAAGCAAAAGAGGAAATAGCAGAGGCTCTGACCATCATTTTCCAATCCTCTCTGGCTACAGGTGTAGTGCTGGAGGACTGGCGGACTACTAATGTTGTACCTTTGTTTAAAAAGGGAGAAAGGGATAGACCGAGTAATTACAGGCCAGTCAGCATAACCTCGGTGGTGGGGAATTTATTGGAAAAAATCCTGAGGGACAGGATAAATCTTCATTTAGAAAAACATTGATTCATCAAGGACAGTCAGCATGCATTTGTTAAGGGAAGGTCATGCGTGACTAAATTAATTGAATTTTTTGAGGCGGTAACAAGGAGGTTCAATGTTTGATGTAGTGTATGTGGATTTTAGCAAAGCTTTTGATAAGGTCCCCCATGACAGACTGGTCATGAAAGTAAAAACCCATGGGATCCAGGGCAAAGTGGCAATTTGGATCCAAAATTGACTCAGAGGATGTTTCCTGGACTGGAGAATTTTAGCTATGGGGAAAGATTGGATAGGCTGGGGTTATTTTCTTTGAAATGTGCATCCCACCGCCAGCCAAAATCCCTTACCCCAGTGCAAGTGCTGTCTCCCCCAGCCATGATCATCGCCAGACATAAGCGCACCCGGCACCAGCGCAGATGCGCACACTTTGGTGGGTCCCACGCGAGATAGAGTAGTTTTGTCACCTGGTGTATCACAACTCACAAGTGAGCAAGAGCAGATGGTGGAGACAGGGCAGCAATGGGGAGTCCTTGCCAGAGGCCATAGGATGTTCCCAGCTCTGATCAGCTGCATGTGGACGCTGAGCCTTGGGGGCCATCCAAAAAGAGGGCGATCCTGGAGTTGCAAGAACAAGTGCAGGAGTCTCTGACAGGTTTTTCAACCAAAGTGACTGCCAGTGTTCAGAGAATGGAGGAATGCATCTCCAACATTAGACCACTCGCAGGCGATGGTGACTGTAGGCTGCTCCATGGATAGGATGGCCACCTATGTGGAGCAGTTAATGCGCCACTTACAGGAGCACATGGTCTCTATGGAGAATAGATGGCAGAGACTCATACACCTTCACTCTAGGTGGGATGTCAGTGTAGCTGTGGGTCCTCATGGCCCCACTGCTGTGCAGCACTGTGCTGTCCAGCTCCTTGGCAACAGGGAAGTGAGCAGCCTGTCTCTACCTCTGCTGATGCCACTGGGCTAGCATCTCATAGAAGCACGTGGAAGAGAAAGATGACACACAGATAGATTCATAAGGGTAGCCACTTGGGTGTTTTATCCAATGTTTATGTAAAGTTTCTGTTAATGTGATGTCATCACTTTCCCACATTGGACACATTTGTGTGCAACTTTGGAAGTGGCTTAATGAGTTGCAGTGAATGGTGAGACATAAAAGAACCTCCAGCAATGGTGTTGAGTGTGAAAGGAATGGTTTGGTCATTATAGGGATGCTTTATGGTGTTTGTGTGGGGTGGTGCCAACCTGGCGCATCATGTGGCAGCCATATGGATGTACAGTGTCAAGTTATGTAAATCTGGCAATGATGGGGCCATCCCTGGCCTCTCAGGCATCAATGTGCTTGGGTGCTGATGCCCTCTGTCCTGTGCAGCATCAGATGATTGTTGAGAAGGTTGATGGTGTTGTTGCTGGTGCTGCTGGGGTTCATCGTGGTGAGATTCTGAGGATTAAGTTCAGACAGTATAAAAGGCACCCATGTTAATGGAATAGATGGCGGGTGAAGTAGAGATAACAGAAGCAATCTGCCAATGAGGAGGCTTTGCTAGAAAGACTTGCAGCCTGCAGAATCTGTGCTGGGAACGCAGTGAGCAACAATTTCTGCCTGAGGAAAGTGATCAGCTGACAGATATGAGTTTTTATAGTACATTTCATGCTATCAACTAATCAGCTGGAGCAATGGCCACTCAACCACCACCTCAGCTTGACAGACCTGGTTCACGTGACCATCCAGGTAAATTTTAAGGATGCAACTATTTGCAGTAACTGAATGGCAGCTCTGATTGGCTCTCCATTATGACCTATTGCTGATTGGTCCCCTTGGCTGATAAGCCACACCCTGAAGTTTCTCTGGAATTTGTAAATGGAACCACCCAGCCTAACTTTGCACATTGTAACATGATCCATTTTGACTTCAGAGGTCAGAGAGAACACATCTCTCCCCCAGCCAAAGTCCCTTACCCCAGCGCAAGTCCCTTGCTCCCCCTCTCACGCCCATAGATGGGGCATTGTGTGTGGATTGTTAACAGGTTTATTGGGTATGACGTGAATAGTGACAGTTTCCTGACTTCTGGATTTCATCCAGTCCAACGATGTCCCTTGTAGCACACGCACCACGCTTTCCGAGAAAATGGATGTGGGTGTAAAGGGGGTTGGAAGAACGTGATCCGTTCTCCCTGAGTTCCCTCTCTCCCCTCCGATCCCTCCACCACATCTTTCTCCCCCCACTGTGTCTCTCTCTCCCCCTCTCCCCCCATGTCTCTCTCTCCCCCCCTCCAAAGCTCTCTCCCGCTCCCCTCTGTGTCTTTCTCTCTTCCCCCCCAAAGCTCTCTCTCTCTCTCCCACCCCCAAGGCTCTCTCTCCCCCTCCCCCCCCACCACCGTGTCTCTCTCTCTTCCCCCCAAATCTCTCTCTCTCTCCCCCACCCCCAAGGCTCTCTCTCCCCCTCCCCCCTCCCCGCCGTGGCTTGCTCTCTTCCCCCCTAAAGCTCTCTCTCCCTCTCTCCCACCCCCAAGGCTCTCTCTCTCTTTCCCCCACCACAGCCGGGGCCTGATCGGAGGCTTAGGGCTCGGTGGTTTGGGAATGAACGTGTTCGGGGCCCCACTTCTGGTTCTGGTTTCAGATGTCGGGAGGATGCGTGCGCAGAAAGCAGTTGGTACAAATAGTTACTCTGAAATTTTAAAGGGGAGCAATTGACTATCGGCCCATTTGGGGTGCTATCTTTTGAATGTTTGAAAAGTTAGCATCAGGCGCTAAAGATTTCAAACTTTTAAAAACTTCGCCGTTTGCACTCCAAGAAGGAAGTGAAGCGCTAAATCAGGAGCTCCACTTCCTTCCTGGAGTGCAATCGGCAGCAGGCGAGGCGTTAGGTGTGCACGCTGCACACTGGGCCGTGCAGCACTGCCGCATTGAAAGGCTCCTTCCCTCTCTTAAAGGGAAGGGCCATTGCTGCAGCCTCTGCAAAACAAAAACAACTTACCTGGACCATGACGGCAGCCGTGATCCCGAGTGATCAACACGGCACTCAAGCAGAGTGCCAGGCTGATCGATCACGGGCTGGAACCTACGAGAAAAGCTGGAAGGAAAGAGGTAAGTTTTGTTTTTACTTACTTCAGCCACCTCGCCTTTAAGCATCGCCTCCATAGTGCTGTGGCGCCTCCGCAAAATCCTGCCGAATATGCCGGTAGTCGATGTTATTGCCGGGCTCAGTCAAAAGACCATTTGCGCCACGTTTGCGCCACCCCGGGCACCCAATTTTGGCCCAAAATGTAGGGGGAAAAAGGTGCTTAACTGTTTGAAAACAAGATTATAATGATTTAAATTAGGTTACCTGCCTCTGCCAGTTGTGTCGCTGCCGTACCAGCAAATACGTCCGAGAGAAAGATGCGTGGGAATGGGTTGACAGCGGGATCCCGTCTCTCTCCCAAAAATATCAACTTTCCCACCCGACCCGCCTCCAGGAAAATGCCGTCCTGTGTCCTCCACTGCTCTTCTTCGAAATAGTACTATGGTATTGTAATGCAATCTTCTTATCGGAGGCAGATCCAGCATTGTATGAAAGGCTGGTAAATCTGCTTGTACCTGATGAGCCAAAGGACACAATGCTTAAAGAGATTTTAATGAAGCTGGAGCAGCACTATAACCCCAAACCGTTGCTGAAAGCTATCGTTTTGGGAATCGGAATCAAAAGACTGATGTAAGTATCAGTGATTACATCGTTGCATTAAAAAAGCTATCGGTGTACTGTAATTTTGGAAACTTTCAAAACCGAGCATTACGGGATCGTTTTGTTTGTGGGGTGGAAAATGATGTGATCAGAAGGAAGTTATTGATGACGGATTACTTGACTTTTGAGATTGCTTGTCAGACAGCGAGGTCGATGGGCATGGCCGAACAATATTCCCGAGAATTAAATAATAATTACGGTCGTCAGTCAACCGAGGTAAATCACCTGCAGGTTCAAAGTAAAAGACGATGGCGGCCCAAAGTCTCAGAAACTGGAAATTATATCAGAGCGTCAAAGTCGTGCTATAGGTGCCTGGGACAACACATTGCTCAAAGTTGTCCATACGTGAAGGCAGAGTGTTTCTTCTGCAGAAAGATTGAGCATCTTGCGAAGGCATGCCAATTGAAGGGTAAATCAGCGTTCAAAGCTATGAATCCAGTGTTCAAAGCTATGAGTAGAAATTCTAAGAGACTACATAGCATGGAAGAACAACAACAGGATGAGGAGATGTTAGAGTTACACGTCACCAGGAGCACAAGGTTAACGGACAGCGATTCGGAAAGTATCAAAATCCAAATAGTTGTTGTGGGATTCAAGATACCAATGGAAATCAACACAGGTGCATCCATGAGTGTAGTACTGGAGTCGTGGAGTCGCTGTACCTCGACAAATTGCGTGATTTCCAACTAGAGAAATCCAAGATAGAGCTGCGAGGCTACTCTGGAGAGAAAATTCCTGTGGTAGGCCGTATCACCGTACCGATGAAATATAAAGATCAATTTCAGAATTTGCCTCTAATGGTAGTGAAAGGAGACAAGCCTGCCTTACTAGGAAGAAATTGGTTGAGCTCACTGAAGCTGGATTGGAGTGAGATGTTCTGTGTGGAAGCGAGATTTTCATCAATGGATGAGGTTATCAAGAAGTATCCGAAGATGTTCTGCGAAATGGGCAGTCCGATCCAAGGCTTCAAGGCGAGTGTCAGGGTACAGAAGGACGCTAGATCGGTTTACTACAAGCCACGTTCCATACCATATGCACTCAAGGAGAAAGTTGAGCAAGAACTCAAAAGACTAGAGACTGAGAACATTATTTGTAAGATAGATTGATGTAATTGGGCTACACCCATTGTTATTGTACCTAAGTCCGATGGTAAGGTAAGATTGTGTGGTGATTATAAAGTAACCGTAAACCAGGTTCTAGAGGGTAATGTCCCCAATACATTGCCGAATATAGAAGATTTGTTCACAACACTGACAGGTGGTCAGATCTTCTCAAAACTGGATCTTACGAATGACTACTTACAGCTTGAACTAGATGAGGAGTCCAAGTCATGTTTGACTATAAATATTCATGTAGGCCTATATCAATTTACTAGGCTACTATTTGGAGTGTCTTCCGCCCCTGCCATATTCCAAGGGGTGATGAACCAGATTTTGCAAGGTATTGAAGGGGTAGTATGTTATTTGGATGACACACTAATTTCAGCACCAAATAGGCAAATTCATAATAACATATTGAATTAAGTCCTCAAATGGCTAGAGAAGCACAGAGTACGAGTGTCTGCTCATAAGTGTGAGTTATTTAAAAACTCAGTGGATTACTTAGGGTACAGAGTAGACAAAGATGGTTTACATCCGACCAAGGAAAAACTGGATGCAATCAGAAATGCATCCACTCCCAGGAATGTCACTGAACTTCATTCATTCTTGGGTCTTTTGAACTATTATGGGAAGTTCCTACCAAATTTGGCTACATTATTACATCCACTGAATGAACTTTTGAAAAAAACAGGTCCATTGGAAGTGGTCAAAAGAATGCGATACAGCATTCAAGGAGTGTAAAAGAAAATTGGTAGTGAGCACCATGTTAGTTCACTATGACATATCTAAGGAGATTAAGCTAGCATGTGATGCCTCTCCGTATGGAGTTGGGGCAGTAATCTCTCATGTATTACGTAGTGGGGAGGAGAGAACAATTGCTTTTGCTTCATGCACTCTCAGTGCCGGTGGAGAGTAATTATGCGCAAATTGAAAGGGAAGCTTTGGCATTCATTTTTGGGGTCAAGAAGTTTCACAAATACTTGCATGGTTGTAAGTTTACCATTGTTACGGACCATAAGCCCCTAACAGCAATCCTCCATCCAAAGTCCCCAGTTCCAACATTAGCTGCAGCCCGAATGCAGAGATGGGCTTTGATTTTGTCAGCATATACATATGATATTGAATATAGACAATCAGCTGATCACAGTAATGCTGATGCAATGTCTAGATTGCCTTCCCCATCACAAGTTACACCCGATAGGGAAGAAGTGTTTTATTTTTCATACACTGATGAACTGCCAGTCACAGCTGAAGAGATTGGTAGAGCAACCAAACGTGACTCAGTGATGTCAATGGTGTATGATTATATTGCAAATGGATGGCCAAACCAGGTAACAGATAAAGATACACATCCATTCTTCATTCGTAGGAATGAATTATCAGTCGATAAAGAGTGTGGGGTGCAAGAGTGGTTATACCAAATAAATTCAGGTCCAAATTATTAGGAGACCTCCATGACCAGCACCTGGGAATGTGCTTGACCAAGAGTTTTGCATGCAGTATTTTATGGTGGCCAGGTCTTGATAAAGATATAGAGTACATCATGAGTCAATGTACAACATGTCAATCGGTAAGCAAGCAACCACCATCAGTACCATTACAGCCATGGAAGTGGCTTCCCAGGGTGTGGCAAAGGCTACATATCGATGTTGCTGAGTTAGAAGGACAACAATTGTTCATTGTGATTGATAGCCATTCGAAGTGGGTTGAGGTGTTCCCAATGTGGAAAATAACAACAAGTGAAACATTGAACATTTTACGAAGATTATTTTCTTAATTTGGCCTCCCTGAAGAGATTGTTTCGGATAATGGACCACAATTTTGTTCAGAAGAATTTGCACAGTTCATGAGCAAAAATGGTGTGAAACATAGCAAGGTTCCACCATACCATCCTGCTTCAAATGGTGCAGCAGAGTGCACTGTACAAATTGTACAACGTGCCCTCATAAAACAAATGTTAGATCCAAATCCAAGGAAACGACAGTTGTCATTGGATCACACATTGGCTAATTTTTTGCTTACATATCGAAATACTCCTCATACAACTACTGGTAGAACACCAGCAGAGTTGTTTCTCAAACGACAGCCACGAACCAGATTCTCGTTGTTAAAACCAAATTTGGCACAGTCCGTAGAAGAGACACAATTAAGACAGATAGAGAATCATGATAGAGGTAGAGTGAAAGAGAGATGTGAAATTAAACCAGAAGGTGAGAGTGAAGAACCATCACCATAAATGGTTAAAGTGGTTACTAGGAAGAGTGGTGAAGATATGTGGTCCTCGCACATATTTGGTAAAGATGTTTGATAATGGACAGGTTAGGTTTGTTCATATGATCATATTTTACCTACAGACATGGAAGGAGTTGAAGGTGGGAATGATTAAATTATTTCTGACTCATCAGATAGTTTTGATATACCAATAGCAAATTCTAAATCCAATGTACTGGAAACAAATCCAGGAGAGAGTCAGAATGAAAGTCTGAGTCCGCGTCAGGAAAACAAAGAGCCTGAAGTTCGAGTGAGTTCAAATGAAAATCAAGGAAATTCCACGGAGGAAAACGTTCCTCAGGATGAGCCTCGAACGAGTGTGAAATCAACACCATCTTTGGAAGGTTCTGTTTGAGAGTGAAGGTATCCTCTTCGAAACAGAAAACAAATGGTAAAGTTAAAGTGGTAAATATGGAAAAAAAAATAAGTCTATATCCTGTGTTATGTATAAAAATAAAAGTTATGTATGATGTTTGTTATAATAACATCTTCATTAAGGAGGGAGAAGTGTAATGTCTGAAAGCTTGTAATGTTTATAGCTCCACACTGTGGATGTGGACATATTGTGTACTGCAAATGCAGAGTTAATAATAAACAGAACCAGCCTGTTCTGGAGGCTTCCGACAGAGCTGCCTGCTATGTTAGGAGCTGTGTGTGCTGTGCTCTGTGAATATATCACAGGGATCTTTTTCATCCATCTGAGAGAGCAGACAGGGCCTCGGCCTAACATCTCACCCAAAAAACAGCACACTCCGACAATGCAGCATTCCTCAGTACTGCACTGGAGTGTCAGCCGAGATTGTTGTGCTCCTGTCTCTGAAGTGGGACTTGAACCCACAAACCTCAGAGGCGAGAGTGTTACCAACTGAACCATGGCTGACAGGTAGGGCCCCTTAATTGACAATCACAGCATTGAAATCTTGCTACAGGAATTGTAGCAGAGGAGGAAAGTGGTTTTGCTTTCTATAGCCATGTTAGAGAAGATCGATGTCAGCTACACAGCTGGAAAAACTTCAACAACCTCATCAGAAGGCACAAGGTAGCTAGGTGCAAGACCATCTCTTTTTTATGCTCTATACCAATGATCTCTTATCTCTTGCTCATGCATTCCTTCACAATCTCTTCAGCTTCTCATGCGTGCCATGATGCCCCTATGCACATTCTTCTTCTGCTGTTTGGATTTTCCCAAGTGGGCACAGAATGCTTTCACCTGGAACATTGTTCAAATAGAATGATAATGAGGTGGGAGTGATGTCAAATTGCTTCCTCTCTCATTTTCCTGGATCTCTGCTTGGCCAAGGCGCAAATGCATTAGGGCCCATTGCAAGTGGAGCTTTGAGGTTGCAATCAGCCCCCTCAGATCAGAAGATATGAGCGGGGTTGCCAGCAACCTCCTCCCGCCTCACAAGGTCAATTCATTTTTTGATGGTCCAGTAAGGAGACTGATCGTGGCTGGATGCCTCCTGGATGCCTGGGAGCTCTGAAACCTGGTCTGCTCACACACAATTTTTAAAGGGAGATCGTTGTTTGAATTGCTGACAAAACTCTTATTCACAGTCCCAATAAAGCTGATCCCACATTATTCAATACAGTATTCAATCATTTCTGTCCAATAACCTGAAATCCTTTGAATCCAGTTTCTTTTAAAGATTTTAATTGACATAGCATTAACTTCTCTTGATGGGTATCTATTCCACACAAGTTTACTCCCAGGAAAGAAAACACTTCGACTCTTTAGTCTTTTGTGAGGCTAGTCAACTTGGTATTCAGGTCTGTTATCACACGTAGACAACCAGATACATTTACATTGTCCATTTTCTTAACCATCTGAAATAGGACATTCCTATGCCCATTAAACATTAATATACAGATGATTTTTGGTATCATGTCGCATCAATGTCTCCTGAAGTAAAGCCCATAACACAACAGGATGAAATGCAATATATTTGTACATCAAACTGAGAGAGTGAATTTCTTTGCCATTTTCACTGTATTAGCAATGTATAAAAAGATATTTTTTGTTAGAAAAAAATCAGGAAGAAGTTGTTTTTGCCATTAAATTATTTGCTCGAGCTCACTCGCACTTTTTGGCCCTTCCTGCTATCTGTCCGCCAAGCCCTGAGTGCCCCCACTTCTATATATGGGCTAACTCGGGCTTATGGGCTTGCAGCTTCCAATTTCCTGCTCTTACACTTGCAATGCACTCAGGGTTGTAGTGTATTTGTGTCTAGAGGAGTCCGTGTTCCACATATATGTTGAGTATGCGAGGTTACAGTCCCTCTTCCAATATCTGAAGGGGCTGCTCCTCAAATTCTGGTTGCACTTCAGTCCCACATTCCTGATCTTTGGACACCCTGTGCGGAGGGGAGCGGGCAGGTCGGAAGGCCTCCTCGTAGGACTGCTCCTGGGCATGGCCAAGGGGGCCATCAGCCGGTCCAGGCAGCGGGCGGTCGAGGGGGTCATTCAGCCCGACTGCCTGCCTCTCTTCCGTGGTTACATCTGAGCCAGGGTGTCCCTGGAGATGGAGCACGCGGTGTCCACCGGTACGCTTGTGGCCTTCCGCGAGAGGTGGGCGCCGGAGGGACTGGAGTGCATCATCACCCCCGGCAACCAAATTTTAATTTGAACCACATCTAAAGTTTAATTTGTTTAAGTTTGTCGGTTTTAGTGCCTCCCCCGAACCCTTTTAGCCAGGGGGCATGTGTATAATTTGTGTTTTTTGGTGCCCTCAAAAAAAAACCAAGGGGGCACTTGAAAAGTTTTTGGAGTGTGATCCTCCCTTTAATCAGGGGGCACTTGATTAATGTTTACAACAAAAATAGTTGAAGTCCGTGTTCCATGTATATGTTGAATGTGCGAGGTTACAGCCCCTCTTCTAATACTTGAAGGGGTTACTCCTCAAATTCTGGTTGCACTTCAGTCCCACACTCCTGATTTTTGGGCACCCTGTGCGGAGGGGAGCAGGTAGGTCGGAGAGCCTCCTCGTAGGACTGCTCCTGGGCATGGCCAAGGTGGCCATCACCCTGTCCAGGCAGCAGGCGGTCGAGGGGGTTGTTCAGCCCGATTACCTGCCTCTCTTCCGTGGTTACATCCGAGCCAGTGTCCACTGGTACGCTCGCGGCCTTCCGCGAGAGATGGGCGCCGGAAGGACTGGAGCGCATCATCACCCCCAGCAACCAAATTTTAATTTGATCATTAATGTTTAGAGTTTAATTTGTCTATGTTTGTTGGTTTTAGTGCCCCCCCCCCCCCTTTTAGCCAGGGGACACTTGCATAACTTGTGTTTTTAGTGCCTCAACAAAAAATAAGGGGGCACTTGTTTGAAAGTGTTTGGAGTGTCTCCCCCCCCACCCCCCCACCCTTTAACCATATGGCACTTGATTAAAGTGCACAACTAAAATAGTTGTAACAAGCCCAACAAGGTAGGGGGTGGCTCTGGACTTGGTTTGAGGGAATGAAGAGGGGCAGGTGGAAGGGGTATCAGTGGGAGAGCATTTTGGTGCTAGTGATCATAATTCAGTAAGATTTATGGTAGTTATGGGAAAGAACAAAGGGGGACCAGGAATAAAAGTTCTCAATTGGGGTAAAGCCAATTTTGCTGAGCTGAGATAGGATTTGGCCAAGGTGGACTGGAAACGGCTACTTGATGGTAAATCAGTGTTAGAGCAGTGTGAGGCATTCAAGGAGGAGATACTGAGGGTAAAGAGCAAGTATGTTCCCTTAAAGAAAAAGGGTGGGGCTAACAAATCTAAAGCACCCTGGATGTCAAGAGACATACAGGGCAAGGTAAAGAAAAAAAGGAAAGCTTATGGCAGATACTGGGAACTCAATTCTGCAGAAACTCTAGAGGAGTACAAGAAGTGCAGGGGTGCAAGTGAAAAAGATAACAAGAAAACAAAGAGAGAGAGCATGAAAGAATGTTGGCAAGTAAAATCAGGGAAAACCCAAAGATGTTTTATAAATACATTAAGAGCAAGAGGATAATTAGAGAAAGTGTGGGGCCTATTAGAGACCTTAAAGGAAATCTGTGCATGGAGGCAGAAGACGTGGGTAAGATTCTTAATGAATAATATAGAAACATGGAAACAAAGAAAATAGGTGCAGGAGTAGGGCACTTGGCCCTTCGACCCTGCAACACCATTTAATAAGATCATGGCTGATCATCACCTCAGTACCCCTTTCCTGCTTTCTCTCCATACCCCTTATCTCTTTAGCCATAAGGGCCATATCTAACTCCCTCTTAAATATCTCCAATGAACTGCCATCAACAACTCTCTGCAGTACGGAATTCCACAGGTTAACAACTCTCTGAGTGAAGAAGTATCTCCTCATCTCAGTCCTAAATAGCATACCCCTTATCCTTATACTGTGTCCCCTGGTTCTGGACTTCCCCAATATCAGGAACATTCTTCCTGCATCTAACCTGTCCAGTCCCGTCAGAATTTTATACGTTTCTATGAGATCCCCTCTCATCCTTTTAAACTCCAATGAACACAGGCCCAGTCGATCCAATCTCTCCTCATATGTCAGTCCTGCCATCCCGGGAAACAGTCTGGTGAACCTTCGCTGCACTCCCTCAATATCAAGAACGTCCTTTCTCAGATTAGGAGACCAAAACTGAACACAATATTCCAGGTGAGGCCTCACCAAGGCCCTGTATAACTGCAGTAAGACCTCCCTGCTCCTATACTCAAATCCCCTAGCTATCCCCAGTTGTCGTGGTGCATATAGGTACCAACGATATAGGTTAAAAAAGGGGTGAGGTCCTACAAGACGAATTTGGGGAGCTAGGAGCTAAGTTAAAAAGTAGGACCTCAAAAGTAGTAATCTCAGGATTGCCACGTGCGAGTCAGAGTAGGAATCGTAGGATAGCTCAGATGAATACGTGGCTTCAGGAGTGGTGCAACAGGGAGGGATTCAAATTCCTGGTTCTAGGGGAGGTGGGACCAGTACAAACCGAATGGTCTGCACCTGGGCAGGACTGGAACCAATGTCCTAGGGGGAGTGTTTGCTAGTGCTGTTGGGGAGGAGTTAAACTAATAAGGCAGGGAGGTGGGAACCTATGCAGGGAGACAGAGGGAAGTAGAATGGGGGCAGAAGCAAAAGATAGAAAGAAGAAAAGTAAAAGTGGAGGGCAGAGAAACCTAAGGCAAAAAACAAAAAGGGCCACATTACAGCAAAATTCTAAAGGGGCAAAGTGTGTTAGAAAGATAAGCCTGAAGGCTGTGTGCCTCAATGTGAGGAGTATTCAGAATAAGGTGGACGAATTAACTGCGCAGATAGTAGTAATTGGCATCACGCAGACATGGCTCCAGGGTGACCAAGGTTGGGAACTCAACATCCAGGGGTATTCAACATTTAGGAAGGATAGACAGAAAGGAAAAGGAGACGGGGTGGCATTGATGGTTAAAGAGGAAATTAATGCAATAGTAAGAAAGGACATTAGCTTGGATGTTGTGGAATCGGTATGGGTGGAGCTGCAGAATACCAAGGGGCAGAAAACGTGAGTGGGAGTTGTGTACAGACCACCAAACAGTAGTTGTAAGGTTGGGCACAGCATCAAACAAGAAATTAGGGATACATGCAATAAAGGTACAGCAGTTATCATGGGTGACTTTAATCTACATGTTGATTGGGTTAACCAAACTGGTAGCAATGTGGTGGAGGAGGATTTCCTGGAGTATATTAGGGATGGTTTTCTAGACCAGTATGTCGAGGAATCAACCAGGGAGCTGGCCATCCTAGACTGGGTGATGTGTAATGAGAAAGGACTAATTAGCAATCTTGTTGTGCGAGACCCCTTGGGGAAGAGTGACCATAACATGGTAGAATTCTTTATTAAGATGGAGAATGACACAGTTAATTCAGAAACTAGGGTCCTGAACTTAAGGAAAGGTAACTTCGATGGTTTGAGGCGTGAATTGGCTAGAATAGACTGGCAAATGATACTTAAAGGGTTGACGGTGGATAGGCAATGGCAAACATTTAAAGATCACATGGATGAACTTCAGCGATTGTATATCCCTGTCTGGAGTAAAAATAAAACGGAGAATGTGACTCAATTGTGACTAACAAGGGAAATTAAGGATAGTGTCAAATCCAAGGAAGAGGCATATAAATTGGCCAGAAAAAGCAGCAAACCTGAGGACTGGGAGAAATTTAGAATTCAGCAGAGGAGGACAAAGGGTTTAATTAAGAGGGGGAAAATAGAATACAGGAAGAAGCTTGCCGGGAACATAAAAACTGACTGCAAAAGCTTCTATAGATATGTGAAGAGAAAAAGATTATTGAAGACAAATGTATGTCCCTTGCAGTCGGATTCAGGTGAATTTATAATGGGGAACAAAGAAATGGCAGACCAATTGAACAAATACTTTGGTTCTGTCTTCACGAAGGAAGACACAAATAACCTTCCAGAATTACTAGGGGACCCAGGGTCTAGTGAGAAGGAGGAACTGAAGGATATCCTTATTAGGCAGGAAATTGTGTTAGGGAAATTGTTGGGATTGAAGGCCGATAAATCCCCGGGGCCTGATAGTCTGCATCCCAGAGTACTTAAGGAAGTGGCCCTAGAAATAGTGGATGCATTGTTGATCATTTTCCAACAGTCTATCAACTCGGGATCAGTTCCTATGAGGGTAGCTAATGTAACACCACTTTTTCAAAAGGGAGGGAGAGAGAAAGCTGGTAATTATAGATCGGTTAACCTGACATCAGTGGTGGGGAAACTGTTGGAATCAATTATTAAAGATGAAATAGCAGCGCATTTGGAAAGCAGTGATAGGATCGTTCCAAGTCAGCATGGATTTATGAAGGGGAAATAATGCTTGACAAATGTTCTGGAATTTTTTGGGGATGTAACTAGTAGAGTGGACAAGGGAGAACCAGTGGATGTGGTGTATTTGGACTTTCAAAAGGCTTTTGACAAGGTCCCACACAAGAGATTGGTGTGCAAAATTAAAGCACATGGTATTGGGGGTAATATACTGATGTGGATAGAGAACTGATTGGCAGACAGGACGCAGAGAGTCGGGATAAACGGGTCCTTTTCAGAATGGCAGGCAGTGACCAGTGGAGTGCTGCAGGGCTCAGTGCTGGGACCCCAGCTCTTTACAATATACATTAATGATTTGGATGAAGGAATTGAGTGTAATATCTCCAAGTTTTCAGATGACACTAAACTGGGTGGCAGTGTGAGCTGTGAGGGGGACGCTAAGAGGCTGCAGGGTGACTTGGACAGGTTAGGTCAGTGGGCAAATGCATGGCAGATGCAGTATAATGTGGATACATGTGAGGTTATCCACTTTGGGGGCAAAAACGCAAAGACAGAATATTATCTGAATGGTGGCAGATTAGGAAAAGGGGAGGTGCAACGAGACCTGGGTGTCATGGTTCATCAGCCATTGAAAGTTGGCATTCAGGTACAGCAGGCGGTGAAGAAGGCAAATGGTATGTTGGCCTTCATAGTTAGGGGATTTGAGTATAGGAGCAGGGAGGTCTTACTGCAGTTGTACAGGGCCTTGGTGAGGCCTCACCTGGAATATTGTGCTCAGTTTGGTCTCCTAATCTGAGGAAGGACGTTCTTGCTATTGAGGGAGTGCAGCGAAGGTTCACCAGACTGATTCCTGGGATGGCTGGACTGAAATATGAGGAGAGACTGGATTAACTGGGCCTTTATACATTGGAGTTTAGAAGGATGAGAGGAGATCTCATAGAAACATACAAGATTCTGACCGGACAGGACAGGCTAGATGCGGATAGATTGTTCCCGATGTTGGAGAAGTCCAGAACCAGGGGACACAGTCTTAGGATAAAGGATAGGCCATTTAGGACTGAGATGAGGAGAAACTTCTTCACTCAGAGAGTTGTTAATCTGTGGAATTCCCTGCTGCAGAGAGTTGTTGATGCCAGTTCATTGCATATATTCAAGAGGGAGTTAGATATGGCATTTACGGCTAAGGGGATCAAGTGGTATGGAGAGAAAGCAGTAAAGGGGTACTGAGGGAATGATCAGCCATGATCTTATCGAATGGTGGTGCAGGATCGAAGGACCGAATGGCCTACTCCTGCACCTATTTTCTATGTTTCTATGAAGGCCAACATACCATTTGCCTTCTTCACAGCCTGCTGTACCTGCATGCCAACTTTCAATGACTGATGTACAATGACACCCAGGTCTCGTTGCACCTCCGTTTTCCTAATCTGTCGCTATTCAGATAATATTCTGCCTTCATGTTTTTGCCATCACAGTGGATAACCTCACATTTATCGACATTATACTGCATCTGCCATGCATTTGCCCACTCACCTAACCTGTCCAAGTCACACTGCAGCCTCTTAGCGTCCTCCTCACAGTTCACACCCCACCCAGCTTAGTGTCATCTGCAAACTTGGAGATATTACACTCAATTCCTTCATCAAAATCATTAATGTATATTGTAAATAGCTCAGGTCCCAGCACTGAGCCCTCCGGCACCCCAATAGGCACTACCTGCCATTCTGAAAAGGACCCTTTATCCCGACTCTCTGCTTCCTGTCTGCCAATCAGTTCTCTATCCACATCAGTATATTACCCCCAATACCATGTGCTTTAATTTTGCACACGAATCTCTTGTGTGGGACCTTGTCAAAAGCCTTTTGAAAGTCCAAATACACCACATCCACTGGTTCTCCCTTGTCCACTCTACTAGTTACATCCTCAAAAAATTCTAAAAGATTTGTCAAGCAGGATTTCCCATGCTGACTTGGACTGATCCTGTTACTGTTTTCCAAATGCGCTGCTATTTCATCTTTAATAATTGATTCCAACATTTTCCCCACCACTGATGTCAGGCTAACCGGTCTATAATTACCTGTTTTCTCTCTCCCTCCTTTTTTAAAAAGTGGTGGCACATTAGCTACCCTCCAGTCCATAGGAACTGATCCAGAGCCGATAGACTGTTGGAAAATGATCACCAATGCATCCACTATGCATCCGTTTTCACTAAAGCGAGGGGCCATGCATACTCTGCAATGAGGGAGGAGGAGAATGAAATATTACACGTGATAAATATAGTGAGAGTGGAAGTATTAAACGGCTTAGCAGCTTTGAAAATGGATAAATCCACAAGCCCAGATGAAATGTACCCCAGGCTGTTAAGAGAAGCAAAAGATGAAATTGCAGAGGCCCTGACCATCATTTTCCCATCCTCTCTGGCTACGGATGCAGTGCCAGAGGACTGGAGGACTGCTAATGTTGTACCTTTGTTTAAAAATGGAGAAAAGGGTAGAATGAGTAATTGCAGGCCAGTCAGCCTAACTTCAGTGGTGGGAATATTACTGGAAAAAGTCCTGAGGGACAGGATAAATCTTCATTTGGAATGACATGGGTTAATCAAGGACATAAGAACATAAGAACATAAGAAATAGGAGCAGGAGTAGGCCATTTGACCCCTCGAGCCTGCTCCGCCATTTAATAAGATCATGGTGACCTGATCATGGACTCAGCTTCACTTCCCTGCCTGCTCCCCATAAGCCTTTACTCGTTTATCGCTGAAAAATCTGTCGATCTCCGCCTTAAATATATTCAATGACCCAGCCTCCACAGCTCTCTGGGGCAGAGAATTCCATAGATTTACAACCCTCCGAGAGAAGAAATTTCCCCTCATCTCAGTTTTAAATGGATGGCCCCTTATTCTAAGACTATGTCCCCTCATTTTAGTTTCTCCTATGAGTGGAAATATACTCTCTGCATCCACCCTGTAGAGCCCCCTCATTATCTTATAAGTTTCAATAAGATCACCTCTCATTCTTCAGAATTCCAATATGTATAGGCTCAAACTACTCAACCTATTCTCATAAATCAACCCCCTCATCTCCAGAATCAACCTAGTGAACCTTCTTTGAACAGCCTCCAATGCAAGTATATCCTTCCTTAAATACGGAGACCAAAACTGCACGCAATACTCTAGGTGTGGGTGGCCTCACTAATAACCTGTACAGTTGTAGTAGGACTTCTCTGCTTTTATACTCTATCCCCCTTGCAATAAAGGCCATCATTCCACTTGCCTTCCTGATTACTTGCCGCACCTGCAAACTAACTTTTTGTGTTTCGTGCACAAGGATCCCCAAGTCTCTCTGTCTTGCAGCACCTTGCAATTTTTCTCCATTTAAATTATAATTTGCTTTTCTATTATTTCTGGATAACCTCACATTTTCCCACATTATACTCCATCTGCCAAATTTTTGCCCACTCACTTAGTCTGTTTATATCCCTTTGCAGACTTTTTGTGTCCTCCTCACAATTTGCTTTCCCACCCATCTTTGTATCATCAGGAAACTTGGCTACATTACACTTGGTCCCTTCATCCATGTCGTTAATGTAGATTGTAAATAGTTGAGGACCCAGCACCGATCCCTGCGGCACCCCACTAGTCACTCTTTGCCAACTGGAAAATTACCCATTTATCCCGACTCTCTGTTTTCTGTTAGTTAGCCAATCCTCTATCCATGCTAATATATTACCCCCAACCCTGTGAGCTTTTATCTTGTGCAGTAACCTCTTATTTGGCAGTCAGCATTCATTTGTCAAGGGAAGGTCGTGTCTGACTCACTTGAATGAATTTTTCGAGGCGGTAACCAGGAGGATTGATGAGGGAAGTGCATATGATGTAGTGTGTAAGATTTTAGCAAAGCTTTTGATAAGGTCCCACATGGCAGACTGGTCATGAAAGTAAAAGCCCATGGGATCCAGGCAAAGTGGCAACTTGGATCCAAAATTGGCTCAGAGGCAGGAAGCAAAGGATAGTGGTTGATGGGTGTTTTTGTGACTGGAAGGCTGTATCCAGTGGGGATCCGCAGGGCTCAGTGCTGGGTCTCTTGCTTTTTGCGGTATATATCAATGACTTGGATTTAAGAAGTTTGCAGATGAAACTAAAGTATGCTGTGTGGTTGATAATGAAGAAGAAAGCTGTGGATTGTAGGAAGATATCAATATACGGGTCAGGTGGGCTGAACAGTGGCAAATGGAATTCAATCCGGATAAGTGTGAGGTAATGCATTTGGGGAGGTCTAACAAGGCAAGAGAATACACATTAAATGGTACGTCACTGAAAAGTGTAGAGGAACAAAGGAACCTTGGAGTGCAGGTCCACAGATCCCTGAAGGTAGTAGGCCAGGTAGATAAGGTGGTTAAGAAGGTATACGGAATACTTGCCTTTATAAGTCGAGGCATGGAATACAAGAGCAAGGAGGTTATGCTTGAACTGTATAAAACACTGGTTAGGCTGCAGCTGGAGTACTGTGTGCAGTTCTGGTCATCACATTAAAGGAAAGATGTGATTGCACTGGAAAGGATGCAGAGGAGATTTACAAGAATGTTGCCTGGACTGAAGAATTTTGGCTATGAGGTAAGATTGGAAATGCAGGGTCTGTTTTCTTTGGAACAAAGCAGGTTAAAGGGAGACCTGATTGAGGTGTATAACATTTTTAGGGGCCTGGATAGAGTGGATAGGAATAATCTGTTTCCCTTGGCGGAGGGGTCAACAACTAGGGGCCATAGATTTAAAGTAATTGGGAGGAGGTTTAGAGGAGATCTGAGTTGAAATTTCTTACCCAGAAGATGGCGGGGGTCTGGAACTCACTGCCTGAAAGGGTGGTAGAGGCAGAAACCCTCGCCACATTTAAAAAATACTTGGATGTGCACTTAAAGTGCCGTAACCTACAGAGCCTTGGACCAAGAGCTGAAAAGTAGGATTAGGCTGGATAGCTCTTGGCTGGCCAGTGCGGACATGATGGGCTGAAATGGCTTCCTTCCGTGGTAAATGTCTATGATTCTATGAGAAGTGAGGAGCTTCTCAGCGTGAAGAGTCTAGAATATTTGATTGGTAATATCTGCAGCTGGGAAACACTTTTTGCAGCAATTTTGTTTGCCATTCTGTGTTACAGTTGGGGACTTCTCACTGTTTCTTACAGGATCAGACCACCAGATAAATTTCGATTCCCCATCCTTTACCCACAGTGAGGGGGTTCTCAGAAGCAGTTATGACATTCCCTGTGGGAATATCCCTATATGCTGTTATCATGGAGGAGGAGGAGCAGCACAGAATGGAACAAAGGAGAGACGACAACAATGGCGGAGATAGACAGATTTGTGAGTGATAAAGGAATACAGGGTTATGGGGAGCGGGCAGGGAAATGGAGCTGAGTCATGATCAGATCAGCTATGATCTTATTAAATGGCGGAGCAGGCTCGAGGGGCCAGGTGGCCTACTCCTGCTCCTATTTCTTATAATGATGATGATGATGATTGAAGCCACTGCACAATGGGAAGACACTGCGTGGAAGCTTAGCAAGTTTAATGGAGCAATGGTATACTGGAGCAATCTTCAATCATTTTCATTAATGTTCCACTTGATTCTGAGACTAACTCTGTGGAGGATCTGAGCAACAATTTTTTTTGTCTGCAATTGAACTTTACATAGCTGCTAAAACCAGGCAGCGGATGGATGACTCTTTAATTTAAATTATGTAATAATAAAACCTACTTTTTACATTAATTTCTGAGATAAAATTTTCCAAATCCTTTGTGCAGTTGTTGGTTCTCCACAGAGAACAAGTTCTTTGATTTGAAAATTAAACTATCTCCTTTCAGGTTTGAAATAAAAGGTGTTCTGAGTGGTGTAGTATTTTCACTTTTATTTGAAGCAGCCTAAGTGTCTCAAACGTTTTTAGATGGACATCTGTATTCCTGTAGTTTTCGTGGTCTGTTTGTAACCTATTCAATTAACAGGCAGTGTTGTGACAAATCCACCACCACATTCAATATTCAATTGCTGTGTGCCTTCCCTTTAAGGCCACTGAATAACAAAGGAGAAATGAATGATCTGCAAGCATAATTTTGAACTGATGTAACAATTTCTTGTGGGAATTGTCTACTGAGCTGAAGCTTTAGGCACTTTCTGTCAGTTAAGTCTGAGTAATTCCTAGGGCCTATGAAATCAATGTTCTTTAAGAATGTTTTATTATTTTTAAAATGGAATCTAAAAGACAGATTGCAAGTTATTGAAATGAATAGAAAAAACAAACATGCAGTTGTATAGCCTCTTATCGTGACTTTGAGAAATATCTCAAAGCACTTTGCATGCAATAACTATTATGAAATGATTGTTGTTATGTATGCAAATATTGTTGCCATCTTATGCACAGCAAGATTTCACCAAGTGAAATGAGCGATCTGACCAGTTGACTGACCTGCTTTTGGTGATATTGGGCTCAAGTTTTGGCCTGGGTTGCTCCATTTTTTTTGAGCAACTAGTTTAGAATGGAGCATCTTCAAAATTGCAATTCTCGGCATTTAGTTTGCTCCAGTTCTAGTGAGTTAGAATAGTTTCATTTTAGAATAGATTTTTTTAAGGGGCGTGTCCAGCTACTTACTCCTGTTTTGCAAGTTTAGGCAGCGAAAACTTACTCCAAACTAACTTAGAATGGAGTAAGTGTAGATTTTTGTACGCTCAGAGAAACCTTGCCTGCACTTAATAAATTAGGCGTAGGGAGCGAGAGATAGGGGGCAGGGGGGGTGGTGGAAGGGAAGTTTACAAGCATTAAACACTTCACTTTTACAAATAAAGAGCCATCATCGATAATAAATGATAAATAAATCAATAAATCAATCAAAAAAAATTAATAAATAAAAAATTAAATAATTAAAAAATCAAATAAAAATAAATTAAAAAAATAATAAAAATTCAATCAATAAATAAAAAATTAAGTTTCTACTCACCTACTGCAGCACTGGGAACCCTACAACAGCATGCTGGGACATCCCCCCCCAGGAGATGCCGGTCGAGCGGGCCCCGACGCCAACCAGGACTTTGGGCGCGGACGTCGGTGACCAGCACGTCTGGCGGGGCCCACCGCCTACCATCACTTCGGGCAGAGCCCACTGCCAACCATCAGTTCGGGCAGAGCCCACCGCCTACCATCAGTTCAGGCAGAGCCCACCGCCTACCATCACTTCGGGCAGAGCCCACTGCCAACCATCAGTTCGGGCAGAGCCCACCGCCTACCATCACTTCGGGCAGAGCCTACTGCCAACCATCAGTTCGGGCAGAGCCCACTGCCTACCATCACTTCGGGCAGAGCCCACTGCCAACCATCAGTTCAGGCAGAGCCCACCGCCTACCATCACTTCGGGCAGAGCCCACTGCCTACCATCACTTCGGGCAGAGCCCACTGCCAACCATCACTTCGGGCAGAGCCCACTGCCAACCATCAGTTCAGGCAGAGCCCACCGCCTACCATCAGTTCAGGCAGAGCCCACCGCCTACCATCACTTCGGGCAGAGCCCACTGCCAACCATCAGTTCGGGCAGAGCCCACTGCCAACCATCAGTTCAGGCAGAGCCCACCGCCTACCATCACTTCGGGCAGAGCCCACTGCCTACCATCACTTCGGGCAGAGCCCACTGCCAACCATCACTTCAGGCGGGGCCCGCCGGCGACCAACACGTTGGGCAGGGCCCGCCGCCTACCATCACTTCAGGCGGGGCCCGCCGGCAATGCTGAGGACTTCGGGCGGGGCCCGCAGCCAGCGAGATGCCGGGCGGGCGGGCCCTGCCGCCGACGAGGTAGGGGCTTTCAGGCCACTCGGCCCGAGATAGGGGCGATGTCCCTTCGGCCAGGGATAGGATTGTCGTATGGAGACAGGACGCGCTGGGAGGGCCAGGAACTACTGCTGCAGTCTCCATTGCGCACGCGCACAGCTGCCGGCACTGTTTTTTGGCACAGGGCTAGAGCTCCACCCCCAGCAGCTCCTGCTGCGCCGTGCCGAGCTGGAAACGGGCCTACAGATATTGGAGAATTGCGAGGTAAGTATTTGCCGCTTTTTCAGTTCTACAAATTAGGGGGGCCTCTCCGATGTGCGCCGTTCTAACGGGGGTCCGAAACTTGAGCTCATTGTTTTGAGGGAGAAATGTTGGCTATGTCACCAGGATAACTGCCTGCTCTTTTTTTAATAATGCCATGGGAATGTTTAACGCCAACCTGAAGCACTGGAACAAACTGTGTTGAATTTCTTTTCTTCTGAGATATTCAGGCCTGAGGGACACTTTTCCTTAATTATCACTGAATATCACCATAAGTATGTAGAGTGGTCTGGTGCACATTAATCATCCCTCCTCCTATTCATTCCTTACACAGCTGGTAATGTATCAAAGATTTCCGTTTTGGATATTACCTGTCTGTTATTTTACTCTGGTTAGATGCATTTGAGATCAATTTCAAACTGTTTTTAACATCGCCTGCATTTAACATTTTCTTTTTTTTGTAGCTTCATGCATTTATAAACTTGGTGAAATCATTGTCCATATTAATTTCATGGAGCTTATGAGAGAGAACCCAGCATATCCATCAGAAAAGAGAAGAGACAGGTCATTGTTTTAGGTAAGACGCTGCATCAGAATATATTTGAACCAGTCTGTTCTCTATTCAGATGCTGACAGGCTTATTCTCCAATGTTTTTATTTTGGATTTTCAGCATTCACAGCTTTCTCTTTTCTTATTGTACGAGTGCATACATTGGGAGAAAGGGTTGAGACAGTGGGCTAGAAATTCAACTTTTGGCGATATTTTTTTGACATTTTTGCACAAAAATACCATTGCAAATACCACTATTTTTTAAAGGGATAAAATTGGCAACAAAATGCGCCCGACAGTAAAATTCGGCATTGCACGAGGGTTTGCAGTGGAAATCACGGTCCTCGCTGTCGGAAGGCTGCTTTGCTCTTTCCGCTTTGTTGCTTTAAACGTCGAATTATACACACACTCAGTTGCAGTAAAGGCAGGATCAGGTCTTTTATTTAGACATCCATACTAAACAAACCCAGTATGAAAGTTACTGAGATACTTCACAAAGGCAGCTCTCTGCTTGCTCCGATTTCCGTGGCTGCTTGTGACACACCTTCCGCGATTCCAGTGTGTAGTGTCCAATGTCTAAACTCTCAATTTTATACCAAAAAAGCCTTTGAACTTTTTTCATACATTTAGACAATTAACATGCAGACGATGTAGAATCAAAAATGGCATTATCCTGAAATCACGACAACTGCTTTCTGAATTACTATACACAAGCCAGATCATTTCCTCGCATAGTAACAAATGGTACATTCAAATAATTAACATACAGACGATGTGAATTACTGTACACAAACCAGGTGATCAGCATGCATAGATAGTATCGATGATACATACAAATAATTCATCATCATAGGCAGTCCCTCGAACCGAGGATGACTTGCTTCCATGTCACAAAGTTCACAGGCGTTTCAATAATTAACATACAGATGACCAGCACTCATTTCAATGGCAAAAAGGCACCATATCATCTAGTAGCCTGTTTTAATCCAATCTTGAATCTTCCAACTTTTAACTCTTTTGATTTCTCCAGACTGCACCGAAGCAAAGAGTTTCAGAAATGCAGCCTTGCCAACTTTAGTCCGAGGCCGATTACTGCTAAAAAGACAGGCCCTGGGAGGGGGGAAAAACACACAAAAAAAATTGCAAAAAACAAAAAAATCAAAAATCACAAAATATTTACAAGGCCTTTAACTAAGTAATCGCTGCAAAAGAATTAAAAAATAAAAGCTTTAACTTACCTTTTTTGCGGGTCTTCATACTTACCGTTGTTTCTGAGGCTGCAACACAGCTTTTTACCTGGCGGGTTGTTTCACGTGGAATACGGATGCGGCGAATGGCCAATTCAAAGCGGTATCGCGTTTTTTGGCATTGCACGACGGCGGTCCATTTTTCAATGGTATCTAAAAACTGCCGGCGCACAACTTTGGTCAATTTAGGTGAGCACCTTTTAATGTCAAAAAAGGCGAAATATCGCCAAAAAAATGGGCGCAAGGCTGGCCAATTTCTAGCCCAATAGGTTTAATTTTGACTTTTGGGTGACTGACCATTGCAGTGCATTGATTGGCCACCCGTCCCGGCAGCAAAGAGGCCCCTGTAATTTTGAGTCCCCGGCCACATTTAAATTTGGCAGGCAAGTTGTGGGGTGCCATCAGGCATCGCGATGCAGATTGCCAAACTGAGGTCCATTAGCGCCAGGCAAAGGCAGTGGAAATCAATCCCAATCTATTTGATCTTAACCCTGGAGGTCCAGTTGGTGTGTGTGTGTGTGTGTGTGTGTGTGTGTATGTGTGTGTGTGGGTGTGTTGAGTGGGGAGAGGGCAGTGGCCCTAACTATGTTGACTGATGCTTACTGTCCTAGCCTGACTTCATGCACATCACTGATGGCCACCTTAGTTATGCCAGCTTCGTGATAGTATGCTTTTTTTCTCCAATTTACTGCTAGTTTCGTGATGATGGAAAATGGCAACTGCTCATTTTTATGACTTTATGACCTCTTAAGTTTTGATTTAATTAGGTCTTAATTACTCTGGCAATAACCATTACTATCAGTCAATGACAGCAGGTGGTAAATGAAAACAATTACAGCAAATTCCGCCATGAACCAACTTACTGCTCCCATATTTGTTTTCTGCTGGGTTAAACCTGTCGACATATAGCGAAATCCAGGCCAAAGTGATTGATTGCACTTTGCATGGTATGCTATATTTTGTATTGCAGTCCATTGTTAAAGCTGATATGAAAAATGTAAAAGCACTGTTTGAAATGTGAATTTAACCAAGCCTACCTGACAGCAACATGGCAGGTTGAGTCACATGCCTGTTTTATACCCTGTCCAATTTTACTTTCTATTCAAGTCAATGGGGCGTAAAATCAGGTGGTGTATAAAACCGTGTCCAACCTGACCCTGCCCCATTCCCGCCAGGCCAAAATCGGGGCTGTGGAGTTTTAGATGATCCCGCAGAAATATCAACCTTTGTCCAACACTCTTGACTGAGATATTAACTTCTCCTTTGGGATTAGTTAATATCTATATCATCAATTTATATTGGCTCTTTTCAGTGTCACTTAATTGTGCTTTACCCTTCAGGTTCATTGATTAGAACCATAAGACCTTGATCTCCTTCAATACTATCGACCAGACATTCAATCATATGGCAAAATCCAGACATTTTTTGAGGAAACATTTTTGTGCCATTGTTCGACACAAAAAGTTTTAACTTTCTTTACATGACCTCTCCAATCAAAAACTCCTTGCTGTTGAAATAACTCTTTCTGCTATTGGAAGCACTCACGAACTGTTGCTCAAGCTGCTGCTTGCGTCAGGCACTTTTAGCTTTCATCACGTTTGGTAGGACTCCATCATTTTCACTCCTGATAGCACTATCCAGTTCATTATAATACGTCTTAGTCAAATGTTTCACCTCATTTAAATCTTGCACACAATTGGTGGGTGTGATTTAACAGAATTGTATCCCTTTGGGTAATGAAGGTGAATTCATGAATGAAATGGAGAGGGATCTGCATCCAGCAGAACACAGGGCATTCCAAAATTCCAGAGTCAGACCTATTAAAATATTATAGTGAGCTTCTAGCCAATATTAGGCCTGGTTCTGGGATCCGACCAAAGGTGAGAGGCCAAAATTTCATGTTAGCAGCAATTAAAGGGCTGTTTGGTCACTGAAAGGCAATTTCTTCAGCCCTTGTAAAAGCTCTAGATATATTAAAATTGATTTTTCTAGATTAATGGGGACTATATATATGATATAAGACAGGTACTATAATATTCATGGGTGATTTTAATCTTCATATAGATTAGACAAATCAAATTAGCAAAGGTAGCCTTGAGGACGAGTTCATAGAATGTTTTCGGGACGGTTTCTTAGAACAATACGTTGTGGAACCAACCAGGGAGCAGGCTATTTTAGATCTGGTAATGTGTAATGAAACAGGATTAATTAATGATCTCATAGTAAAGGATCCTCTAGGAAAGAGTGATCATAACATGATAGAATTTTACATTCAGTTTGAAGATGAAAAACTTCAGTCTGAAATTAGTGTCTTAAACTTAAGTAAAGGCAATTACAAAGGTATGAAGACAGAGTTGGCTAAAGTGGACTGGGAAAATAGATTAAAAGGTAAGACAGTAGATATGCAGTGGCAGGCATTTAAGGAGATATTTCATGACTCTCAGCAACTATATATTTCCGTGAGAAAGAAAGATTCTATGAGAAGAAGGAACCATGGCTAACGAAGGAAGTTAAGGATGGTATCAAATTGAAAGAAAAGGCATACAATATTGCAAAGATTAGTAGTAGACCAGAAGATTGGGAAATATTTAGAAACCAGCAAAGGATGACGAAAAAAAAATAAAGAGGGAGAAAATAGATTCTGAGAGTAAACTAATAAGAAATATAAAAACAGATAGTAAGAGCTTCTACAAGTATATAAAAAGGAAGAGAGTAACTAAAGTAAATGTTGGTCCCATAGAGGATGGGACTGAAGAATTAATAATGGGGAAACAAGGAAATGGCAGCAAATTTGAACAAATATTTTGTATCCGTTTTCACAGTAGAAGACACTAAAAGCATCCCAATAATAGTCGATAATCAAGGAGCAAAAGGGAGGGAGGAACTTAAAACAATCACTAACACTAGAAAAATAGTACTATGCAAATTAATGGGACTAAAGGCTCACAAGTCCCCATGACCTGATGGCCTGAATAAAAGAAGTGGCTGCAGAGGTAGTGGATACATTGGTTGCAATCTTCCAAAATTCCTTAGAATCTGGAAAGGTCCCAGCAGATTGGAAAACTGCAAATATAACACCACTTTTCAAGAAAGGAGGGCGACAGAATGTAGGAAACTGTAGACCAGTTAGACTAACATCTGTCATTGGGAAAATTCTGGAATCCATTATTAAGGGAGTAGTAGCAGGACATTTAGATAATCATAGTACAATCAAACAGAGTCAACATGGTTTTATGAAAGGGAAATCGCGTTTGACAAATTTATTAGAGTTATTTGAGAATGTAATGAGCAGGATGTATAAAGGTGAACCAGTAGATGTTGTATATTTGGATTTCCAAAAGGCATTCAATAAGGTGCCACATAAAAGGTTACTGCACATGATAAGAGTTCACAGTGTTGTGGCTAATATATTAACATAGATAGAGGATTAGCTACCTAACAGAAAACAGAGAGTCGGAAAAAATGAGTCATTTTCAGGTTGGCAAACTGTAACTAGTGGAATGCCACAGGGATTAGTGCTGGGGCCTCAACTATTTAAAATCTATATTAATGACTTGGATGAAGGGACCGAGTGTACTGTAGCCACATTTGCTGTTGATACAAAGATAGGTGGGAATGCAAGTTGTGAGGCGAACACAAAGAGTCTGCAAAGGGATATAGGTAGGTTAAGTGAGTGGGCAAAAATTTGGCAGATGGAGTATAATGTGGGAAAATGTGATGTTATCCACTTTGTGGGAAGAATAGAATAGCAAAATATTATTTAAATGGAGAGAGACTACAGAATGCTGCAGTACAGAGAAAGAAAGACTTGGATTTATATAGCGTCTTTCACTACCACTGGTTGTTTCAAAGCACTTTACAGCCAATGAAATACATTTGGAGTGTAGTCACTGTTGTAAAGTAGGAAACGTGGCAGCCAATTTGCACACAAGCCAAGCTCCCACAAACAGCAATGTGATAATGACCAGATTTGGACTGGATTTTCCACTTTTTTGCACCTCAGTTTGTGCCCCAGAGGTGTGGTAAATTGCGTTTTGGGGGCGTAATGCCGGGCATCCAGGTTGTCGGGCCCGGCCAGTAAATTATCCTCCTGATTTGCGCTGGCATAAAATTATAATTTGATTGAAATCAGGATGTCAATCGTCGTGCAAAATTCGGCCCTAATGCCACATAACGCCCCAGGAAATGTCTGAAAATAACAGCGTTCCCAGGGTGCAGCAGGCAGTATTGGTGGCATACTTAAATAGTGGGAGGAGGATCCAACATCGCAGGTCACATTGACTGCAATGGTTGCGCACAGCATGCTGCGTGAAGCTCCGACTTGCAAACGGCACTTTTATCTGCAGTAACAGTGTCCTTGCAAGGTCAGTGACAGAAGTTAATGAGGGCATTAATAGTTTGCCAGCGTATCATGCTGGTTGCTATTGGCAGGTGGCTTCAAGCTAGAAGAAGGGCTGCTGGTCATGTGGGCCATGGATGAGGAGAGGCTGAAGACAACTGGAAAGGAGGCCTTACCCCCGAAGGGTTTACAGGTAACAACGCTCATACCTTCAGCTCTCTGAGGAGCACTGTGTGAGAATGCTGCACTTCTGAAAGGAAGTGTTGACAGAGATATGCCATCTCCTACAGGCAGACCTACTGCTTTCCAGTGCCATCATGACAGCACTGCCTGTCACAGTGATAGTGACTGTGGCTCTGGCCTTCTATGTCTCTGGTTACTTCCAGACATGCAGCATCTCTCAGTATGCTACATATCGCTGCATTTGCCACATTCACAAAGACTCTGTACGCCCGCAGAATGAACTTCATAAAGTTCCCAATGAGCAGGGATAGCCAGAATGAGTGGGCATGTGGGTTTCTCAGAATAGCAGCCTTCCCAAGGGTTCAAGGAGCCATTGACTGTACACACGTCATCTTGCGAGCCATTGGACAACCCAGAGGTATTCAGAAATCGAAAGGGATACCACTCCCTAAACGTCCAGTTTGTCTGCGATATTGGGCTCGTCTCCAGATGTGCCCTGTTGCCTCATCATCCCCACCATGGCCAGATGCCGATGGCCCCCTGGACGCCTGTCGCGATTGTGGCTGTTCTTCCGCAAGCAGAAAACAACAGACGTGTGGTTAGCAGCAGGGTAGGGGGCAGGATGATAGCAGGAAGGTGCCACTGGACATGTACATGTGAAGGCCCCAAGCTACTTCATAATATGTCTCAATGAAGTCACATCAGTCGTGCAATCCATTGACATACCCTCACTATCCAAAAGGGGCTCAGCATCGCCCCCGGCAACTATCCGAGCTGGTGCTCCAATAAGGCAAGACACCCGTTCCTCCACATTTGTCAAGTCCAGGATCTGAGACGGGCCCCCGCCTGTCTGCCACTGCCCACGCCTGTTGTATGTGATCTTCTGCAATGAGAAAAACAGGAAGGGTTCAGAAAGGGTACACCTCCTGTTGTGCCACATATGCTTACCATAGTTCAATAGTTGTTACTGTGCGGATATGCAAATGTCTTCAGTTCAATCTGTGTGGATCTTGCATGAGCTTTGTGAGCGATTGGTAGGAGGTGAGAGGGAGATAGCATAGGGGCTCAAGGTGATCTTTATGAAACCCATATCAGCAGTGGGAGTGTACTGCGTGGAAGGTTCTCAATGATTAGGGAACAAAAGGGTAGGGGAATCCTTCATTAAGAGTCAATGACTGGAGAAGTCAGCCTTCAGCATTCTGATGCATTATGAAACCCACTCTAGAGGCTGCAAGAGTTTGAGAATGGGCAGATACATAAAAGACTTTACATAGTGTCTGACATTCATGTTGGAAGGATAGCAGGCATTCATAAATATGAAAGGTACTCACCCTGACGACCCTGGTGAGGTCGATGAACTTTTTGCGGCATTGGGTTTGGGTGCCAGTTCTGGCAACCGTGTCTGCCGCAGACATCTCCTGGGCAATTTCACACCATAATCGTTTGAAAATTGTTGGGAGCGGACTCCAACCCTCAACCAGATGGAATGATGTCCATCTCCTCTCCATTGCGTGGACTAAGTCAGCAGCCCCTGCTGAGAAACACCTGCCACACTGCCTGGCCTCCTGCTGCTCCATCCCTGCAGAAGTGCCAGAAGTCGGGTGAATCATCTGCGCATACGTGGAGGAACCTGCCGCGCTCTGAAATAACATCTGTGCCCGCGGAAACAAAAACACGACTGCGCATGCGCAAAATAGCCGCCTCTTTTATCTCCGCATTTTTGGCTCAGGCGTTCAAAGTCCGTTGTATAGCGCCTGATTTAACGCCCCCAATCATGGATCCTCATTTTTTGCCAAAAGTTGCAGTCGAAGGCGCGAACTTCTTTCAGGCGGTATCTGTACTACTCCGTCGCGATTAGCGCCCCGAAATCGGAAAGCCAAAAATCCAGCCCATTTGTATTTTTGTTATGTTGATTGAAGGTTAAATATTAGCCAGGACACTGGGGATAACTCCACTTCTCTTCTTCAAAATAGTGCCATGTTCACTTGAGGGAGCAGCTGGGGCCTCGGTTTAAGGTCTCATCCGAAAGACGGCATGTCCCACAGTGCAGTGCACCGTCAGCACTGCACTGGAGTGTGAACCTAGGTTTTTTGTGCTCAAAACTTGAACCCACATCCTTCTGACTCTGAGGCGAGTGTGCTACTAACTGAGCCACGGCTGACGGAGGGATCTGGTGGCCCTTGTACATGAAACACAAAAAGTTGGCATGGAGGTACAGCAAATAATTAGGAAGGCAAATGGAATGTTGGCCTTTACTGCAAGGGGGATGGAGTATAAAAGTATGGAAGTTTTGCTAAAACTGTACTGGGCGTTGGTGAGATCACGCCTTTGAGGATGTAACAAACTGGGTGGATAAAGGGGAATCAGTGGATGTGGTGTACTTGGACTTCCAGAAGGCATTTGACAAGGTGTCACATAAAAGGTTACTGCACAAGATAAAAGTTCACAGGGCTGGGGGTAATATATTAGCATGGATAGAGGATTGGCTAACTAACAGAGAACAGAGAGTCGGGATAAATGGTTCATTCTCTGGTTGGCAACCAATAACTAGTGGGGTGCCGCAGGGATAAGTGCTGGGCCCCCAACTATTTACAATCTATATTAACGACTTGGAAGAAGGGACTGAGTGTAACGTAGCCAAGTTTGCTGACGATACAAAGATGGGAGGAAAAGCAATGTGTGAGGAGGACACAAAAAATCTGCAAAAGGACATAGACAGGCTAAGTGAGTGGGCAAAAATTTGGCAGATGGAGTATAATGTTGGAAAGTGTGAGGTCATGCACTTTGGCAGAAAAAAAATCAAAGAGCAAGTTATTATTTAAATGGAGAAAGATTGCGAAGTGTCACAGTACAGCGGGACCTGGGGGTACTTGTGTATGAAACACAAAAGGATAGTATGCAGGTACAGCAAGTGATCAGGAAGGCCAATGGTATCCTGGCCTTTATTGCAAAGGGGATGGAGCATAAAAGCAGGGAAGTCTTACTACAGCTAAAAAGGTATTGGTGAGGCCACATCTGGAATACTGCGTGCAGTTTTCGTTTCAATATTTACGAAAGGATATACTTGCTTTGGAGGCAGTTCAGAGAAGGTTCACTAGGTTGATTGCGGGGATGAAGGGGTTGACTTATGAGGAAAGGTTGAATAGGTTGGGCCTCTACTCATTGGAATTCAGAAGAATGAGAGGAGATCTTATCGAAATGTATAAGATTATGAGGGGGCTTGACAAGGTGGATGCAAAGAGGATGTTTCCTCTGATGGGGGAGACTAGAACTAGAGGGCATGATATTAGAATAAGGGGTCGCCCATTTAAAACAAAGATGAGAAGAAATTTCTTCTCTCAGAAGGTTGTAAATCTGTGGAATTCGCTGCCTCAGAGAGCTGTGGAAGCTGGGAATAAATTTAAGACAGAAGTAGAAGTTTATTAAATGATAAGGGGATAAGGGGTTATGGGGAGCGGGTGGGGAAGTGGAGCTGAGTCCATGATCAGATCAGCCATATTGAATGGCGGAGCAGGCTTGAGGGGCCATATGGCCCAATCTTGTTCCTATTTCGTATCTTCTTAGTGTTGTGTATCTGTAAAGCATGCACTCCCATGTTCCACCACCAGGGAGCGCATCCCCTGAAGTCCCAAGGGATCCCAGCATCCCTTGGGAGCACTATAAATAAGCCGGCCCCTAAGGCCTGTTCCTCACTCTGGAGTGTCTTAATAAAGACTGAGGTCACTGTTACTTTAACCTCCCTGTGTGCAGCCTCATCTGTGTTAGGAACACAACAACTGGTGACGAGTACACGAATCCAATGCAAAGATGCAGCAAACTGTGGGCATCCTGGAGAAGTTCTCGGAGGGTGAGGACTAGGAAGCCTATGTCGAATGGCTAGACCAGTACTTTGTAGCCAACGAGCTGGACGGAGAAGGAAGTGCTACAAAAAGGAGAGCGATCCTCCTCACGGTCTGTGGGGCACCAACCGACAGCCTCATGAAGAATCTTCTGGCTCCGGTGAAACCCACAGATAAGTCATATGAGGAGCTGTGTACACTGGTTCAGGAGCATCTTAACCCAAGGGAGAGCGTGCTGATGGCGAGGTATCGGTTCTACACATGCCAGCGATCTGAAGGTCAGGAAGTGGCAAGCTACGTCGCCGAGCTAAGGCGACTTGCAGGACAATGTGAGTTTGATGGCTACCTGGAGCAGATGCTCAGAGACTTTTTTGTACTGGGCATTGGCCACGAGACCATCCTACGAAAACGTTTGACTGTAGACACACCGACCCTCAGTAAGGCCATTTCGATAGCACAGGTGTTTATGTCCACCAGTGATAACAGCAAACAAATCTCTCAGCACACAAGTGCTAGCAATGTTCATAAATTAACTGGAACTGTGTTTACGAGCAGAAATGTACAGGGCAGAAACCATGAGTCTGCAACTGCCCGCAGGCCTCAGGTGACCCAGATGACTCAGAGTCCACAACAAAGGATGAATGCAAGGCAATTCACACCTTGTTGGTGTTGTGGAGGCTTCCATTCAGCCTATTCATGCCGCTTCAAAGGATATGTTTGCAAGAGCTGTGGAACAATGGGGCACCTCCAACGAGCTTGCAGACGAGCTGCAAGCTCAGCAAAGCCTGCTAACCACCACATGGCAGAGGAAGATCGGTCCATGATGGATCAAAGCAATTTTGAGCCTCAGATAGAGGAGGCAGATGCTGAAGTACACGGGGTGTACACATTTTCGATGAAATGTCCACCTATAATGCTAAATGTAAAATTGAATGGCTAACCCGTAGCCATGGAACTGGACACTGGCGCTAGCCAATCCATCATGGGTAAAAAGATGTTTGCGAGACAGTGGTGCAACAAGGCACTCAGACCAGCCCTGAGCCCCATCCACACGAAACTGAGAACGTACACCAAAGAGCTCATCACTGTCCTTGGCAGCGCCATGGTCAAGGTCACCTACGAGGACATGTTGCACGAACTGCCACTCTGGATTGTCCCAGGCGATGTCCCCACACTGCTTGGAAGGAGCTGGCTGGGCAAAATCTGCTGGAACTGGGATGACATCCGAGTGCTATCACATGTCGATGAGGCCTCAATAACCCAGTTGCTTAACAAATTCCCTTCCCTTTTTGAGCCAGGCATTGGAAAGTTTTCCGGGGCAAAGGTGCGAAACCACTTGGTCTCAGAGGCAAGACCCATTCACCACAAGGCGCGAGTGGTACCTCACATGATGAGGGAGAGAGTGGAAATCGAGCTGGACAGGCTGCAATGCGAAGGCATCATCTCCCCAGTGGAATTCAGCGAGTGGGCCAGCCTGATTGTTCCAGTACTCAAAAGTGATGGCACGGTCAGGGTTTGCGGCATTTATAAAGTAACTATTAATCGTTTCTCGCTACAGGACCAATACCCGCTACCTAAGGCAGATGACCAATTTGCGACGTTGGCAGGAGATAAGACGTTCACCAACCTTGACCTGACTTCGGCTTACTTGATGCAGGAGCTGGAGGAGTCTTCGAAGGGCCTCACCTGCATCAACACGCACAAGGGACTGTTCATCTACAACAGATGCCCATTTGGAATTCGGTCGGTTGCAGCGATCTTCCAGAGAAACATGGAGAGCCTACTCAAATTGGTACCACGCACGGTGGTTTTTCAGGACGACATATTGGTCATGGGTCGGTACACCGTCGAGCACCTACAAAACCTGGAGGTGGTCCTCCAGCGACTGGATTGCGTAGGGTTGCGGCTGAAGAAGTCGAAACGTGTTTTCATGGCAACAGAAGTGGAGTTTTTGGGGAGAAAGATCGCGGCGGACGGTATTCGGCCCACAGACGCCAAGACAGAGGCTATCAGGAACGCGCCTAGGCCACAGAAAGTCACAGAGCTGCGGTTATTCCTGGGACTCCTCAATTATTTTGTTAACTTCCTGCCAGGGTTGATAAAGCCAGAAACATTTTATGCTCCAACAAGCTGCTTGTATTGTATAAACCGTGTAAAAGACTCGTGCTAGCATGTGATGCATCGACGTACGGAGTCGGGTGTGTATTACAACAAGCTAATGTTGCGGGAAAGTTGAAACCTGTCGCCTATGCTTCTAGGAGCTTGTCTAAGGCCGAGAGTGCCTAGAACATGATTGAGAAAGAGGCATTCACGTGTGTGTTCGGGGTAAAGAAAATGCATCAGTACCTGTTTGGCCTCAAATTTGAGCTGGAAACCGATCACAAGCCCCTCATATCCCTGTTCGCTAAAAATAAGGGGATAAATACTAATGCCTCAGCCCGCATACAAAGTTGGGCACTCGCACTATCAGTGTATACCTATACCACAGGCCAGGCACCGAGAACTGTGTGGATGCTCTCAGATGGCTATCATTGCCCACCACGGGGGTGGAATGGCGTAGCCTGCAAACTTGTTGATGGTGGCGCAGCCCACAGACTTGTTGATGGTCATGGAAGCATTTGAAAATGATAAATCACCTGTCATGGCCCGCCAGATTAGGACTTGGACAGCCAAGATCTTCTGCTGTCCCTAGTAAAAAACTGTGCACTGCATGGGAGCAGGGCCTGCATCCTTGTTGAAATGCAAAAGCTAATCAAGCCGTTCCAGCGGCGAAAGGATGAGCTGTCCATTCAGGCAGACTGCCTGTTGTGGGGTAACCGCGTAGTGCTACCCAAAAAGGGCAGGGAGACGTTCATCTCGGATCTCCACAGCACACACCCGGGTATAGTAATGGTGAAAGAGATATCCAGATCCCACGTGTGGTGGCCCGGTATCGACTCTGACTTAAAGTCCTGTGTACGGCAATGCAGTGTGTGTGCTCAGCTGAGCAACGCGCCCAGCGAGGCACCACTAAGTTTGTGGTCCTGGTCCTCCAGACCATGGTCGAGGATCCATGTCGACTATGCGGGCCCGTTTCTCGGTAAAATGTTCCTGGTGGTGGTGGATGCTTTTTCAAAATGCATTGAATGTGAAATAATGTCGGGAAGCACTGCCACCACCACCATTGAAAGCCTGAGGGCCATGTTTGTCACCCACGGCCTGCCTGACATACTGGTCAGTGACAACGGGCCATGTTTCACCAGTGCCGAATTTAAAGAATTCATGACCCGCAATGGGATCAAACATGTCACCTTGGCCCCATTTAAACCAGCCTCCAATGGGCAGGCAGAGCGGGCAGTACAAACAATCAAACACAGCCTTAAACGAGTCACAGAAGGCTCACTCCAAACCCGCCTGTCCCGAGTACTGCTCAGCTACCGCACAAGACCCCAATCGCTCACAGGGGTGCCCCCGGCTGAGCTACTCATGAAAAGGACACTTAAAACCAGACTCTCGTTGGTTCAGCCCAACCTGCATGATCAGGTAGAGAGCAGGCGGCAGCAACAAAATGTAAACGATGGTCGCGCCACTGTGTCACGGGAAATTGATCTGAATGACCCTATGTATGTGCTAAACTATGGACATGGTCCCAAGTGGATCGCGGGCATGGTGATAGCTAAAGAAGGGAGTAGGGTGTTTGTAGTCAAACTAGACAATGGACAAATTTGCAGAAAGCACCTGGACCAAACGAGGCTGCGGTTCACAGACTTCCCTGAACAACCCACAGCAGACACCACCTTTTTCGAGCCCACAACACACACCGAAAGAATCAACGATATCACTCCTGACCAGGAAATCGAACCCATCACGCCCAACAGTCCAGCAAGGCCAGGCTCACCCAGCAGTCCTTCAGGGCCAACAACACGCCAGCCCAGACATTTGTACCGAGGCGGTCCACCAGGGAAAGAAAGGCTCCTGACTGCCTCACTTTGTAAATAGTTTTCACTTTGACTTTGTGGGGGAGTGATGTTGTGTATCTGTAAAGCATGCAGTCGCATGTTCCGACAAACGTAGGTCCCCTGCAGTCAGAATCAGGGGAAGTCATAACGGGGAACAAAGAAATGGCAGACCAATTGAACAAGTACTTTGGTTCAGTATTCACTAAGGAGGACACAAACAACCTTCCAGATATAAAAGGGGTCAGAGGGTCTAGTAAGGAGGAGGAACTGAGGGAAATCTTTATTAGTCAGGAAACTGTGTTGGGGAAATTGATGGGTTTGAAGGCCGATAAATCCCCAGGGCCTGATGGACTGCATCCCAGAGTACTTAAGGAGGTAGCCTTGAAAATAGCGGATGCATTGACAATCATTTTTCAACATTCCATTGACTCTAGATCAGTTCCTATCGAGTGTAGGGTAGTCAATGTAACCCCACTTTTTAAAAAAGGAGGGAGAGAGAAAACAGGGAATTATAGACCGGTCAGCCTGACCTCAGTAGTGGGTAAAATGATGGAATCAATTATTAAGGATGTCATAGCAGCGCATTTGGAAAATGGTGGCATGATAGGTCCAAGTCAGCATGGATTTGTGAAAGGGAAATCATGCTTGACAAATCTTCTGGAATTTTTTGAGGATGTTTCCAGTAAAGTGGACAAAGGAGAACCAGTTGATGTGGTATATTTGGACTTTCAGAAGGCTTTCGACAAGGTCCCACACAAGAGATTAATGTGCAAAGTTAAAGCACATGGGATTGGGGGTAGTGTGCTGACGTGGATTGAGAACTAGTTGTCAGACAGGAAGCAAAGAGTAGGAGTAAATGGGTACTTTTCAGAATGGCAGGCAGTGACTAGTGGGGTACCGCAAGGTTCTGTGCTGGGGCCCCAGCTGTTTACATTGTACATTAATGATTTAGACGAGGGGATTAAATGTAGTATCTCCAAATTTGTGGATGACACTAAGTTGGGTGGCAGTGTGAGCTGCGAGGAGGATGCTATGAGGCTGCAGAGTGACTTGGATAGGTTAGGTGAGTGGGCAAATGAATGGCAGATGAAGTATAATGTGGATAAATGTGAGGTTATCCACTTTGGTGGTAAAAACAGAGAGACAGACTATTATCTGAATGGTGACAGATTAGGAAAAGGGAAGGTGCAACGAGACCTGGGTGTCATGGTACATCAGTCATTGAAGGCTGGCATGCAGGTACAGCAGGCGGTTAAGAAAGCAAATGGCATGTTGGCCTTCATAGCGAGGGGATTTGAGTACAGGGGTAGGAAGGTGTTGCTACAGTTGTACAGGGCCTTGGTGAGGCCACACCTGGAGTATTGTGTACAATTTTGGTCTCCTAACTTGAGGAAGGACATTCTTGCTATTGAGGGAGTGCAGCGAAGATTCACCAGACTGATTCCCGGGATGGCGGGACTGACCTATCAAGAAAGACTGGATCAACTGGGCTTGTATTCACTGGAGTTCAGAAGAATGAGAGGGGACCTCATAGAAACGTTTAAAATTCTGACGGGTTTAGACAGGTTAGATGCAGGAAGAATGTTCCCAATGTTGGGGAAGTCCAGAACCAGGGGTCACAGTCTAAGGATAAGGGGTAAGCCATTTAGGACCGAGATGAGGAGAAACTTCTTCACCCAGAGAGTGGTGAACCTGTGGAATTCTCTACCACAGAAAGTAGTTGAGGCCAATTCACTAAATATATTCAAAAGGGAGTTAGATGAAGTCCTTACTACTCGGGGGATCAAGGGGTATGGCGAGGAAGCAGGAAGGGGGTACTGAAGTTTCATGTTCAGCCATGAACTCATTGAATGGCGGTGCAGGCTAGAAGGGCTGAATGGCCTGCTCCTGCACCTATTTTCTATGTTTTCTATGTTACCAGGGAGCGCATCCCCTGAAGTCCCAAGGGATCCCAGCATCCCTTGGGAGCACTGTATACAAGCCGGCCCCTAAGGCCTGTTCCTTACTCTGGAGTATCTTAATAAAGACTGAGGTCACTGTTACTTTAACCTCCCTGTCTCATCTGTGTTAGGAACACAATACTTATGTTCTAGTACTGTGTACAGTTTTAGTCTCCTTATTGGAGGCAGGTCAGAGAAGGTACACTTGGTTGATTTCTGAGATGAAAGGGTTGTCTTAAGAGGGAATGTTGGGCCTATACTCATTGGAGTTTACAAGAATTAGAGATGATCTTATTGAAATGTAAGATTCTGAGAGGGCTTGACAGGGTAGATGCAGAGAGGATGTTTCCCCTCGTGGGTTAATCTAGAACTAGGGGGCATAGTTTCAGAATAAGGGGTGGCCCATTTATGACAGAGATGTGGAGGAATTTCTTCTCTCAGAGGGTCGTGAATCTTTGGAATTCTCTACCTCAGAGAGCTGTGGGGGCTGAGTAGCTGAACATGTTCAAGGCGGAGAGAGACAGATTTTTGAACTACAGGGGCATCAAGGATTATGGGCAACAGGCAGTAAAGTGGAGTTGAGGCCAAGGTCAGATCATGAATGGCTTAGCAGGCTCGAGGGGCCAAATAGCCTCCTCCTGCTCCTATTTTTTATATTCTTACGTACATGGCACAATTATGTTTCACCTGCTCCACATTTATTGCTGACCATGTAAAATCCCTCACACAATCTTACAGCTCTTTCATTGTTGTTCATGCACATCCATACCTCATTAAGGCACACATTCAAGCTACAACTAACAATTGAAAGCCTTGACACCTCACATCTTCAAAAGGCTTCACACATAAAAGCACTGTGACACAGCCTAACTGCATCATGCATGGTTACTTACTGACACACAATGGGCACACGTCTATCACTGTTCATTTGTTTCTTTAAGTTATAAATTATGAAGATTATCTCTATGCTTGCATAGCAAAATGGAACAAAATGGAAAGCAACATACCTGAACTAAGAAGGGTCCAAATATGACAAACCTTATGCTTCCTTGTGCAGGGACTGCAGCACAGGGCTAATATTATCCAGTTTTTATGATTGGTTACACTTCTCATTAATGCCCACACAGGTATACACAGTGCTATGCAAACATAACACATAGTACATTATAATGCAAGCTCAATTGGAAGATGTGTCATGGAGCAATTGCAGAGGTGCTGGCCACAATCTTCTAATTCACCTTAGAAACAGGGGTGGCGCCAAAACTTGAGAATTGCAAATGTTACAACTTTGTTCAACAAAGGGGAGAAAGATAAACCTGGCAATTGCAGTTTAACATCGGTGATGGGGAAGCTTTTAGAATTAATAATCTGGGAGAAAATTTACAGCCGCTTGGACAAGTATGGATCAATAAAGGAGAACCAGCACAGACTTGTTAAGGGCAAATTGTGTTTGACTAAATTGATTGAGTTTTTTGATGAGGTAACAGAGAGGGTGGATGAGGACAGTGCAGTTTATGTTGTGTATATCGAATTTCAAAACGAGTTTGATAAAGTACCACATACTAGACTTGTTTGAAAACTTGAAGCCCATGAGATAAAAGGGGCAGGAGCAGCATGGATACAAAATTGACCAACAGATAGAAAGCAGAGTTGTGCTGAATGGCTGTTTTTCGGACTGGAGGGAGGTATGCAGTGGGGTTCCCCAAGGTTCAGCACTAGGACTGTTGTGTTCCAAACACAGATGAGACTGCACACAGCAAGGTTAAAGTAACAGTGACCTCAGTCTTTATTAAGATACACCAGAGTGAGGAACAGGCCTTAGGGGCCGGCTTATATACAGTGCTCCCAAGGGATGTTGGGATCCCTTGGGACTTCAGGGGATGCGCTCCCTGATGGCAGAATATGGGAGTGCATGCTTTACAGATACACAACATCACTCCCCCACAAAGTCAAAGTGAAAATTATTTACAAGGTGAGGCGGTCGGGAGCCTTTCTTTCCCTGGTGGACCGCCTCGGTACAAATGTCTGTTCTGGTGTGTTGGCTGTGCCCTCGCTGGGCTGGCGTGTTGTTGGCCCTGCAGGGCTGCTGGGTGAGCCTGGCCTTGCTACACTGTTGGGCATGATGGGTTCGATTTCCTGGTCTGGGGTGGTGTCGTTGGTCCTTTGGGTGTGTGTTGTGGGCTCGAAAAAGGTGGTGTCTGCTGTGGGTTGTTCAGGGCAGTCTGTGAACCGCAGCCTCGTTTGGTCCAGGTGCTTTCTGCAAATTTGTCCATTGTCTAGTTTGACTACAAACACCCTATTCCCTTCTTTAGCTATCACCGTGCCTGCGATCCACTTGGGACCATTTCCATAATTTAGCACATACACAGGGTCATTCAGATCAATTTCCCGTGACACAGTGGCGCGACCATTGTTTACATTTTGTTGCTGCCGCCTGCTCTCTACCTGATCATGCAGGTTGGGCTGAACCAGCGAGACTCTGGTTTTAAGTGTCCTTTTCATGAGGAGCTCAGCCGGGGGCACCCCTGTGAGTGAGTGGGGTCTCGTGCGGTAGCTGAGCAGTACTCGGGACAGGCGGGTTTGGAGTGAGCCTTATGTGATTCGTTTAAGGCTGTGTTTGATTGTTTGTACTGCCCGCTCTACCTGCCCATTGGAGGCTGGTTTCAACGGGGTGACATGTTTGATCCCATTGTGGGTCATAAATTCTTTAAATTCGACACTGGTGAAACATGGCCCGTTGTCACTGACCAATATGTCAGGCAGGCCGTGGATGGCAAACATGGCCCTCAGGCTTTCAATGGTGGCGGTGGCGGTGCTACCTGACATTATTTCACATTCAATGCATTTTGAAAAAGCATCCGCCATCACCAGGAACATTTTAATCGAGAAACGGGCCCACATAGTTGACATGGATCCTCGACCATGGTCTGGAGGGCCAGGACCACAAACTTAATAGTGCCTCTCTGGGCGCGTTGCTCAACTGCGCACACACGCTGCATTGCCATACACAGGACTTTAAGTCACAGTCGATACCGGGCCACCACACGTGGGATCTGGCTATCGCTTTCACCATTACTATACCCGGGTGTGTGCTGTGGACATCTGAGATGAACGTTTCCCTGCCCTTTTTGGGTAGCACTACGTGGTTACCCCACAACAGGCAGTCTGCCTGAATGGGCAGCTCGTCCTTTCGCCACTGGAACGGCTTGATTAGCTTTTGCATTTCAACGGGGTTGTTGGCCCAGCTCCCATGCAGTACACAGTTTTTTACTAGGGACAGCAGAAGATCTTGGCTGGTCCAAGTCCTAATCTGGCGGGCCGTGACAGGTGATTTATCATTTTCAAACGCTTCCATGACCATCAACAAGTCTGCGGGCTGCGCCACCATCAACAAGTTTGCAGGTTGCGCCATTTCCACCCCCATGGTGGGCAATGGTAGCCGACTGAGAGCATCCGCACAGTTCTCGGTGCCTGGCCTGTGGCGGATGGTATAGTTATACGCTGATAGCGCGAGTGCCCACCTTTGTATGCGGGCTGAAGCATTCGTATTTATCCCCTTGTTTTCAGCGAACAGGGATATGAGGGGCTTGTGATCGGTTTCCAGCTCAAATTTGAGGCCAAACATGTACTGATGCATTTTCTTCACCCCGAACACACACGATAATGCCTCTTTCTCAATCATGCTGTAGGTCCTCTCGGCCTTAGACAAGCTCCTAGAAGCATAGGCGACAGGTTGCAACTTCCCTGCAACGTTAGCTTGTTGTAATACACACCCGACTCCGTACGACGACGCATCACATGCTAGCACGAGTCTTTTACATGGGTTATACAATGCAAGCAGCTTGTTGGAGCATAAAATGTTTCTGGCTTTCTCAAAAGCAATTACTTGGTTTTTTCCCCCATACCCAGTTCTCACCTTTACGCAATAACACATGTAGGGGCTCTAAGAGGGTGCTTAACCCCGGTAGAAGTTACCAAAATAGTTGCGGAGTCCCAGGAACGACCACAGCTCCGTGACGTTCTGTGGCCTAGACGTGTTCCTAATTGCCATCCGCCGTGATCTTTCTCCCCAAAAACTCCACTTCTGTTGCCATGAAGACGCATTTCGACCTCTTCAGCCGCAGCCCTACGCGATCCAGTCGCTGGAGGACCTCCTCCAGGTTTTGTAGGTGCTCGACGGTGTCCCAACCCGTGACCAATATGTCGTCCTGAAAAACCACCGTGCATGGTACCGACTTGAGTAGGCTCTCCATGTTTCTCTGGAAGATCACTGCCGCCGACCGATTTCCAAACGGGCATCTGTTGTAGATGAACAGTCCCTTGTGCGTGTTGATGCAGGTGAGTCCCTTCGAAGACTCCTCCAGCTCCTGCGTCATGTAGGCCGAATGTCTTACCTCCTGCCAGCGTCGCAAATAGGTCGTCTGCCTTAGGTCGCGGGTATAGGTCCTCTAGCGAGAAACGATTAATAGTTACTTTATAAACGCCGCAAATCCTGACTGTTCCAGTACTCAAAAGTGATGGCACCATCGGGCTGGCCCACTCACTGAATTCCACTGGGGAGATGTTGCCCTCACGTTGCAGCCTGTCCAGCTCGATTTCCACTCTGTCCTTCATCGTGTGAGGTACCGCTCGCGCCTTGTGGTGAATGGGTCGTGCCTCTGGGACCAAGTGGATCGGCACCTTCGCCCCGGAATAGTTTCCAACGCCTGGCTCAAAAAGGGAAGGAAATTTGTTAAAAACCTGGGTACATGAGGCCTCATCGACATGTGATCGCGCTCGAATGTCATCCCAGTTCCAGCAGATTTTGCCCAGCCAGCTCCTTCCAAGCAGTGTGGGACCATCGCCCGGGACAATCCAGAGTGGCAATTCATGCACCGTGCCCTCGTAGGTGACTTTGACCATGGCGCTGCCCAGGACAGTGATAAGCTCTTTGGTGTACGTTCTCAGTTTCGTGTGGATGGGGCTCAGGGCTGGTCTGAATGCCTTGTTGCATCAGTCTCTCAAACATCTTTTTACTCATGATGGATTGGCTAGTGCCAGTGTCCAGTTCCATGGATATGGGTAAGCCAATCAATTTTACATTTAGCATTATAGGTGGACATTTCATCGAAAATGTGTGCACCCCGTGTACTTCAGCATCTGCCTCCTCTCTCTGAGGCTCAAAATTGCTTTGATCCACCATGGGCCAACCTTCTCTGCCATGTGGTGATTAGCAGGTTTTGCAGAGCTTGCAGCTCGTCTGCAAGCTCGTTGGAGGTGCCCCATTGTTCCACAGCTCTTGCAAACATACCCTTTGAAGCGGCATGAATAGGGCTGAATGGAAGCCTCCACAACACCAACAAGGTGTGAATTGCCTTGCATTCATCCTTTGTTGCGGACTCTGAGTCATCTGGGTTACCTGAGGCCTGCTGGCAGTTGCAGACTCGTGGTTTCTGCCCTGTACATTTCTGCTTGCAAACATAGGTCCAGTTAATTTATGAACATTACTAGCACTTGTGTGCTGAGAGATTTGTTTGGTGTTATCACTGGTGGACATAAACACCTGTGCTATCGCAATGGCCTTACTGAGGGTCAGTGCCTCTACAATCAAAAGGTTTCATAGCATGGTCTCGTGGTCAATGCCCAGTACAAAAAAGTCTCTGAGCATTTGTTCCAGGTAGCCATCAAACTCACATTGTCCTGCAAGTCGCCTTAGCTCGGCGACATAGCTCGCCATTTCCTGACCTCCAGATCGCTGGTACGTGTAGAACCGATACCTTGCCATCAGCACGCTCTCCCTCGGGTTAAGATGCTCCCGAACCAGTGTACACAGCTCCTCATACGACTTATCTGTGGGTTTCACCGGAGCCAGAAGATTCTTCATGAGGCTGTAGGTCGGTGCCCCGCAGACCGTGAGGAGGACCGCTCTTCTTTTTGCAGCGCTTCCTTCTCCGTCCAGCTCGTTGGCCGGAAAGTACTGGTCTAGCCGTTCGACATAGACTTCCCAGTCCTCACCATCCGAGAACTTCTCCAGGATCCCACAGTTTGCTGCATCTTTGCGTTGGATTCGTGTACTCGTCGCCAGTTCTTGTGTTCCTGACACTTTAACCTCCCTGTGTGCAGTCTCATCTGTAACAGCGACCTCAGTCTTTATTAAGACACTCAGAGTGATTAACAGGCCTTAGGGGCCGGCTTATATGCTGTGCTCCCAAGGGATGCTGGGATCCCTTGCGACTTCAGGGGATGTGCTCCCTGGTGGCAGAACATGGGAGTGCATGCTTTACAAATACACAACAAGGACCACTGCTGTTTTTGATATACATTAATGATTTAGACATTGTGGTACAAAGCACAATTTTGAAATTTTCAGATGACACAAAACTTGGATGTGTAGTAAACAATGAGGAAGATAGTAATAGACTTCAAGAAGACATGGACAGGCTGGTGGAATGGGCGGGCACATAGCAGATGAAATTCAACACAGAGAAGTGTGAGGTGATTCATTTTGATAGGAAGAATGAGGAGGGACCATGCACATGCAATGGTACAGTTTTAAAGGGAGTACAAGAACAGAGAGAACGGGGGAGTGGGACTAGCTGGAGGTGCTTGTGCACAAATCTTTGAAGGTGACAGGACAGGTTAACCAAGCAATTAATAAAACATATGCGATCCTGGGCTTTATAAGAGTACAAACGCTAGGAAGTAATGCTAAACCTATATGAAACACTAGTTTAGCCCCAGCTGGAGTATTGTGTCCAATTCTGGGCACCGCACTTAAGGAAGAATGTGAAGGCTTTGGGGAAGGTACAGAAGAGATTTACTAGAATGGTTCCAGGGATTACAGTTACATGGGTAGAATAGAGAAACTGCTTGGAGTTGTTCTGCTTGGAGAAGAGAAAGCTAAGAAGAGAATTGATAGTTTAGAATCATGATGGATTTAGATAGAGTAAATAAAGAGAGCCTGTTCAAATGGCTGAAGGGTCAATAACCAGAAGGCAAAGATTTAAGGTGATTGGCAAAAGAACCAGAAGTGACATGAGGAGAAACCTTTTTACGCAACAAATGGTTAGGATTTGGAATCCACTGCATGATAAGGTGATGGATACAAATTCAATAGTTGCCTTCAAAAGGGAATTGGATAAAAATTGAAGGAGAAAAAAACCATAGGGATAAAAGGAAAGAGTGGGGGAGTGGGACTAACTGGATTACTCTTCGAAAGAGCCGGCACAGACTCGATGGGCCAAATGGCCTCATTCTGTGCTGTACTATTCTATGATTCTATGTGCATTCTAACTGTTAGGAATGCAATAAAGGTACAAACTGAGTACTGTTAAACTGAACAAGGTGCAACCTTGTTCTGCTTTATTACGGCCCAAAGTGCCTGACTCACCAAATGGCTGGCCTTTTATACCAGAGCAGCACCATGTGCGTGCTGCTCAGTGGCCTCAAACAATGACACCATCTGGTGGCTACAAACAGCATGTACATACATGACAATAATATTTATTCCGTTTCTATCATTGTAGACCTGAAATAGGATCTACCAGCACTGGCTGCTGCCCAGGACAAGAAGACACCTCATAGTACCCTACATCCCTCTCACCTTGTGTGAGCAGCAGCACAGCTACACACATCTTGGAAGGGGCAAACAGGGAGCTTGAAGAGTAGCACCAGGTGATTCACAAGTGAGACAGAGCAAGTGATGCTGACAGAGGAAGTGTAGGAATCTTCTGCCTGGATGGCCACATAGACATTACTAGTGACTGTTCTACCTTAAGAAAGACAGCAGCGTGCTGCCATTGAGCATCTTTGTCTTTCTGCTGTTGTTATTCAGTGAGAAAGGATATGGGAGGGCTGGTTATGCTGACCAGTTTATAAGCCACCTCTTTGATACATCTGTGGTGGGTGATGGCGACCTTACCTCGCTATGTTGGAGGCTGATTATAACTGATGTTGCAGCTGGTAACACAGCTGTGGAACTGCTTTAGTGGTGACCTGAAGCCAGTCATAGCCATGGAGATATGCCAGAGCCTGTAGGTATGGTTAGTGTGATGCAGGCTGTCCCACTCTGGTACCTGTTGATCTCCCTCGTACATCTTTCATCATCTTGTGCCATTGCAACCATTAAATAATGCAGCTGGGTAGCTTTCAAAACAATCCCCAACCTTAATTTTAACTTGTCTCTGCTGCTTGAATTAGATAGTTTCTTGCTCCCTGAGCTGGAGTGAATAGTGTATTGTGATCCTTTTCACATCTGCTATTCTTACACCATTTTCCTGTTGTGCCATTGGGAGAAGCTTCAATAACAGCAGACTTCCTGTGGATTTTGCAAACAATATTTGAATTATTTTCCCCCCACAGAAAAACTCCAACTATGTATTGATGCCCAAATACTGAACAAAAAACAAAACACAGTGTGAAAAAAAGACAAATGGAAAACAGCAGTAAAATGCCTTCAAGTGCTCCTGTACATATCAAGCGCCTCTTTATGCCGTCTACAGAAGAGTGAGCTGAGCACATAGCGGGTTCACCATGAATGATGAGAAATTGCTTGTGCATCGTTTACATATATTACAGGCCCACAAAATACTAAAATTAAATTCTCGTACAAAATGTGCAAGATCGATCAATGTGGGTATGAAGTCTGAATGGAAATATGCAGGCAACAGAATTCCAGCAGGGACCAAGTGGGATTTGTTTTATTGCTGAATTTCATGGACCCCACCCACCTGATTCCACTTACCGGAAAATTTCTCCTAAGTTAACCAAACTTCATCATGATGCAGATGCAAAAGATATTGGTGCAAAAGGATGTGCTCAGTGTTGTGCCTCTATTGGCATAAATCAAAGAAATAACATTCAGCTTGGAATCTGACTGTAATTTGAATTTAGTATTAATATTTCAATGATCTATTTATATTAATGTTTTCTTTGAGCTATACAATTGCTTTTCAAAGAGAACCCAAATGAAAGTGCTGTTAAGACAATTATTAAACCACAAAATAATAAATATCAATCAATAAACAAATTAACCAACAGGCCATAACGTGCTGTGCCAGGACATCTAATGGTCTTGTCTATTAGTTAGACATGCCCTTGCCCATTTAGGTTTTAAAAATGTTTTGCGTGGCAAGTTGCGCAAGGAAAACCGGGCATCTGGGGCCTGAGTGAACAGGATAAGCCACTGTGTATCTCCTTAACCAATTAGATTGAAGGATTGTGAAATTAACAGTGCACAGACTGAAAAGGAAGTGTAAATTAGAGTGGATGAATTGAATGTCAAACTAGGTAAAGAAAGAGTAATAAAGAAGGGAAAGGAAGATTGAATTAAGAGAGAGAGAAAAAAGGGAGAGAAGAAAGGAATAGTAAAAATAAAATTATATTTAAATTTTTTAAATCTCCAACAGTGAGAGTCCACACTTGTAATAGTTAATTTTTAGTGGCAGAGAGGTTGACTGGCAATAATTAACACTTATCACGTTGCCAAAAGGGTACTTAGACTGCAGTTAACTTTCTGTGGTGAGGTTAGTTTGTGTCTACCACGCAAGTACAGTAACGTCACACCACTCAATGCATTTCAATGATGAGTCAGATGCCTAGATGCCGATTCCTTGAAGCGAATGGCAGAGCGACACATCTTGGACAGCAACTTCTTGATTTCCAGATTTAACTGCGCATCTGCCCTCGCCTGAAGTTGTTGTAGCATTTGCAAATACATAACAGAGAGCGCCATTGGTCGAACCGTTACTTTGACGGCAAATTATAGGCCATTAAATCTTTTAAGTAGTAACATCCTAGTTTGTGAATAAACTTTGCAACGGTAGTTTTATTGTGTGAATTGTAATAACAGATTAAAGAGGCAATATTCTTCAATTATGGATTACAATGTGGCTTATAACAGAAGCATTGTCCGCAAGTAAAGCAGCCAAGAATCTCACATCTACATCTGTTTCTCTTATGAAATTATTATGATTTTCAGAAACACTTAAAGACCATTGGTTACAAAGATTAAATGGTGTTTCTTGGCACACTTTCATGTTAATATAGAGAAGTATTTAGCTATACAGCTGGAAGAAATTAACCATTGAACATCCCCCTGTAGAGTTTGAGCAGCCAGGCTGTACAGATCCTTGCCCCATGGAACCATTTCGTTTACGAGCACTGAGGCACACATTTTATATACCCTAATCTTCATTCAAAGTTTCTTAATGCAAATTATCCTATAAATTAAATATATAGCATTAAATTCCTACTTTGCTCTGTTGGTTTACAGTGCTTAATTTAATTTATTAATTCAAATCTTTTTAGTGCAAAAAAAAAAATTGTATTATTCGGAGTAAACTATGGTGGAATGAACAGTTCTTTGTGGTTTTATAGCAAAGTGCCAGATAGGCACTGACGCCTTCCTAAAATTCTGAGGTACAATAACTGAATTTGTCTGTGACAATTTTCCTGAATGATATTCTATTCCAAGAATTAGCATCATTTTCAACTCCAGGTCTTCACTGTAAAAATCTTATTTGAATGGATACCTCATCGATATCATGAGGAAATCTGCGAAACATCCGTAAGACAAAGGTCCTCCGCCAACCTGTCCTCGCCGCACAGCACTGCCCCCCAGTCATCAAGATCCACGGCATGGCCCTGGACAACGTGGATCATTTCCCATACCTCGGGAGCCTCTTAACAAGAGCAGACATTGACGACGAGATTCAACACCGCCTCCAGTGCGCCAGCGCAGCCTTCGGCCGCCTGAGGAAAAGAGTGTTTGAAGACCAGGCCCTCAAAACTGCCACCAAGCTCATGGTCTACAGGGCTGTAGTAATACCCGCCCTCCTGTATGGCTCAGAGACATGGACCATGTACAGTAGACACCTCAAGTCGCTGGAGAAATATCACCAACGATGCCTCCGCAAGATCCTCCAAATCCCCTGGGAGGACAGATGCACCAACATTAGCGTCCTCGACCAGCCTAACATCCCCAGCATTGAAGCACTGACCACACTTGATCAGCTCCGCTGGGCAGGCCACATAGTTCGCATGTCAGACACGAGACTCCCAAAGCAAGCGCTCTACTCAGAACTCCTTCACGGCAAATGAGCCAAAGGTGGGCAGAGGAAACGTTACAGAGACACCCTCAAAGCCTTCCTGAAAAAGTGCAATATCCCCACTGACACCCGGGAGTCTCTGGCCAAAGACCGCCCTAAATGGAGGAAGTGCATCTGGGAGGGTGCTGAGCACCTCAAGTCTCATCGTCGAGAGCATGCAGAAATCAAACGCAGGCAGCGGAAAGAGCGTGCGGCAAACCTGTCCCACCCACCCTTTCACTTAACGACTATCTGTCCCACCTGTGACAGAGTCTGTGGCTCTCGTATGGGACTGTTCAGCAACCTAAGGACTCATTTTAAGAGTGGAAGCAAGTCTTCCGCGATTCCAAGGGGCTGCCTATGATCAATATCTTAGAAATGTGAATATGAGCAAATATCTCAAGAATCAAAGCTCTGTAGTCCTGCCACATCCAGTCGTGAATGGTGGTGGAGAATTAAACAACTAATGGGAGGGGGAGGCTTCATGAATATCCCCATCCTCAATGATGGGGAAGCCCAATAAGTGAGTGCAAATGACAAGGCTGAAGCGTTTGCAAATATCTTGAGCCAGAAGTGCAGAGTGCATGATCCATATTGGCATCCTCCTGAGGTTCCCACCATCACAGAAGCCAGTCTTCAGCCAACTTGATTCACTCCACGGTATATCAAGAAATGGCTGAGCACACTGGATGCAGCAAAGGCAATGCGCCCCGACAACATCGCAGCTGTTGTGCTGAAGACGTCCTCCAGAACTAGCCATGCCTCTAGCCAAGCTGTTTCAGTACAGTTACAACATTGGCATCTATCCGACAATGTGGAAAACTGCTCAGGTATGTCCTGTCCATAAAAATCAGGAAAATCCAATCTGGTCAATTACCGCCTCATCAGTCTACGTTCAATCATCAGCAAAGTGATGGAAGATGTCGTCGACAGTACTATCAAGCGGCACTTACTCACCAATAACCTGGTCACCGATGCTCAGTTTGGGTTCCGCCAGGACCACTTGGCTCCAGACCTCGTTACAGCCTTGGTCCAATCATGGAAAAAAGAACTGAATTCCAGAAGTGTGGTGAGAGTGACTGCCCTTGACATCAAGGCAGCATTTGACTGAGTGTGACATCAAGGAGCCCTAGTAAAACTGAAATCAATGGGAATCAGGGGGAAAACTCTCCACTGGCTGGAGTCATACCTAATACAAAGAAAGATGGTTGTGGTGGTTGGAGGTCAATCATCACAGCCCCAGGAGATCGCTGCAAGAGTTCCTCAGGGCAGTGTCCTAGACCCAACCATCTTCAGTTGCTTCATCAATGACCTTCCCTCCATCATAAGGTCAGAAGTGGGGATGTTCGCTGATTACTGCACAGTGTTCAGTGCCATTCGCAACTCCTCAGATAATGAAGCAGTCCATGCCCACATGCAGCAAGACCTGGATGACATTCAGGCTTGGGCTGATAAGTGGCTGGTGGGGCATCAAACACCACCGTTAACCATCAGAAAGTCAGGCCTGGTACCTAGGGCACAGAATGAGCTCTGTCAGTGACTTTCTGATTTGAAATTCAGGATTTTTTTTGATAGAAACATAGAAAATAGGTTCAGGAGTAGGCCATTCGGCCCTTCGAGCCTGCACCACCATTCAATAGATCATGGCTGATCATTCACCTCAGTACCCCTTTCCTGATTTCTCTCCATACCCCTTGATCCCTTTAGCCGTAAGGGTCATATCTAACTCCCTTTTGAATATATCTAATGAAATGGCCACAACAACTTTCTGCGGTAGAGAATTCCGCAGGTTAACAACTCTCTGGGTGAAGAAGTTTCTCCTCATCTTGGTCCTAAATGGCTTACCCCTTATCCTTAGACTGACCCTTGGTTCTGGACTTCCCCAACATTGGGGAACATTCTTCCTGCATCTAACCTGTCCAATCTCGTCAGAATTTTGTATGTTTCTATGAGATCCCCTCTCATTCTTCTAAACTCCAGTGAATACAAGCCCAGCCGATCCAGTCTCTCCTCATATGTCAGTCTTGCCATCCTGGGAATCAGTCTGGTGAACCTTCGCTGCACTCCCTCAATAGCAAGAATGTCCTTTCTCAGATTAGGAGACCAAAACTGAACACAATATTCCAGGTGTGGCCTCACCAAGGCCCTGTACAACTGCAGTAAGACCTCCCTGCTCCTATACTCAAATCCTCTACCTATGAAGGCCAACATTCCATTTGCTTTCTTCATCGCCTGCTGTACCTGCTTACCAACTTTCAATGACTGATGTACCATGACACCCAGGTCTCATTGCACCTCCCCTTTTCCTAATCGGTCACCATTCAGATAATATTCTGCCTTCCTGTTTTTGCCACCAAAGTGGATAACCTAACATTTATCCACATTATACTGCATCTGCCATGCATTTGTCCACTCACTTAACCTGTCCAAGTCACCCTGCAGTCTCTTAGCATCCTCCTCACAGCTCACACTGCCACACAGCATAGTGGCATCTGCAAACTTAAAGATATTACACTCAATTCCTTCATCTAAATCATTACTGTATATTGTAAATAGCTGGGTTCCCAGCACTGAACCCTGCGGCACCCCACTAATCACTGCCTGCCATTCTGAAAAGGACCCATTTATTCCGATGCTCTGCTTCCTGTCTGCCAACCAGTTCTCTATCCACATCAATACATTACCCCCAATACCATGTGATTTGACTTTGCACACTAATCTCTTGTGTGGGACCTTGTCAAATGACTTTTGAAAGTCCAAATACACCACATCCACTGGTTCTCCCTTGTCCACTCTACTAATTACATCCTCAAAAAATTCTTGAAGATTTGTCAAGCATGATTTCCCTTTCATAAATCCATGCTGACTAGGACCGATTCTGTCACTGCTTTCCAAATGCTCTGCTATTTCATCTATTTCATAATTGATTCCAACATTTTCCCCACTAACTATGTCAGGCTAACTGGTTTATAATTCCCTGTTTTCTCTCTCCCTCCATTTAAAAAAAATGGGGTTACATTAACTACCCTCCAGTCCATAGGAACTGATCCAGAATCAATAGAATGTTGGAAAATGATCACCAATGCATCCACTATTTCTATGGCCACTTCCTTAAGTACTCTGAGATGCAGCCTACCAGGCCCTGTGGATTTAACAGCCTTCAATCCCATCAATTTCCCAAACACAATTTTCTGACAAATAAGGATTCCCTTCAGTTCCTCCTTCTCGCTCGACCCTCGGACCCCTAGTATTTCCGGAAGGTTATTTGTCTCTTCCTTAGTGAAGACAGAACCAAAGTATTTGTTCAATTGGTCTGCCATTTCTTTGTTCTCCATTATAAATTCACCTGATTCTGACTGCAAGGGACCTACGTTTGTCTTCACTAATCTTTTTCTCTTCACATATCTATAGAAGCTTTTGCAGTCAGTTTTTATGTTCCCTGCAAGCTTACTTTCATACTCTATTTTCCCCCTCCTAATTAAACCCTTTGTCCTCCTCTGCTGAATTCTAAATTTCTCCCAATCCTCAGGTTTGCTGCTTTTTCTGGCCGATTTATATGCCTCTTCCTTGGATTTAACACCATCCCTAATTTTCCTTGTTAGCCACGGTTGAGCCACTTTCCCCGTTTTATTTTTACTCCAGACAGGGATGTACAATTGTTGAAGTTCATCCATGTGATCTATAAATGTCTGCCATTGCCTATCTACCCGTCAACCCTGTATGTATCATTCGCCAGTCTATTCTAGCCAATTCACGTCTCATACCATCGAAGTTAACTTTCCTTAAGTTCAGGACCCTCGTCTCTAAATTAACTGTGTCACTCTCCATCTTAATAAAGAATTCTACCATATTATGGTCACTCTTCCCCAAGGGGCCTCGCACAACAAATTTTCTAATTAGTCCTCTCTCATTACACAACACCCAGTCTAGGATGGCCAGCTCTCTAGTTGGTTCCTCGACATATTGGTCTAGAAAACCATCCCTAATACACTCCAGGAAATCCTCCTCCACCGCATTGTTACCAGTTAGGTTAGCCCAATCAATATGTAGATTAAAGTCGCCCATGATAACTGCTGTACCTTTTTTGCACGCATCCCTAATTTCTTGTTTGATGCCATCCCAACCTCACTCAACTGTTTGGTGGTCTGTACACAACTCCCACTAGTATTTTCTGCCCTTTGATATTCCACAGCACTACCCATACAAATTCCACATCATCCGAGCTAATGTCCTTCCTTACTATTGCATTAATTTCCTCTTTAAGCTGCAATGCTACCCCTCCTCCTTTTCCTTTCTGTCTATCCTTACTGAATGTTGAATACTCCTGGATGTTGAGTTCCCAGCCTTGGTCACCCTGGAGCCATGTCTCCGTAATCCCAATTATATCACATTCGTTAATAGTTGCCTGCGCAGTTAATTCATCCACCTTATTACGAATACTCCTTGCATTGAGACACAGAACCTTCAGGCTTTTCTTTTTAACACTCTTTTTAACACTCTTTGTCCCTTTAGAATTATGCTGTAATGTGGCCCATTTTACCCACCTCTGTCTCCCATTCAGATGGAGGGTGAGGAAGTTGGATCCCTAATCAGCGTATTAAGCTTAAATAAAGAAGACTATGAAGGTATGAGGGCAAAGTTGGCTAAAGTGGACTGGGAAAATAGATTAAAGTGTAGTGCGGTTAATGAACAGTAGTATACATTTAAGGAGATATTTCACAACTCTTAAGAAAAATATATTCCAGTGAGGAGGAAAGGTATAAGAGAAAAGATAACCATCCGTGGCTAACTAAAGAAATAAAGGATGATATCCAATTAAAAACATGGGCACACAAAGTGGCCAAAACTAGTGGGAGGACAGAAGACTGGGAAGCTTTTAAAAGCCAGCAAAGAATAACTAAAATAATAATTAAGAAAGGGAAGATAGACTATGAAAGTAAACTAGCACAAAATATAAAAACAGTAGCAAGAGTTTCTATAGATATATAAAAAAGAAAAGAGTGGCTAAAGTAAAGTAGAGGACGAGACCGGGGAATTAGTAATGGGGAACATGGAGCTGGCAGAAACTCTGAACAAATATTTTGTATCGGTCTTTACGGTAGAGGACACTAACAATATTCCGACAGTGGATAGTCTAGGGGCTATGGAGGCGGGGAGGAACTTAACACAATCACAATCACTAAGGAGGTGGTACTCAGTAAGATAATGGGACTAAAGGCAGATAAATCCCCTGGGCCTGATGGCTTGCATCTTAAGAGATGTGGCAGCAGGGATTGTGGATGCATTGATTGTAATTTACCAAAATTCCCTGGATTCTGGGGAGATCCCAGCAGATTGGAAAATTGCAAATGTAACGCCCCTATTTAAAAAAGGAGGCAGACAAAAAGCAGGAAACTATAGACCAGTTAGCCTAACATCTGTGGTTGGGAAAATGTTGGAGTCCATTATTAAAGAAGCTGTAGCACGACATTTGGAAAAGCAAAATTCAGTCAGGCAGAGTCAGCATGGATTTATGAAGGGGAAGTCATGTTTGATAAATTTGCTGAAGTTCTTTGAGGATGTAACAAACAGGGTGGATAAAGGGGAACCAGTGGATGTGGTGTATTTGGACTTCCAGAAGGTATTTGACAAGGTGCCACATAAAAGGTTACTGAACAAGATAAAAGTTCATGGGATTGGGAGTAATATATTAGCATGGATAGAGGATTGGCGAACCAGCAGAGAACAGAGTGTGAGGATAAATGGTTCATTCTCTGATTCGAAACCAGTAACTAGTGGGGTGCCGCAGGGATCAGTGCTGGGACCCCAACTATTTACAATCTATATTAACGACTTGGAAGAAGGGACTAAGTGTAACGTAGCCAAATTTGCTGATGATACAAAGATGGGAGGAAAAGCAATGTGTGAGGAGGACACAAAAACTCTGCAAAAGGACATAGTCAGGCTAAGTTAGTGGGCAAAAATTTGGCAGATGGAATATAATGTTGGAAAGTGTGAGGTCATGCACTTTGGCAGAAAGAAATCAAAGAGCGATTCATTATTTAAATGAAGAAAGACTGCAAAGTGCCGCAGTGCAGCGGGACCTGGGGGTACTTGTGTATGAAACAACAGGTAGAGCAAGTGATCAGGAAGGCCAATGGTATCTTGACCTTTATTGCAAAGGGGATGGAGTATAAAAGCAGGGAAGTCTTACCATAGCTATACAAGGTATTGGTGAGGCCACACCTGAAATACTGCGTGCAGTTTTGGTTTCCATATTCACGAAAGGATATACTTGCTTTGGAGGCAGTTCAGAGAAGGTTCACTAAGTTGTTTCCGGGGATGAGGGATTTGACTTATGAGGAAAGGTTGAGTAGGTTGGGCCTCTACTCATTGGAATTCAGAAGAATGAGAGGTGATCTTACCGAAACGTATAAGATTATGAAGGGGCTTGACAAGGTGGATGCAGAGAGGATGTTTCCACTGATGAAGGAGACTAGAACCAGAGGGCACGATCTTAGAATAAAGGGCCGCCCATTTAAAACACAGATGAAGAGAAATTTCTTCTCTCAGAAGGTTGTAAATCTGTGGAATTCACTGCCTCAAAGAGCTGTGGAAGCTGGGACATTAAATAAATTTAAGACAGAAATAGACAGTTTCTTAAACGATGAAGGGATAAGGGGTTATGGGGAGTGGGTGGGGAAGTGGAGCTGAGTCCATGATCAGATCAGCCATGATCTTATTGAATGGCGGAGCAGGCTCGAGGGGCCATATGTCCTACTCCTGTTCCTATTTCTGATGTTCTTATGTTCTTATGTAGAAAAGAGCAGCTATTGGAAAATATGCAGTAGGTTTCCTGAGTCCAGAGCACCATAGCTACTACCCATGCAGTCATCACGGTTCCTCACTTGAACCCATCTGCCTGCATCAGCACAAAAGGCTGTCATTCCCTCAATTTCTGATTGTGTCTCATCATAAGTACATAAGAATACAAGAATTAGGAGCAGGAATAGGCCATTCAGCCCCTCGAGCCTGCTCCACCATTCAATGGGCCCAAGTTTCTGCCCCCTTTAAAAACAGCGCACCTCCATAAGGTGCGCCGACTTTCTAGAATAAAAAGGGCGCTGAAAACTTACCTTCTAATTCTCCGAGCTCCTCAGGATGTCTTCAGCCTAGGCGTAGCGCAGCACAAGATGTGGGGGCGCGGAGCCAGGTCCTGGCGCTGAAAACAGTGCTGGGACCTCTGCACATGCGCGCTAGAGTGTGCGCGCATGTGCAGTAACTCTTCGCAGCCCGACGCGCTGCAGTTCAGCCTCCTGTCCAGCCCCCCCCACATTCAACCTCCTGTTCAGCCTCCCCCCCTTGCATTCAGCCTCCGTTCAGCCTCCCCCCCGCTTCCGTTCAACCCCTCCCCCTCCCCCATCCCCTTCCACCCCCTGTCTCCGCACCCCCTTGCCCCCCCACCCACTGTCAGAAACACAGAGAGTCACAGAGACAGAGAGAGAGACACTGACAGAGAGAGAGAGACATTGACAGAGACACTGACAGAGACAGAGACAGAGACAGAGAGACACTGACAGAGACAGAGAGAGACACTGACAGAGACACACGAAGAGAGACATGGACAGAAACACAGAGAGGCTGACAGAAACACCTTCCTTCATATAAAGGTAGGACTTCTATTTTTTATTTTTTAATTAATTGCTTATTACTTTTTGTGCTTCGTTTAGTGCTTGGTGCTTTCAATGTACTGCTTTATTTAATGCTTAGTGCTTTTAATGTACTTATGCTTCTTTAATGTTGTTCTGAAGGTGTTTAGTGCTTTGGAAAATCTTCTAACTTCCATTTTCCCCCACCCCTACCCCCGTCCCCATTGATGTTGATGTGTCTGCCTCAGCCGGGAGCCTACACTTGCTTATTTATAAAAAGAGAAACAACTGTCCTCACTCAGCAGATATAAGGCAAAATATAATCGCAAGAGGTTTTAGGCCATTTTAAGTGATGTGTTTAATGCTTTAGTCCTTTGTGTTTAATGCTTCCCACTCCCCCGCCGCCACACACCCCCCGTGCCTGCATTGAATTTTACTCTAGGTAAAGTTTTTCAGAACTTACAAAAGAGAACACTTACTCCATTCTAAATTAGTTTGGAGTAAGTTTTCGCTGCCTAAACTTGCAAAACAGGCCTAAGTGGCTGGACACATCCCCTTTTGAAAAAAAACGGAACTAAAATGAAACTAAACTAACTCACTAGAACTGGAGCAAACTAAATGCCGAGAATTGCGATTTCTAAGATACTCCAAACTAAACTAGTTGCTCCAAAAAAATTGGAGCAACTCCACCCGAAAGTTGGGCCCAATAAAATCATGGCTGATCTTCTACCTCAACTCCACTTTCCTGCACTGTATCCCCATATCCCTTGAATACCTTAATATTCAAAAATCTATTAAACGATCGATTAAAAGATCACCAGAATGTTATCCTACATGTAATTACACAGGGGGTGATTTTAGTGCCACTGTTTGTATCCAAAAATGGAACAGTAATGGACCAAAATGACAAGGGAAACAGAACCAATGATTGACTAACACATTCCCACTCAGTTTTTCCCATTCAATCCTGGTGGCCAGAGCTCTAACTGGAAACAGGCGAGAGCTTAATGATTATACGTTAATCGGGATCAAATTATGTGGTTATGACCCCCAATGCTATTTTTATTTCTGCCTGTCAGATTACCTCACCTCAGTGGTGGGAAAATTATTGGAAAAAATTCTGAAGGACGGGATGAATCTTCATTTTGAAAGACACAGATTAATCAAGGTCAGTCAGTACAGATATGTTAAGGAAAGATCGTGTCTGACTAACTTGATTGAAATTTTTGAGGAGGTAACAAGAGGGTAGATGAGAGAGTGCATTTGATGTAGTGTATATGGAGTTCAGCAAGGCTTTTGATAAGATCCAACATGGCAGACTGGTCACAAAAGTAAAAGCTTATGGGATCCAGGGCAAAGAGGCAAGTTGGATCCAAAATTGTCTTGAAGCAGAGGATAATGGTTGATGGGTGTTTTTGTGACAGGAAGGCTGTTTCCAGTGTGGTTCCGTATGGCTCAGTGCTGGTCCCTTGCTTTTTATGGTATACATCAATGATCTAGGCTGGAGATTAGTTTGAAGTAGGTTCAATTTTAAATTTAGAATTATTTTGAAACATTGGCTGCATGTAACCAGTACCAAATGAAAGTCTGGTATTGATTTTGAGTGTTATACATGTTTTGGAACCTATTAAAAATAAAGATTAAGAATGGAATGCTGGTTAGAGTCATTAATGTTACTGAACAAAGCAGTATTGCCTGGAGCGGGAAGCACGTGGCGGAGGTGTGGCGAGTGATCGAGGCAAAGGAGCAATGAGGGATCATGGATGAGATTCAGTGGGTGATCGTGGCGGAGTACCAGCGAATGTTTGGTGCGGAGGAGCGGCGGGAGATCGTGGCGGTGGTGCTGCGAGTGTTTTGTGGCGGAGGAGCTGCGAGAGATCATGGCGGAGGTGTGGCAAGAGAGTGTACGGGGTCCAGAAGAGCCAAGGGCCCAGGGGCATCACGAGCCAGCCCACACTGTGTGCGCACTAGTTCCATGCAGCAGAGCAGGTCTCCAGTCATCCTGGTTAACTCTTGACACTGGATAAAGGCCGTGTGGTGGCTGATGTGCAATGGTCACCACACATTAAAAAAATCCACGCACAGGCATCTTCCACCCCTTCAATTAGAGTTCAGGACTGGAACATCGGGTCCTTCATTGAAACATTTGTGAACGCATGTGGAAGCACGTCATCCTCGTTTGAGGGACTGCCTATGATGATGAGACTGGAATATAGGGGATATAGAAACATAGAAACATAGAAAATAGATGCAGGAGTAGGCCTTTCGGCCCTTCGAGCCTGCGCCGCCATTCAATAAGATCATGGCTGAACATTCCCTCAGTACCCCTTTCCTGCTTTCTGTCCATACCCCTTGATCCCCTTAGCCGTAAGGGCCATATCTAACTCCCTCTTGAATATATCCAATGAACTGCCATCAACAACTCTCTGCGGCAGGGAATTCCACGGGTTAACAACTCTCTGAGTGAAGATGTTTCTCCTTATCTCAGTCCTAAATGCTAAAATCGGCTGTGCGGTTGATAATGAAGAAGAAAGCTGTAGTCTACAGGAAGATATCTATCAACTGGTCAGGTGGTCAGAACAGTGGCAAATGGAATTTAATCCGGAGAAGTGTGAGATAATGCTTTGGGGAGGGCTATCAAGGAAAGGGAATACATATTAAATGGTAGGACACTGAGAAGTGTAGAGGAACAAAGGGACCTTGAAGTGCATGTCCACAGATCCCTGAAGGTAGCAGACCAGGTAGATAAGGTGGTTAAGAAGGTGTGCGGCATGCTTGCATTTATTAGCCGAGGCATTGAATACAAGAGCAGGGGGCTTAAGCTTGAACTGTATAAAACACTAGTTAGGCAACAGCTAGGGTACTGCATGCAGTTCTGGTCACCACATTACAGGAAGGATATGATTGCACTGGAGAGGGTACAGAGGAGATTTACAAGGGTATTGCCGGGAGTGGAGAATCTTAGTTATGAGGACATGCTGGGATCAGATAGGCTGGGTTTGTTTTCATTGGAACAGAGGAGGCTTAGGGGAGACCTCATTGAGGTGTATAAAATTATAAGGGCCCTGGATATAATGGATAGAAAGGGCCTATTTACCTTAGCAGAGGGGTCAACAACCAGGGGGCATAAATTTAAAGTAACTGGTAGAAGGTTTAAAGGGGATTTGAGCGGAAATGTCTTCACCCAGAGGGTTGTGTGGGTCTGGAACTCACTGCCTGAAAGGGTGGTAGAGGCAGAAACCCTCATCACATAGTGGGCTCTATTTTCCTCTTTGTCAATTTTTGGCGCTCAGGAGGATATACGGCCGATTTGTTTGTGCACGATTGCAGCGAAAAAAAATATATAACTTTTGCCAAAGTAAAATTTAATGAAGGACAAAGACAAAGAGAAGAAGAAAGGGGAAAGGCCAAGAGATTTCCAGCAGAAGAAATTGAGCCCCTGGTAGACATCATTGAGAGGAGATGGGATGTGCTTGAGAACAAAGGAAGTGTGTGTGCGTGCGTGCGTGCGGCCACCACAGCAGAGGAAGTTATGTCATGGATCAACCGTGCAAGGTCAAACACTGGAGGTGGTGCGCCAAGTAGGCCGCAACCAACAGCCGTGGAACAGAGGACCGCTGATATGATTAAATCTCGCAAGAGAAGAACAACCAACAATGTGGACGCTGGGCTTGTTTTCAACTGGACCTGCGAGTCGCCGGCAACATACAAACTTTGAGGAAAGTTGCAAACTCAAGATTGCTCCAAAAATCAGCGGACGCCAAATGGTGGTGAACTTGAAGTAGTGTGTGTGTGTGTGTGTGTGCGCGTGCGTGTGTGTGTGTGTGTGTGTGTGTGTGTGTGTTCATGAGCAGTTCATCAGGTGGGATCCCAGTGAGTGTGGTCTCGTGCGGTAGCTAAGCAGGACTCGGGATAGGCGAGTCTGCAGTGAGCCTTCAGTACCCTCTTCAAGCCTTGCTTGATGGTTTGCACTGCTCTCTCTGCCTGACCCTTGGACGCTGGTTTAAACGGGGTAGATGTGACATGTTTGATCCCGTTACGGGTCATGATTTCTTTGAACTCAGCACTGGTAAAACATGGCCCGTTGTCGCTCACTAGGACATCGGGTAAGCTGCGTGTGGCAAACATGGCCTGCAGGCTTTCAGTGGTGGCAGCGGATGTGCTAGCCGACATTCAATCTCACATTCAATGCACTTGGAGTACGCGTCTACAAGCACAAGGACCATTTTACCCAAGAATGGGCCTGGATAGTCGACATGTACCCTAGACCACGGTTTGGAGGGCCAAGACCATAAACTTAGCGAAGCCTCCCTGGGTACATTGCTTAACTGCGAGTGTGTATTAAATCTGTGAACGCAGAACTCTAAGTCTGCATCGATACCGGGCCACCACATGTGGGATCTGGCTATCGCTTTCATCATTACGATGCCTGGGTGGGTACTGTGGAGGTCATTGATGAAGGTGTCTCTGCCCTTCCTGGGGACCACTACTTGATTGCTCCACAGAAGGCAGTCTGTCTGTATAGACATTTCATCTTTGTGCCGCTGGAATGGCTTTATCTCTTCCTGCATTTCCACTGGGACACTGGACCAGCTCCCGTGAAGCACACAGCTTTTGACTAGAGATAATAAGGGGTCCTGGTTTGTCCAGGTTTTGATCTGCCAGGCAGTGACGGGTGATTGCTCACTCTCAAATGCTTCCATAACTATGGCTAGATCTACGGGCTGCACCATTTCCACCCCCGTGGTGGGCAATGGCAGCCTACTGAGTACATCGGCGCAGTTTTCTGTGCCTGGCCTGTGGCGGATGGCGTAGTTGTACCACGATGGGAAATGTGAGCGCCCATCTCTGGATGCGGGCCGATGCGTTGATATTTATCCCTTTACTCTCGGAAAACACGGATATAAGTCAGTTTCCAATTCGAATTTTAGCCCAAACGGGTATTGATGCATTTTCTTTACCCCATAGACACACGCTAATGCTTCTTTTTCAATCATGCTGTAGGCTCTCTCGGCCTTAGACAGACTCCTGGATGCATAAGCAACCGGTTGCAATTTCCCGAAATCATTAGCTTGTTGCAATACACACCTGTGCCATATGACGACGCATCACATGCTAGTACCAAACATGGATCATACAACACAAGCAATTTGTTTGAGCATAACAATTTTCTCGCTGTTACAAAGACATTTCCTTGGCTTTTACCCCAAACCCATTCGCCCCCTTTTCATAGTAAGATATGTAAATGTTCTAGCAGTGTGCTGAGACCTGGTAAGAAGTTACCAAAGTAGTTCAAGAGTCCCAGAAACGACCGCAGCTCCATCGCGTTCTGTGACCTCGGTGCATTCTCAATTGCCTCCATCTTCGCGTTGGTGGGCCTGATGCTGTCCGCCGCAATCCTCCTTCCCAGGAACTCCACTTCAAGCGGCAGGAAAACACACTTTGAGCATTTTAACCTGAGCTCCATGCGGTTGAGTCGACTAAGAACCTCCTCCAGGTTCTGAAGGTGCTTGACTGTGTTCTGACCTGTGACCAAGATGTAGTCCTGTAAGACCACAGTGTGCGGGACCGACTTCAGTAAACTTTCCATGTTTCTCTGGAATATCGCCGCCGTTGATCGGATTCCAAACGGGCATCTGTTATAAACAAAAAGACCTTTGTGCGTGCTGAAGCAGGTGAGGGCCTTCGATGATTCCTCCAGTTCCTGCGGTCATGTAGGCTGAAGTCAGATCCAGCTTCGTGAACGTCTTTCCTACCGCCAGCGTTGCAAAGAGGTCTTCGGCTTTTGGTAGTGGGTATTGGTCCTGCAGAGAGAAACGATTGATCTTTGTAATCGCCACAGATTCTGACGGTGCCGTCTCCCTTGAGGACTGGGACAATAGGACTGGCCCACTCGTTGAACTCGATCGGTGAAATGATGCCATCTCGTTGTAGCCAGTCTAGCTCAATCTCTACCCTTTCTCTCACCACGTATAATACTGCTCTTGCCTTGTGAAGGATGGGTTGCACCCCCAGAATTAGGTGGATCTGCACTTTTGCTCCTTGAAATTTCCCGATGCCTGGTTCGAACAGCTAAGGAAATTTGTTTAAGACCTGGGCACACGAAGTGTTGTCAGCGGGCGATAGCGCTCGGACGTCGTCCCAGTTCCAGCGTATCTTTCCTAGCCAGCTCCTGCTGAGCAGCGTGGGACAATCACCCGGTACCACCCAGAGTGATAGCTTGTGCACCACTCCATCGTAGGAGACCTTTGCAGTAGCACTGCCGATTACAGGAATCAGTTCTTTAGTGTAAGTTCTTAGTCTTGTGTGAACTGGAGTTAAGACTGGCCTTTGAGGTCTTGTTGCACCACAACCTTTCGAAAGTCTTTTTGCCCATGGTGGGCTGGCTCATGCCCGTGTCCAGCTCCATTGACACCGGGATTGCATTTACTTCAACATTCAACATTATCGGGGTCAATTCGTGGTGAATGTATGCACCCCATGTACCTCTGCCTCCTCTATCTGAGGCTCTGGTTCGTAGTGATCCTCCATGGATCTGCCCTCCTCTGCAACATGGTGGTTTGCAGGTTTAACAGGCTTAGCAGCAAGCCTGCACACTCATTGGAGACGTCCCATTGTTCCACAGTCCTTGCAAACATATCGTTTGAATCAGCATGAATGGAAACGATGATCACCCCCGCAGCGCCAACAAGGTGTTAATGGCCTTGCATTCATCACCCTTGATTATGGACTCTGAGACATCTGCGGATGTGTTGCTGCAGGTGTCGCTCTATATTTGGCAGCGCTCTCTTCCCCATCTAGCTCGTTGGCCACGAAGTATTGGTCGAGTCGCTCCACAAATGTTTCCCAATCATCTCCCTCCAAAAATTTCTCCAGGATGCCCAATGTTCTCTGCATCTTTGGGTTCGCTATCTGTATCTCGTCGCCAGTTGTTGTGTATGGAGAAAGAGTCAGACTGAACACTGTGAGCTCAAAGTAAAGTGTGACCGTAATCTTTTATTGCAGGTCTCCAGAGTGCCTCTCCAACCTGTGAAGCCTCCTTAAATACATGTGCTCCGAAGGGATTATGGGATCTGTTGGGACTCCGGGGATGAGCCCTCTGGTGGCTGTACAGAGTAAATACAAGTCCACATATATAACAATCTGAATGGTGACAGATTAGGAAAAGCGGAGGTGCAACGAGACCTGGGTGTCATGGTACATCAGTCATTGAAAGTTGGCATGCAGGTACAGCAGGCGGTGGAGAAGGCATGTTGGCCTTCATAGTAAGAGGATTTGAGTATAGGTGCAGGGAGGTCTTACTGCAGTTGTACAGGGCCTTGGTGAGGCCACACCTTGAATATTGTGTACAGTTTTGGTCTCCTAATCTGAGGAAAGACATTCTTGCTATTGAGGAAGTGCAGCGAAGGTTCACCAGACTAATGCCCGGGATGACAGGACTGACATATGAAGAAAGACTGGATTGACTAGGCTTATATTCACTGGAATTTTGATGAATGAGAGGGGATCTCATTAAAACATGTACAATTCTGACGGGATTGGATTGGTTAGATGCAGGAAGAATGTTCCCGATGTAGTGGAAGTCCAGAACCAGGGGTCACAGTCTAAGGACCGAGATGAGGAAAAACTTCTTCACTCAAGAGAATTATGAACCTGTGGAATTCTCTACCACAGAAAGTTATTGATGCCAATTCATTAGAAATATTCAAAAGGGAGTTAGATGTTGCCCTTATGGCTAAAGGGATCAAGGGGTACGGAGAGAAAGCAGGAATGGGGTACTGATGTTGCATGATCAGCCATGATCATATTGAATAGTGGTGCAGGCTTGAAGGGCTGAATGGCCTACTCCTGCACCTATTTTCTATGTTCCTAGAGCTGGAAAGTAGGATTAGGCTGATTGCCACTTGGCCGGCACGGACACGATGCGCCAAAATGGTCTCCTTCCTTACTGTAATTTTCTATGATTCTATGATTACCATCAGTTCCTGCTTCTACCAACTAAACATGGACAATACAAGTCAGGCGTCTTTGGCCAGGGGCTCCCAGGTGTCGATGGGGATGTTGTACTTTATGAAGGAGGCTTTGAGGTTGTCCTTGAAATATTTCCTCTGCCCACCTGCGGCTCGCTTACCGTGTAGGAGTTCAGAGTAGAGCGCTTGCTTTGGGAGTCTCGTGTCGGGCATGCGAACAATGTGGCCTGCCCAACAGAGCTGGTCGAGTGTGGTCAGTGCTTCGATGCTGGGGATGTTGGCCTGATCGAGAACACTGACGTTGGTGCGTCTGTCCTCCCAGGTGATTTGCAGGATCTTTCCGAGGCATCACTGGTGGTATTTCTCCAGTGATTTGAGGTGTCTACTATATATGGTCCACGTCTCTGAGCCATACAAGAAGGCGGGTATTACTCCAGCCCAATGACCGTAAGCTTGGTGCCAGATTTGAGGTCCTGATCTTCGAACACTCACTTGCTCAGACAGCCGAAGGCTGCACTGGTGCACTGGAGGCGGTGTTGAACCTTGTTGTCGATGTCTGCCCTTGCTGATAATAGGCTCCTGAGATATGGAAAGTGTTTCACATTGTCCAGTGCCGTGGACCTTGATGACTGGGGGGCAGTGCTGTGTGGCGGGGTCAGGTTGGTGGAGGACCTTTGTCTTACAGATGTTTAGTGCAAGGTCCATACTTTCGTACGCCTTGGTGAAGATGCTGATGCTGACTTGGAGTTCAGCCTCTGAATGTGCGCCGATGCAAGCGTTGTCTGTGTACTGTAGTTCGACGACAGAGGATGGGACGGTCTTGGATCTAGCCTGAAGGCGACGAAGGTTGAACAGGTTCCTACTCGTTCTATAGTTTAGTTCCACTCCAGCAGGGAGCTTGTTGATGTCAGGTGGAGCATTGCAGCGAGGAAGATTGAGAAGATGGTTGGCGCGATGACCCTGCTTGACCCTGGTCCGGGCGTGGATTGGGTCTGTGGTGGATCAGTTGGTCAGGATCACGGCTTGCATGTCATCGTGGAGCAGGAGAAGGATGGTGACAAACTTTTGGGGGCAGCCGAAACGGAGGAGAAGGCTCCGTAGTCCCTCGCAGCTAATAGTGTCAAAGGCCTTTGTAAGGTCAAAGAAGGCTGGTGCTGTTCCTTGCATTTCTCTTGCAGTTGTCGTGCCATAAAGATCATGTCCATTGTACCCCGTAGTGGACGGAATCCGGGAGGAGCTCCTCAGCCACAGGGAGAAAATGGTTGAGGAGGATTCTAGCGATGACTTTCCCAGTGGCTGACAACAGGGAGATTCCTCTGCAGTCAGACTTGTCCCCGTTTTTAAAGATGGTCACGATTACTGCATCTCTGAGATCTCCCGGCATGCTCTCCTCCTTCCAGATGAGAGAAATGAGGTCATGCATTCGTGCCAATAGTGCCTCTCCGCCATACTTTACGCCTCAACGGGGGTTCCATCTGCTCCTGATGCCTTGTTGTTCTTGAGCTGACGGATGGCCTTTTCTACCTCATGCAGTGCTGGGGTTTTGCTGAGATGGTGGCAGGTAGCATGCTGCAGGATGGAGTCGCAGACACTCGTGTCAAAGGCAGGGTCTCAATTAAGGAGATCTTCGAAGCGCTCCTTCCAGCCGGTCCTGATTGCCGCGGTGTCCTTGATGACTGTCTCCCCATTCTTGGCCAGCAGTAGGGTGGGGCCTTGGGTGCTTGGGCATTGGATGGACTTGACTGCGGTCATATACATCATGTACCTATGTATCTATAGGCTGAGCACCCTTTTGTTAAATGCAGCTGGCCAACCCAATGGCAACCAATCAGCTTTCAGGCCTGACTCCCTGCTCACATTTTGTTGCCTTAAGATGAGAACTAAGCCATGGGAGGGGTAAAGTCTGTATTGGCACCTGTGGCACAGATTACCTCTGCATTATGGGTGTGGCAGTGCCTGTACCACAAGCACGTGCAGCCTACATATTTGTGTTAATGGAAAACTGTTCTCATGCTTGCTCTACAAGATAAAATCTTGTAGAATTAATGGGAAGCTGCTACAGTGGATTAAGAATTGACTGCATGCCCACAGGCAGAGTTGTTATCAATGGCTGTGTATCTGTTTGGAACCCACAGGGATCAGTGTGGATCTCACAGGGATCAATGTTAAGGTCTTTGATTTTTATTATCTTTATTAATGATCTAGATGTAGGTGTTGGAGGAATGTTCTGCAAGTTTGCGGATGATACAAAGATTTGTGCAGGTGTTAAGACTGTGGAAGAAATGAAACTACTGCAAGCAGTTCTCAATGTGTTGGGGAAATGAGCCCGTTTGGAAAATGGTATTTAACTTAAGTGCATTGTCATGCGTTTGGACATGTCCAATGCTAAACACACATAGGGCCTGAAATTCATCAGGATGTAAGGTCCGCCCATTTCTCAGTGGTCTTCTGGTGGTGCATCGTTTAAAACCGCCGGAATACCACCGAGACCGAAGACCACTAATTTGGTGAAAATGTTTTCTGCGGTATGTGAGCAGTGTGCAGTGGGCAGTATGCAACATTATAGTCGATCAAAATCGACTTTCTTGTCGATGGACGATGCAGCACTGCACTGTGCATGAGCAAATTTTTTTTGTGCTGTTTTTTTCACAGATGCTTTTTACCTGTGATTTCAGGGGTCAGGGGTCACCTGCGCATGCACAGAGAGTTGAAGTCGAGGGAGAGAGAGTGAGAAGGAGCAGCAAAGTAGTCGAGGGTCAGTTGTTTTCATCAGAAATTCCAGAGTCAAATAATATTAATAATAATACAATATCAATAATAATAATACATATTTTATAAATAAAAAATCACGTAGATATTATAAATATAAATATAATGGAAATGCTGAAAAAGAAGTCGAAGCGCAGGAACATCGAAAAGGACGGGAGGTTGAGGGCGCCCGCCTTCGACAAGACGGAGCTATCTGTCCTGCTGGAGAACATCATGGAGAGATAGTCCGACTTAACGAAGGGTGGTCGTGGAAGCCCCCCCAAAAGGAGCACAACAGAATATGGGACGAGATCAGGGAAGCTGTCTCTTCCACAAGTACAATGGTACGCACTGGAGAAAGGTGTCGTAAGAGGTGGAACGACCTGGTGAGGGTAGCAAGAGTAATGATTTTATTTATGCACCCCCCATGTGCCAAGTACCATGCAAATGTAGGTTCAGTGTCACACGGATGATGTTCTTTATCCCAACGTTATGGCAATGTGTTTGTGCTTTCAAGCAATGACAAGAGGATCAACCCAGTGAGCATGTGTGTGCGCGTGTGTGCGAGAACCTGTGGTCTGCGATGTTAAATGGATTGAAGACTTTACTTTACTTTACTTTCTGCAGAAGAAGACATCTGCAATAGCAACGGATCAGCGACGTATAGGGGGAGGACCCCCAACACAAGGACCCTTGACGGAGATTGAGATCCATGCCCTTTCGCTGGTCGGGGATACCAAGCGTGTAACCAACTGCATTGGAGCTGACCCACCCATACATGATGGTCAGTTCAATACAATCCCTGGTCTGTGTTGGTCATGTAATGTAAATATAACTGTAATGTTGGCCTCATGTAATGTAAGTTTATTGCACTGCAATGTTGGGGGCATGTAACGCTATGCATATGTATATATGTATTGTCTATCTGCAATATGTAATGCATAATGCAGCAGTGATGGACATTTCAGAGAGACTGTGCTATGTCACTGTACTCATGTACTCATGTAACCCTGACCCCTCCCCTGGTGCCAAGCACTTTTAAATGTTGTTTTATACTTCCAGACTCAGGATTCAGACCAGACGACAGACCCACTGCCTCCACCTCTGGCATCACCCAGCTCTCTACCGACTTCACCTGAGGAAGAGGAAGAGGAGGCTCATCCTGGAGCCAGTGGAGGTGGGGGTGAAGGTAGGGCTGCAGGTCTGCCTCAATGAGCTGGCAAATCTCAGTGATCACCTCTTTTCAGAAGCACAACCTTCGAACGCACTGTCGATTGGTCAGGTCCAAGTATGAGTGCTTCTCCCTGAAAATCCTTTGGGGGTAAAGGCCTTCTCCTCATGTCTGCAACCTCCTCCATTACTCTGATAATTCTGTTCAATAAACCGTCACCCATCTGGATCCTGCATTAGACAAGTAGTCAGCAATACAGGCTGAGATAGTACAGGCCCCATTCTTTTTAAATCTCTAGGATCTCCTTAAATATCCTGAGATAAACACAAATGATTTTTCAATGAAAAAAAATTAACTCAAATGCCTTCTATCTTAATAATGTACTCAGTACCAATAAAAATACCTTTCCTACTGCTGCTGTGCTGCTTTTGCTGACTGTTCCCGATTTCAAAATGGGGCACCGAGCACTACCGCCCATTCAAGATTGAGTAAAACCATCTTCTCCAGGACAGTATGCAGCTCCGGTGGTATGTCGGCGGTATGTCATGAAACTTGCACTTTTTGGGCGTTATGCGGGCGGTTCTACATGGCGGATGGTGTGCATACCGCTTGGCGGTATGTCAATGATGAATCTTCCGCCGAGCGGTATGTACCTGTTTTTTGACGAAACTTGTATTTTTCAGCGGTAAGCGGGCGGTAGGTCGATGAATTTCGGGCTCATACACTTTATAAGGAATAGTACAAATGTCTGTGGTGTAAAAGAAAGATCTTGATGTCATAGTTCATAAATCTATAAAGGTTCTCGATCAATGCCACGAAGCTATATCTAAAGTAATTAGAGTACTGGGCTGCATGCATGGGACTATGGAATAGAAAATGAAACATACCATTTTGACCTTGTACAAAACCTTGGTTAGGCCTCATTTAGAATACTGTGTCCAGTTTTGGTTCAGACACATGTTGGATAAACTAGAGCTTTGGAAAAGGTTCATAAAGAGCCACAAGATTGATTCCCAGTTTAAAACACCTTAGAAACATAGAAACTAGGTGCAGGAGTAGGCCATTCGGCCCTTCGAGCCTGCATCGCCATTCAATGAGTTCACGGCTGAACATGCAACTTCAGTACTCCATTCCTGCTTTCTCGCCATACCCCTTGATCCCCCTAGTAGTAAGGACTACATCCAACTCCTTTTTGAATATATTTAGTGAATTGGCCTCAACAACTTTCTGTGGTAGAGAATTCCACAGGTTCACCACTCTCTGGGTGAAGAAGTTTCTCCTCATCTCGGTCCTAAATGGCTTACCCCTTATCCTTAGACTGTGACCCCTGGTTCTGGACTTCCCCAACATTGGGAACATTTTTCCTGCATCTAACCTGTCTAAACCCATCAGAATTTTAAACGTTTCTATGAGATCCTCTCTCATTCTTCTGAACTCCAGTGAATACAAGCCCAGTTGATCCAGTCTTTCTTAATATGTCAGTCCCGCTATCCCGGGAATCAGTCTGGTGAACCTTCGATGCGCTCCCTCAATAGCAAGAATGTCCTTCCTCAAGTTAGGAGACCAAAATTGTACACAATACTCCAGGTGTGGCATCACCAAGGCCCTGTACAACTGTAGTAACACCTCCTTTCCCCTGTACTCAAATCCCCTCGCTATGAAGGCCAACATGCCATTTGCTTTCTTAACTGCCTGCTGTACCTGCATGCCAACCTTCAATGACTGATGTACCATGACACCCAGGTCTCGTTGCACCTCCCCTTTTCCTAATCTGTCACCATTCAGATAATAGTCTGTCTCTCTGTTTTTACCACCAAAGTGGATAACCTCACATTTATCCACATTATACTTCATCTGCCATGCATTTGCCCACTCACCTAACCTATCCAAGTCACTCTGCAGCCTCATAGCATCCTCCTACTCTTTGCTTCCTGTCTGACAACCAGTTCTCAATCCACGTCAGCACACAACCCCAATCCCATGTGCTTTAACTTTGCACATTAATCTCTTGTGTGGGACCTTGTCGAAAGCTTTTTGAAAGTCCAAATACACTACATCAACTGGTTCTCCCTTGTCCACTCTACTGGAAACATCCTCAAAAAATTCCAGATTTGTCAAGCATGATTTCCCTTTCACAAATCTATGCTGACTTGGACCTATCATGTCACCTCTTTCCAAATGCACTCCTATGACATCGTATAATTGATTCCATCATTTTACCCACTATCGATGTCAGGCTGACTGGTCTATAATTCCCTGTTTTCTCTCTCCCTCCTTTTTTAAAAAGTGGGGTTACATTGGCTACCCTCTACTCCATAGGAACTGATCCAGAGTCTATGGAATGTTGGAAAATGACTGTCAATGCATCCACTATTTCCAAGGCCACCTCCTTAAGTTCTCTGGGATGCAGTCCATCAGGCCCTGGGATTTATCGGCCTTCAATCCCATCAATTTCCCCAACATAATTTCCCAACTAATAAGGATTTCCCTCAGTTCCTCCTTCTTACTAGACCCTCTGACCTCTTTTATATCCGGAAGGTTGTTTGTGTCCTCCTTAGTGAATACCGAACCAAATTAATTGTTCAATTGGTCTGCCATTTCTTTGTTCCCAGTTATGACTTCCCCTGATTCTGACTGCAGGGGACCTACGTTTATCTTTACTAACCTTTTTCTCTTTACATATCTATAGAAACTTTTGCAGTCCGTCTTAATGTTCCCTGCAAGCTTCCTCTCGTACTCTATTTTCCCTGCCCTAATCAAACCCTTTGTCCTCCTCTGCTGAGTTCTAAATTTCTCCCAGTCCCCGGGTTCGTTGCTATTTCTGGCCAATTTGTATGCCACTTCCTTGGCTTTAATACTATCCCTGATTTCCCTTGATAGCCACGGTTGAGCCACCTGCCCTTTTTTATTTTTACGCCAGACAGGGATGTACAATTGTTGTAGTTCATCCATGCGGTCTCTAAATGTCTGCCATTGCCCATCCACTGTCAACCCCTTAAGTATCATTTGCAAATCTATCCTAGCCAACTCACGCCTCATACCTTCAAAGTTACCCTTCTTTAAGTTCTGGACCATGGTCTCTGAATTAACTGTTTCATTCTTCATCCTAATTTCGAATTCCACTATATTATGGTCACTCTTTCCCAAGGGGCCTCGCACAACGAGATTGCTAATTAATCCTCTCTCATTACACAACACCCAGTCTAAGATGGCCTCCCTCCTAGTTGGTTCCTCAACATATTGGCCCAGAAAACCATCCCTTATGCACTCCAGGAAATCCTTCTCCACCGTATCGCTTCTAGTTTGGTTAGCCCATTCTATATGCATATTAAAGTCACCCATGATAACTGCTGCACTTTTATTGCATGCACCCTTAATTTCCTCCCCAACATCACTACTACTGTTTGGAGGTCTGTACACAACTCCCACTAACGTTTTTTGCCCTTTGGTGTTCGGCAGCTCTACCCATATAGATTCCACATCAGCCAAGCTAATGTCCTTCTTAACTATTGCATTAATCTCCTCTTTAACCAGCAATTCTACCCCACCTCCCTTTCTTTTTATTCTATCCTTCCTGAATATTGAATACCCGTGGATGTTGAGTTCCCAGCCCTGATCATCCTGGAGCCACGTCTCTGTAATCCCAATCACATTATATCTGTTAACACCTATTTGCACAGTTAATTCATCCACCTTATTACGGATACTCCTTACATTAAGACACAAAGCCTTCAGGCTTGTTTTTTTAACACCCTTTGTCCTTTTACAACGATGATGTAGTGTGGCCCTTTTTGTTTCTTGCCTTTGTTTAATCAGCCTTCCACTATTGCTTTTTACCTTTCTACCATCTGTTTCTGACTCCATATTACTTCGCCCTGTCTCGCTGCATAGGTTCCCATCCCCCTGCCATGTTAGTTTAAACACTCCCGAACTGCATTAGCAAATGTTACCCCTAGGACAGCAGTTCCAGTCTTGCCCAAGTGCAGACCGTTCCTTTTGTACAGGTCCCACTTCTCCCAGTACTGGTTCCAATGTCTCAAGAATTTGAATCCCTCCCTCTTGCACCACTGCTCAAGCCACGTATTTATTCTAACTATCCTGCTCCCTCTACTCTGATTAGCACGTGGCACTGATAGCAATCCAGAGATTACTAATTACTACCTTTGAGGTCCTACTTTTTAATTTAACTCCTGGCTCCCTAAATTGTAGGACCTCTTCCCGCTTCTTACCTATATCGTTGGTACCTACATGTACCACGACAACTGGCTGTTCACCCTCCCTCTCCAGAATGCTCTGCAGCCGGTCTGAGACATCCTTGACCCTTGCAGCAGGGAGGCAGCATACCACCCTGGAGTCTCGTTTGCGGTTGCAGAAACTCCTATCTATTCTCCTTACAATAGAGTCTCCTATCACTATAGCTCCCGCACTCTTTTTCCCACCCTTCTGTGCAGCAGGGCCACCCATGGTGCCATGAACCTGGCTGCTGGTGCCTTCCCCTGGTAAGTCACCTCCCCCAACAGTATCCAAAACAGTATATCTGTTTTGGAGGGAGATGACCACAGGGGACTCCTGCTCTACCTTCCTGCTCTTGCCTTGTCTCTTGGTCACCCATTCACTATCTGTCCTAACCCTTACCCGCGGTGTGACGAACTCACTAAATGTGCTATCCACAACATTCTCAGCATCGCGCATGCTCCAGAGTGAGTCCATCTGCAGCTCCAGTGCCATCATGCGGTCTGTCAGGAGTTGCAGCTGGACACACTTCCCGCTCACATAGTAGTCAGGGACACTGGAAGCGTCCCTGATTTCCCACATAGCACAGGAGGAGCATGACACGGGTCCAAGCTCTCCTGCCATGACTTAACCCTTAAATTAATTTACTTAAACACCAAATAGCTACTTAGTAGTTTGCTGCCAATTAAACCAATTTAAAAGTCAGTCTAAAAGGGAGTTATACTTACCAGTCGAACAGCCAACCACTTACCAGCTTGGCTGTGACATCACCTCTCGATTTCGCATCCTTCTGTCTTTGTCTGCAGCTGGTTGGGCTGGTCTCTGGGCCTCCGTCTCCTACTTTCGCACTCCTTATCAGCTGCTCTAGTGTCAGCACTGGTTGGAAAAACAAATCAAAGCAGCACCTGCCACCCCCCACTTGCCCAAACACACCCACTTACCAAACTCACAAATGCCACTCTATGTTGCTGCACTGTGTGCTCTGCACGAGCTGCCTCTTTTTAAACTGTATCTAGGTCAGATAACTCACTACTGGTCAGTTGTTTACAGAACTGGTTTTAACTAGCTGCTAATTGCCTCCTACTGGAGAGTTACCTTGTTTTTCTCTGCCTAAACCTGAAAGATTTTCAACTATTTAACTTTTCCCCTTTAAATTAAACTGCTACTTACTTAGAAGCTACTGGCAATTGCCACTAACAATTTACTCCAGCCTCCAAATGGTTTAAAGAGAATAACCCTTAAAACTCACCCACTTACCAAACTCACAAATGCCACTCTATGCTGCTGCATACCCACAGAGGTTTAACAAGCTAGGTCTACATACTTTAGAGGGGCAATTTGATTGAGGTCTATAAAAAAACAAAGGGACTAGATTGTGTGCACGTAAACAAAGTATTTCAATTAGATTAGTTGGGAAGGATCAGGGGTGATGGAAGTTACACAAGGGGAGAATTGGTTTAGATGTTACGTGAGTCACCTTTGCTCAGAGAATATTAGCCCTAAGGAACAAGTTGCCTGCTTTTGCAATGAGTAATGATTAATTATATACCTTCGAGAGAAAGCTGGACCAGTTCCTGGCTGTTTAGTGGTTTGTTGTAATTTTTCATTTAATTTACTTGTACCTTTTCTCTGAGATAGAGGTTCTGGGTTCAAGCCCCATTCCAGAGACCTGAGCACAAAATCTAGACTGACACTCTATTGCAGTACTGAGGGAGTGTTACAACAGTGACACAACCTTACACAAAACTCTCTTTGTTGCATAACCCACTAACACTGATTACCTCCTATGTGAACTTGTCTTCATTCTTGTGCCTAGATATTGCTATATGTGCAAGGTCAAAATTTGAAGATTCTCAATTTTCCACCAATTTCCATTCTCCATGGGGGTTCCTGAATTATCATGGATAATAGATGGTCTACTGTATTTCATCCACCCTAGTTTTCCTCTCTGTTGACTCTTTTTTGATATTTATTTTATCTCTTACTAGCTTGTCATTCATTTTGGTCCTTTTTTAATTCATTCCCCCATCTTTTTAGATTCATTACCAGCATGGGCCATTACCTGCTAAATGATAGCCCTCCCAGGTCTCTGCGATTCTGTTTATAATAAACTGCTGGTAAGTGTGAGAAAAATAACCCTCAAGTGACTTCATATGAATATCTTTCAGACTTTTGTTCCCTTCATCTGCACAATTACCTGGCCTACTTATAGCCTTATAGCAGGATTAAATCGTTATCTTACCATTCTGTGGCAGTCCATCGTAACATCACCACACTGCCCATAGTTTAAAAAAATTTCCTCACTATTTTATTTGTGCTTTGTGTTTCTTTTTCCAGTCCTGGTTTCTCTTGCTCAGATATCTGGCTGCGTAAGTACAGGTTAACAAGATGTAGAAAAGGGATCTGAATTCAAGGTCAGTGTATCACAGCATCTTTGACTCTATTCCTGAGACTGGATGTTCTACTGTGTTCACTAACCTAACCCTAACCCTATCCCTAACACCAACCCTAATCCTAACACTAATCCAAGGCATCAAAAGCTGTACCATGCAATGCCATTAATTCCAAGATGCACAGTAAAAAGTTAACAACTATTATTGAATTTACATGAGGGCTTAATTCATCTAAATAAGGTTGACAGCAATTTCATAGACTTAACTGTACGTCTGAGCAAAATAAAATGATTAAATTCACATAACGGGATCCCCTTTTTAATAAATTATTAAAACCTATTGATGAGAAGAATAAGTCAACAATTCCATCCATAGGATTTACTGTGCTATTATCTAAAGAGTTGTAATATTTCTTTAGTTTCAAATATTCAGCCTCCTGATTACATCTGAATTATTCTTCATCAAAAAAGCTGGCTAGAAAAATTGGGAATCCTTTAAAAAAATGTTCTAACTTGTCACCATTGGCAACCTCGGCGTTCTACACAGCTTATATTTGCCTAATAATTAAACATTACGCCCCCAACTGATGGCTACAGAGAAAACCTAACTTTTGCTACTAAACTGCAGAATAGTAGAAAAGTAGAAGATCAATGGACTTGTTGAAAACAATAACAACTTGTATTTATATAGCTCCTTTAGAGGAGTATTATGAGATAAAACATTTGACACTGAGCTGCCCAAGTAGAAATTAGCAGAGGTGACCAAAAGCTTGGTCAAAGAGGTATGTTTTAAGGAGAGTCTTGAAGGAGGAAAGAGAGGTAGAGAGGCGGAGAGATTTAGGCAGGGAGTTCCAGATCTTGGGGCCAAGGCAACAGAAGGCACGTCCACCAATGGTTGAGCAATTATAGTCAGGGATGTTCAAGAAGGCAGAATTAGAGGAGCGCAGACAGCTCAACAACAACAACAACTTTTATTTATGTCATCATCATCATAGGCAGTCCCTCGGAATTGAGGAAGGTCCACTCCTGAAGTGAGTTCTTTGGTGGCTGAACAGTCCAATACGAGTGGGACAGGTGGGACGGACAGTCGTTGAGGGAAGGGGTGAGTGGGACTGGTTTGCCGCATGCTCCTTCCACTGCCTGCGCTTGACCTCTGCATGCTCTCGGCATTGAGACTCGAAGTACTCAGCGCCCTCCCGGATGTACTTTCTCCACCTAGGGCGGTCTTTGGCTGGGGACTCCCAGGTGTCAGTGGTAATGTCGCACTTTATCAGGGAGGCTTTGAGGCTGTCCTTGTAATGTTTCCACTGCCCGCCTTTGGCTCATTTGCCGTGAAGGAGCTCCACATAGAGCACTTGCTTTGGGAGTCTTGTGTCTGGCATGCGAACTATGTGGCCTGCCCAGCGAAGCTGATTGAGTGTGGTCAGCGCTTCAATGCTGGGGATGTTAGCCTGGACGAGGACACTGATGTTGGTGTGTCTGTCCTCCCAGGGGATTTGCAGGATCTTGCGGAGACATCGTTGATGATATATCTCCAGCGACTTGAGGTGTCTTCTGTACATCGTCCATGCCTCTGAGCCATATAGGAGGGCGAGTATTACTGCAGCCCTGTAGACCATGAGCTTGGTGGTAGATTTGAGAGCCTGGTCTTCAAACACTCTTTTCCTCAGGTAGCCAAAGGCTGCACTGGCGTACTGGAGGCGGTGTTGATTCTCCTCATCAATGTCTTCTTTTGTTGACAAGAGGCTCCCGAGGTATGGGAAATGGTCCACGTTGTCGAGGGCCACGCCATGGATCTTGATGACTGGAGAGCAGTGCTGTGTGGCGAGGACAGGCTGATGGAGGATCTTTGTCTTATGGATGTTTAGTGTAAGGCCCATGCTTTCATATGCCTCAGTAAATACATCGACTATATGGGCCTTTATTTATATAGCGCCTTTAACGTAGTAAAACGTGTCAAGGCTTTTACAGCAGTGTTATAAAACAAAACAGATAAATTTGACATCGAGTCACATAAAAAGAAATTACGGCAGATGACCAAAAGCTTGGTTAAAGAGGTACGGCTAGATTTTCCACATTTTTTGCATGCTTAACGCCCACTTAATGTCCATTTTACCGCTGAAATGACATATAACGCCATATATCGCCCATTTAACCACAAAATGGAAACCGATGGGCATTTTTCAGAACTTATCGCCGAGCGTTACTTTCCCCATGTGCGTAATGCCGGGAAAAAATAATATCGCCCGCCCACGTTTTTTGGGCGGAATCATCAGAATGGGCGAAATCAACGGCCATAATATCGCCCAGCATTAGTTTCCGCATGGAATTAACGCTGAGATTCAATAGTACCGACTGCCCACTTTTGTTTGTTGTGCAGGTCACATTTGCCGAAACTAACGCCCCGGAGATCGCCCACTATCACTTTCACCACCTCGCACACATATCGGCCACAATATCGCTCGCCCAAAATACCGCCCAGAAAAAGTGGAACTGTACTGAACTAAAGCCAGCGGTGCAGCTGCCATTTAAAAAATCACAGGTTGCTGCATTCAAAAGGCTGCTTCAACTTCGGGGCAGTTTGGATTGATTCTGGAATTCTTCTCAGGTGAAGTGACCATCTCAAGACATATTTTCAGACTCTGGACTATTGGGGGTTTACTCCAGCTGTATTTTAGTGAGGAAATTATTGCTTCTGATCACTCGCTATTATACTTTGATTGGAATGGGCCCAGCCATTTCTCAGCCTGCATCGATTAATACACAGAGGCTGCAGACTGCAGATGGCTCAATGTGTGATGCACATCATTATGTGCCCAATTTAAGATGCGCAAGAATGAGAAGGAGGGCCAGACCATACACACCCCGCACATACAGGGAAAAGAGGTCTTACCTCAACATGTCCGAGCACACCTGCCTTCGGAGACTGCGCTTCCACAAGGTGGTAATCAATGAAATATGTGAGCTCATCAGGCCACATATGCAGCCTGCCATCAGGACATCATTGTCGGTCGAGATCAAGGTCACCGCGGTACTGTCTTTCTACGTGTCCGGTTCCTTTCGAGCCTCCACGGTCGAGATTTTCCCTTTGTCTCACCATGCCACCCATCGTTGCATTAGACATGTCATGGAGGCCCTGTACGCGCGAAGGATGGACTTTATCAGCTTCCCCATGACCACGGAGGCTCAGACTGACAGGGCTGAAGCATTCTACCATATTGCAAAGTTCCCCAGGGTGCAGGGAGCAATACAATGCACTCACATCACCATGCGGGCATCTTCTCAGGAGCTTTGTCGTAACAGAAAAGGATTTCACTCCCTGAAGGTCCAACTAGTTGTCGACCACAACCAGATCATAATGGCAGGGAATGCCAAATGTCCGGGCAGCTTCGATGAGACTCACATCCTGCGTGAGAGCACTGTCTCTGACATCTTTAAGAGTCAGCCACAAGAACAATGCTGGATGCTTGGTGACAAACGATATGGCCTAGCCACCTGGCTGATGACCCCCCTGCATGACACCCACACCGAGGCCGAGAAGCGATACAACCAGAGCCACAGAGACACATGCAATGTGGTCCAGAAAACAATAACTGTGCTTAAGCAGCGCTTCAGATGTCTGGACCACTCAGGAGGGGAGCTACACTACAACAGGACAGGAGAGTGGAGAGCACCAGTTCAAACTATCACAGGAGCATCCAGTCGTGCCCCGGTAACTGCCCCCAAAGGAAGTGAAGTGTGGGAAATTGCACTCCACTTCCATTGAGGGGTGGTAAGACCAATTCTGTGGCGGGAGCACGACTTCCACGCTGGGGGCTAAAGTTCCCTGCCCCAGAAGGTTACCGTCCCCAAGATGGGAGCCTGTGCGGGGAGGCAGAGGGAAGTGGAAGGGAGACGGGGGCGGTGGATGGAGGGGAGAATGGTGGAGGTTGGGGCGGAGAAACCCAAGGCGGGGGATGGGAGGGGCCACATTGCAGCGGAGGTCTGGGGGGGGCGAAGTGTGTTGGAGGGGCGGGCCTGGGGGCTCTGTGCCTCGGTGCGGGGAGTGTTCGGAGTGGGGTGGACGGGTTGACTGCGCAGATGGCGGTTGGTGGATGTGGTGTGGTTGGCGTCGCGGGGGCATGGCTCCGGGGTGGCCGGGGCTGGGGGCTCGACATCCGGGGGTGTTCGGCATTTGGGAAGGATTCTGACGGGACGGGGCGGGTTGGGTGCGGGGGGAGTGTTCCCGGTGTTCGGTGGGTCCGGAGCCGGGGGGTGGGCACGGTCTTGGGATGGGGGGTGGGCTGTTTGGGGCTGGGATTGGGAGGGACTTCTTCGCTCGGGGAGTTGTTGGCCTGTGGGGTTCCCTGCCGTGGAGAGTTGTTGATGCCAGTTCATTGGATGTGTTCGGGAGGAAGTTGGATGTGGTCCTTGCAGCTGGGGGGGTCGGGGGGGTGTGGAGGGGACGTGGTGGGTGGGTGCTGGGGTGGGTGATCAGCCATGATCTTGTTGAATGGTGGTGCAGGCTCGAAGGGCCGAATGGCCTACTCCTGCACCTATTTTCTATGTTTCTATGTTTCTAACCCCTGAGCAAGTCGGTAAATTTGTGGTTGTGTGTTCCATGCTGCACAACCTGGCTATCAGGAGGGGACAATAATTGCCAGAAGGGACTGATGCTCCACCTCAGGAGAGAGAGGAAGAGGATGACGAGAGGCTGGACGCTGACCTAGGGCTAGACAATCAGGCTGGCTATGCAACCATACCCTCGACCCCCTCCAGACCGCAGGTACGTGGTTACATAGCTGCAAGACCCTTACGTGAGGAGCTGATATCTGAATGATTTGCCTGAAAAAACGTTGCTGTGAGTGACAACGCTGACACACTGCTGTGTGTGTGCAACTCAGATATCAATGGTGCCCATCAACTTGGTGCCAGTTAAAGTTTACGTTGATTGAAGTTAAGTTTTATCTACCCCTTTCATGTTAACGGTCCAGCTATCTGAGACAATGTGCAACAAGTTATGTTCAATAAAAATGTTTTTATACCAACATTGGTCTGAAATCATAAATATCACGGGCAAAAACAGACAAACCCTGCCCACACCCCACCTTTTCCACCATTGACATCAATCAAATGTTCAACGTGTCCAGCAACACAGAATACAAATGCAAAGCAGGAGGGTGGTCCCCTCCTCCCATACATTACAACAAATTGCATACACCCAGATGGAGATAGAACACAGCCATCACCTGCGCACATGCGCCTCACTTTCCTTCTCCCCGCCCCTTCTTCTCCCAACCTCTACCCCTTCCCCTCCTCGCTCCATAGCGCCTGGCCAAAGAGCTCCTCAGGCGATGCCTCATTGCAGGGAGATGAAGGCAGAGGCGGTGGTTGCACGGGTACGGGAGTGGGGGGGTGCCGAGGGGGGACCATTCTCTGATCCAGAAGCAGGATCTTGGTCCCGCCTCTCATCTGTCATTCGTAGTGGTGGTGTGGAACCTACGGGAGGAGTGCCACGATCCGGGACCACTGGGAGGCCTGTGCCAGCAGTGTTCCTGGCTATCGCCTCCAGGGCCTCCGCCATTCGCGGAACGTATGCAGCTGTCGGATTATGCCCCCCAATGCTTCGACGAGCTTGTCACCAATGTATACAGTCCTCCTGGACAACTGTACCATCTCTCCGCTCTTATGTGGCGCTCGTGGACCAAACCTGCTGTGTCCATGAAACCTCTGTAGGGTCGGTGCCGTTACAGGGACAAATTGGCTGCCCTGTGGTGAGGTGCTTGGGGCCAGTACCTGCAGAGTGGAGGTGGGAATGACTGGCGGAGCACTGGATGGCCTTGGGGTGGAATGGCTTCTGGAGCATGGCGATGCAGGTTCCTTGAAGTCGGCGCTCTCATCCATGGAGAACAGATCCAGCAGATTGACGGGCGAGAATTGGAGCTCCTCAGCAGATGTAGGATTGTCCGGCGAGTCTGGCCCCGCGCCCCCACCTTCTGGCCTCTGTGGTCTTGCCTGGGCCCATGCTGCTGGCTGAGCTGCAAAACACAAATGAGGTTATTAGAGGAAAAGGGGGTGCTCGGGTCACAAGGTGATTCCAGCGCTACACACAGCATATGCACGACAAAAGCACCACCACTATCAAAATCATCACATACATTATATTACATGACCATCAACACATTTGCATTGCAATGGTTTTCATTAGGCCAGCATTATTTCTAAGCCAATTTTAGAAATCACCGATCATATATGATTGTTCGGATATGAGTGGATGTGGCATCTATTGACTTTACATCACGCAATGGTGTCAACTTTACTCACATCACTTCACTTCAGGGTCTGCAGATGTGCCCGTGGCTGTCCGGGTGTGCTTCCCCATGAGTGCGCGCACTCGCTCCTCCATCTCAGTGATGTCGGTGATGACTGGTGGCCCCCCACCCGTTCGCCTCTGCACAGACCTCATCGTCGATAGCTTCTTCTGTAAAAGGTGACAGGGCGACATGGCATGAGGTCATTGCGTGATATCATTGCTAGGTACTGTCACAGAGACTGATACAACACATAACCGACAGATGTAATCATGATTATTATGATAATTATCATTCTTTGCCTAAAGACGTACAAAGTGACCGCAGGCTTTAAGTAAAACATTCCCGGTAAAAGTGAAAGACCTCACATCTGCTGATAGTCACTCATGACTGTTACAAATCAAATTATATAAATACATAAGTACATGTAAATAAATTTAATATTTATTCTTGAGGATCCCACAAGGTCGTTCCATTGTTTGCGGCATTGGTTGCCCTCACGCACCTCATTGGTCGTCAACGAGACCACCTCTGCTATCTCGGCCCATATCTTCTGGTAGGCCTTTGGGGTGGGCTTCCCATGCCCTCCCTGTGTCAAATCGCCCCAGCGTAACTCGACCTGTAGGAGGGAGGCATTTGCCTCATCCCGGAACCTCCTCGCTCTTTTGCACCCTCCAATGTGCTCCTCTCCCAGCTTACTGCTCTCGCCAGCATCACTCTCCACAGCGTGCTGTGTCACCTCCTCCTCTCCCTCCATTATAGGCCAAATTCAGGCAAATATGTGGCTGGTAACAGCTAATTTTTGTTTCCCTAAAGAGCTAAACTCTCCCTCCCTCCTCCCAAGGCAACCATACCACACCCACACATGTCTTCAGTCCCTCTCAGCTCCCTCTCTCACTGTCTCCTCTTCTGCGCATGTCATGATGACCCTTGACCTCCTGAATCATGGGAATTGAGCGTTGCCATGCTGTTGCTAAGGACGGTGACACTTTACGGCAGAAGGTCAGAGATTTAACGCTACCGCCCATTTCATATCGCTCACGGTAACGCCTGATTTCAAAAATGGAGACTAGGTGCTTTGAGAATGGGCGAGAAGCCATCGATCTGAAAATCCATTTTTACTTCCCACGCCGGAAATAATGCTTATTTTTGAGCGATCTGCACAAAAGTGTAAAATCTAGCCCATAGGTTTTCAGGAGCATCTTAAATGCGGAAAGAGAGGTAGCGAGCTGGAGAGATTTAGGGAGGGATTTCCAGAGCTTAGGGACAAGCAGCTGAAGGCACAGCCACTGATAGTTGAGCAGTTATAATCAGGGATGCTCAAGAGGGCAGAATTTGAGGAGAGCAGACGTGGTATTGTGAAGCTCAAAGAGATTACAGAGAATAGAAGGAGGCATTTGCAAACAAAGATGAGACTTTTGAAATCGAGGCGTTGCTTAACCGGAAGCCAATGTAGGTCAGCGAACACAAGGGTGATGGGTGAGCGGGACTCAGTGCGAGTTAAGGCATGGGCAGCCGAGTTTTGGATCACCTCTAATTTAGGTAGGGCAGAATATGGGACACCATCCAGGAATGCGTTGGAATCGCCAAGTCTAGAGGTAACAAAGGCATGGGTGAGGGATGCCAGGATCCACTCTCTCTGACACCATATCGATATGTCTGAGCTCTCTAACATCATCTAATTACATCAGACCACCAGATTTCTGCACCAGAAACAACAACAACAACTTGCATTTATATAGCACCATTAACATAGTAAAGCGTACCAAGGCACTTCACAGGAGCGATATTAAACAAAATTTGACACCAAGCCACATAAGGAGATATTAGGGAGGATGAGAGATACGTTTTAAGGAGCATTGTCAAGGAGGAAAGTGAGGTAGGGAGGCGGTGAGATTTAGTGACAAAATTCCAGAGCTTAGGGTATAGGCAGCTGAAAGCATGGTCATGAGGTGGTGGAATGATTAAAATCGGGCTGTGTAAGAGGTCAGAATTGGAGGAGCTCAGATATCTCGGAGAGTTGTCGGGCTGGAGGAGATTACAGAGATAGGGAGGGTCGAGGCCATGAAGGGATTTGAAAACAAGGATGCAAATTTTAAAATTGAGGAGTTGCTTAACTGGGAGCCAATGTAGGCCAGCGAGCACAGGGGTGATGGATGAGCAGGACTCCGGCAGCAGAGTCTTGCATGACCTTAAGTTCATGGAGGGTGCAAAATGGGAGGCTAGCTTGGAGTGTGTTGGAATATTCAAGTCTCGTGGTAACAGAGGCATGGATGAGGGATTCAGCAGGAGATGTGCTGAGGCAGAGGCTGAGTTGGGCGATGTTACGGAGGTGGAAATAGGCAGTCTTAGTAATTGCACGGATATGTGGTCGGAAGCTCAACTCGGGGTCAAATACGACCAAGGTTGTGAACAGACTGTTTCAGCCTCAGATATTTGCCAAAGAGAGGGTTGGAGTCAGTGGCTAGGGAACAGAGTTTGTGGTGGGGACCGAAGACAATGGCTTTGGTTTTCTCAATATTGGAGGAAACTTCTGCTCATCTAGTACTGGATATTGGACAGGCAGTCAGACAATTTAAAAACAGTGTGGAGGGTGGCGGGGGGAATCAATTCATCATCTAAACAAGATACCAGCGGCAAAGCTTCATACATCACTCCTTCTGCCTGTTGAACCTTCTTCTAGACAGTGTCTCTTGTCATGGTTGCTAACTATGGGTAATTTGCTTCCATTGGTCATCCAGGAGATATTGGAGCACATGCGCTAATTGTGCATTTAGGGCAGTAATTTTGTGAGATGGTGTGAAGTGACTGGCCATTAACTAAATTGACTTCTGGGAGTGAATATTTCTGATACATATTAGTATACAGATCCTATATTAATTCATTTATTGTTTGCTAAGCAGCAAGGAACATGAAACCATCATAGTGCGGTCGCTACGCCCAAGCTGCTCACCCACATCTACCTGATCTATTTTGTTATTCATAACTAGATCTAGCAATGCATGCATATGAGTAATGGGTTTTGTATACATTTTAAGAATTCTATTCTCCTTTTGCTATTTACTTCCTGTCTTGCCCACTTGATGAATGGGTTATTAAAATCTCCAAGAACAATTATTTTAGCCTTGATTTTAACTCCAAGGGGAGGATGGGTAGCGAAATGAATTGGAAACTCACTGGCTGCTTGAGAAATGAGGCCTGAGCTATTTTAATTAACGGGCCTTATTAAATGGAAATAAAACTCTGAGGGGTGGAAATTTGGTCGCATCTCTGTTGCGGCGTTAATTCAGGAGGGGCGGTAATTTTAGCGCCTTGAAACATTTTGTGCCTCCTACCCAGAAATTTGTCAGCATTGGCTGAAGAGCTGAAGGGGGCAGTAAATCAGCCATTACACACCTGACCTGGGGTGGGGGGGATGGGCATTAATGAAAATGCTGGCGCTAAATGTTGCCGAACCATTGCGCATGCTCCAAACTCCATACGATTCAGATGCCAGGAAAAGCCAAGTCTTAAAGGCGCAGCAAGGTAAGTATGCACATGCGCAGCTTCACCTCCTCACTGACCCTAGAGCGGGAAAATGGAGGAGCAGGGAGGAAGGCACCACTTCTCGGCCATGGCCCTTGGGGCCTTGCTTGAGGCTGTTAAGAGGCGCAACAACGTGCTATATCCTGGAGGGGGATGAAGGCCATCACCAAGGGTCTTCAGGAGGCTGTGAAGGTAGGTGGCCCAGCACATTTCTGCCCACTACACAGTGGCCAGGACAGCAACACAATGTGTCAAAAAATTCAATGACCTCACTCGGATCATCAGGGTGAGTACCCTTTACATTCACCTTGCAATGCGTTCATTTGAGCCTCACTGTCTTACACAATGTAAAGGCTTTACACTGCCCACCCCATCTCTATGTGTACCAGGTCATGCTCCTCATTGCTGGACACACCCTAAAAGCTCTCTATCACCTCATTAGACATGGCTCACCCATCCAAGCATTTCTCATCTTCTAGCTCCCGACTCAGCCCGAGGACACCCACCAACACCTTTTAACTCTCCATAAGCAGTCACGGGCCTTCAGCCTCATACTTATTCGTAGTTCTTTGTCCCCAAATCCCACCATTGACACATCCACTGTGCGCTGCCACGCAGGCTGAGGTGCAGAGATTCACACCTTGGGACATTAATATCAAGTCACATACTGCAGACACATGTGGCACACAAGTAGCTACAGACCCATTGACAACTTCTTGTTTGGTCATTGCAGGCCAAACTCGCCCACAACAACCGCGAGCAGTAACGGACGGGAGGTGGGGAGCTCGATCTCCAGGACCTCACCGTGGTCGAGGAGAGTGTGTCATCCCTCATGGGCGCACCAGTCGGGGTGGTGACGACCAGTGAGGCAGAGCCCCCGCTCGACAGTGACGGTTTGTGAAAGAGTTGTCCATTTTCTGTGAGACCCCGACCTTTGAGCCCAAGTGCCTTACAACATGTGGCTCCAAAATAACGATGCCCCCTCCTTCTTACCTTCCTGCCCCCTCCCCAACTGCTACCACATGTGTTGCTTTGTGCTTACAGATGATGAGCCAGATGAGCTGCAGCCTGCCCGTTAACTGCCATCATCACACGAAGGGGAAGATGAGGAGGACGTGGAAACGTGTGTGGCCACAGAGCGGGACCCGTCCTCAGTGCCAGCGAGTGGGGAGACCAGCTCGGTGGAAGAGCCCACGTTCCTGGGGTTTGTTGATCCTGATGCTCCTGGCCCCAGTGGCCTGCAGCAATGCTCAGCGCGAGGGGGCCAGCTATCCGGAGGGTCAGTCGGCCCAGGAGTCCTGCTTAGAGTCAGGCAGATGAGGACCTGGATTGGGAGGCTATATTCGTGGATTCCATGCCGATGCACCGTGAGCTTATGGGTGCACTGGGGAGGGTGCTGCAGTGCGTGAATGCGCTTGCTGTGAGTGTGGCGGAGGGCGCTTCAAGCATTGCCCATTCCTCTCAGCAGTGCACTGAGCCCATCCTTGCCCGGCTAAACCGAGAAGCGTAGCTCAATGAGCGACGGTCAGGACTTAGAGGTGATAGCGCATGCCGTGGTTAACGTGCTGAAGCCATGCAAGGTCTTCGTGATGTCATGCAGACACTGGTTGCTGGCATGCACTCTCGGACGGCAGCGTTTCAAGCACAGGTTGAGCTTATACAGTCTCAGAGTGATGCCATACAAGCACTGTCTGCCGCTATCCTCTCTGCTATCCCCACAGTCGGATGGGGAACAGGCGGTGACGCAGGTCAGCAATCTGTGGTTGCAGATATTGCTCCTGATGCTCTGGCTCCGCCTCGGAGGAGTGGCAGTGTGCCGCTGGAAATGGAAGATGCTGTCCTTCCTCACGATGACAGCATTCCGGCTCCCACCACTGCCAGTCCACTGCCACGTCCTGCACCCGAGCCATCCCACACTGCTGCTGCCCATCCTGAGGCGGTGCAGTCAGCAGTTGGGCCTTCCATGCCTATAGCTGGTCCAGGGCGTCATCATTGGCCATCTGCCCTGTCTCTGTCAGACACACGGCAGCCCTCCAGTGGCCTTGTTGCAGGCACTGTGGTCACATTGAGGAGGAGCAGCATGCATGGGAGGGGGTGAGGCAGAGTGGTGGGAAATACCAGCGCAAGACCCACTGACCAAATGTCTCCCCATGGGATCGCTGTAGAAATGTTATGAAGTATCATCATTTTTTGTGTTCTTTGAAGGGGCGCGTGCTCCATTTTGTTTTACTTGTGGGTGTGGAGTTTTTGGGGTTGTTTGAGGAATATATGAAAAAAAAACTTTGACTGCTTCCTTCAGCCTCTGGTGTATGACTGTGGACTTGTGACGGAGATGTGGCATTATCATAGCACAATGCGCGGTCATTATTAGCTGAATCTCTCAGCTCCCCCCATTTAAGCAAACTGATCCCTTATGAGCTGACGCCGAGTAGCCCTGGCACCGACAGCATTGGCAGGCTGCCTGCTCCGTGGTTGCTGCTGGTCCTTGTCATCTTGCTGGACATTCAGGGGCTCGCCAGACTCCTGTTCCTCTTCCTCCTCCTCCTGAGGTGGCCTATGATCCCCGTTGGCAAGGCCTGGGCCCTCATGATGGCTAAGTTGTGCAACATGCAGCACACCACAATGAATAATGAGACCTGGTGACCTATTGAAGGCTGCCTCCAGAGCTGTCCAGGCATCAGAATCGCTTATTCAGCAGCCTAATGTCTGCTCTATGATGTTGCGGGTAATGGCATGGCTCTAATTGTAGCATTTCTTCAGTTCTATAGTGGGATTGTGGAGGGGGGTCATTAGCCAGGTGGCCAGGCCATATCCCTTGTCCCCAAGCAGTCAGCCTCGGCCTTCCCACGGTGGCTGAAACAGTCAAAGTACAGTGCTCTCCCGGAGGTTCAACAAATCATGTAAGCTTCCAGGATAGTGAGCATTCAGTGTGAGGATGTGCTGCATGTGGTTGCACACCAGCTGCACATTTAGGGAGTGGTATCTCTTTCTATTTCTGAAGACTTCTGCATTCTGGAATGGTGCTCACAAGGCCACGTGTGGGCAGTCAATTTCTCCTTGCACCCTCGGGAAGCCCGCTATCCTGCCAAACCCACATGCGTGTTCATTTTGTTTCTTACTGGGGAAGGTAATGAAGTCCATTCTACATGTGTAGAGAGCTGTGTGACATCGCAGATGCAGCATATGTTCTCTGATGCAGCCTGGAAGGAGACTCTCGGAGGCATAGAAGGTGAGTGCCACCATGACCTTCAGTGCGACGGGCAGCAGAGTCATGGTGCCGATGTGAAGCTGCAGGTCTGCCTGCAGAAGATGGTATATCTCTGTAACAACTTCCTTTTGGAAGTGCAGCCTTCTGACACAATGCTCCTCAAACAGGTCCAGGTATGAACGTTGCTGCCAGTGAAGCCATGGGGGGTAAGGCCTCCTGTCCTGACATCTAGGGGCTCTCCTCCTTCGGTTGCAACATGGCCAACATCCCTTCTCTCTTGATGCCGTCTTGCTAGAGTGTGTAGAATGTGATGCTGGCGAACTAGTAACGTCCCCATTAAAGTTTTCAAAATGACTTTTTCTCAAGCTGAACTGTTGTCTGTCTGCCACTGCAAACTCAGAGGCTCACGCACCATGCTGTGTGTAAACGTTGCACTGACTGTGACCTCTGAGGGAAACGTTTCCTCATCCATTTAAGTAACAACTCTGGAAGGCTGTACAGAATGTTTTAATAAAATCGGCTGTGTGGTTGATAATGAAGAAGAAAGCTGCGGACAGCGGGAAGGTATCAATCAACTGATCAGGTGGGCAGAACAGTGACAAATGGAATTTAATCCAGAGAAATGTAAGGTAATGCATTTGAGGAGGGCTAACAAGGAAAGGGAAAACACATTAAATGGTAGGATACTGAGAAGTGTAGAGGAACAAAGGAACCTTGAAGTGCATGTCCACTGATCCCTGAAAGTAGCAGGCCAGGTGGATAAGGTGGTTAAGAAGACATACAGAATGCTTGCCTTTATTAGCCGGGGCATAGAATACAAGAGCAGGGGTGGGTTATGCTTGAACGGTTTAAAACACTGGTTAGGCTACAGTACTGCGTGCAGTTCTGGTCACTGCATTACAGGAAGGACGTGATTGTACTGGAGAGGGTACAGAGGAGATTTACGAGGATGTTGCTGGGAGTGGAGAATCTTAGCCACGAGGACAGATTGGATAGGCTGAATTTGTTTTCATTGGAACAGAGGAGGCTGAGGAGAGACCTCATTGAGATATATAAAATTATGAGGGGCCTAGATATAGTGGATAGAAAGGGCCTAGTTCCCTTAGCAAAGGGGCCAACAACCAGGGGGCATAAATTTAAAGTAATTGGCAGAAGGTTTAGAGGGGATTTGAGGGGAAATTTCTTCATGCAGAGGGTTGTGGGGGTCTGGAACTCACTGCCTGAAAGGGTGGTTGAGGCAGAAACCCTCACCACATTTAAAAAGTACTTGGAAGTGCACCTGAAGTGCCGTAACCTGCAGGGCTACGGACCTCGAGCAGGAAAGTGGGATTAGGCTGGATAGCCTCTTGTTGGCTGGCATGGACACGATGGGCCGAAATGGCCTCCTTCCATGCTGTAAACTTCTATGATTTTATGATTTATGATACAGGGATTGACAAGTTGAGAATCTATCCAATTCTTTCTGCAGCTGGCTTAATTTCGCGAGGTGTTAGATATAATTAGTTAAGTGGCTGTTAAGCCACTTTAGAAGTGTGAAACCAACATTGTCAAATGTTTGGCATTAACGTTAACACCAAAGTGCTGAAAGATTCCTCCCAATTGAAAACTTGGAAGATGTTACATAGAAGAATCTTAGCATTAATAAACTCAAAGAAATGAATGTAAACAACTCCTAGAACCAAAAGCAGAAAACTGCTTGGCAGTGTCTTTTTTATCTGAGTGCTAAAGCTACCTTTTGAAAGATATTACTCCTCCTTTCCTTTTCTTGGATAATTTAAAATACATGCAGTTAATGGGAGGAACTGGTTTATTGAAGCTACAGAGAACCAAAGCTATACTTTGCAGTTTGTTTAATGTGCACCAGTAAATAATTGATAAAATACTGGTCCCATTCATAATAGATTGGATGTTATGTTATCATCGCTTCTTTTCAGGTCAGGGTTCAAATTTCCAAAACAAACACAATATTAATCATGCTCCACTAGCTAATGTTGTTGATTTTGGAGCTGGAGGTTTCATAATAGAGACTTTTACATATCTTGAAAAGCAGGAGGTACATTACAACAGGTGGATGGATATATTCCAGCAGATAGAAAGGCTTCTAATATAGTGCAGTTACCCTTTGGGAGACATAAAGAACATATCTAAAATGCACGCCACTATTACCATTGGGGCACTGAACTTCTTTACCAACTTTCTTTTTCTTCTTATTGCTATTGCTTTCATACAGAGTGGAAGGATTCCATGGAGCATACATTCACTATTACTAATAATGAGGAGAAACGTCTTCACCCAGAGAGTGGTGAGCCTGTGGAATTCTCTACCACAGAAAGTTGTTGAGGCCAAATCACTAAATATATTCAAAAAGGAGTTAGATGTAGTCCTTATTACTAGGGGGATCAAGGGGTATGGCGAGAAAGCAGGAATGGGGTACTGAAGTTGCATGTTCAGCCATGAACTCATTGAATGGCGGTGCAGGCTAGAAGGGCCGAATGGCCTACTCCTGCACCTATTTTCTATGTTTCTATGTTACTCATGGGATGCTGCAGTGTCAGTAATTACAGCAATACATAAGGAGACAGCAACTTGTACAAACTGACTAAATGGGTAGATTGTCGTGAAGTGATGTTACAGAACAAGGACATATAAACATGCTGCCACTCTTGCCTCCATCTTGTTGCTGTGTGAGATTCTTATAAAGGTCCACAAATTAAGTTTTGGAAGGAATGGTGTGAACTCTACCTTTCCTGATCGTAGATGCCCAGGTCATCAAGTTCAAGGTTCACCAATCATTGGGGTAGGGATGGATGACTGAAAGACAGTACCACTTGGAACCAGTAACAGGAGGATAAGAGGTATCTTCACCCAGGGAGTAGAGTTTTTAATCTCATTGGATACCATATAGCACTGCTTCTTGTTAGCACTGGTGCAGGATGGTTTCTGCTGAGAATCCAGTCAGACGGAGATCACCTCTTACAGAAGGTAGATACTGCCGGGAATTCAAGGCCAGAGTAATCTCCTGATCTAGTTTCGACCGGCAAGGTGGGTCGGAGATGAATTTCGCAGATTTTTTTTCTCCCCAATAGGCCTGGATTTTTAATCTGTTTTTTTGCCTCTCCCAGGAGATCACATGATTTTGGGTGCGGTGGAGTACATATGTTGTGATATGCAAGGTATCGCAATTGTGTGGGACAGGCTTCATGGATCAAATGGCCTTTACCTGTCCACCATTGTTTGTATGTTCGTAAGGGGCAGAATCTCCAGAATTCTACATTTTAAACTGAGCAGAAGCTGTTACAGGTGCGCTGTGGTCAGTCTTTTCAATGAAAGTCCAAAGAGTAATCTCATTCCAATGCCTTGAAACCCACCATTTAGAGCAACATGTGCACATCATACATGCTTGACACTGGTAGCCGCAGACAACATAAAATTACCAAGGACATCTTACTGTGAGTTGCCACTCTCAGGGCTCAGGTGTGACCGGGTCCTGCACTACTGACTGTAATCAATGTGAGAGTGTTGCCAAACACCAGTGATGCATATTAAAGAGCACTGGTTACTTTGAAGCTTTGTATGTCTTTATAAAATAATGTGTTATTCTTTGGACTCCATCTGGATAATATTGTACTTGACATCCGACTGACAAAAGGCTCTCCATTATGACCTGTTTACCTGAGCTGTTTTGAATGGAAAATGAGGTCAGTCTTTCATCACCTTTAAGAAAGCTGTTCTCAAACCCCAACAGGTTTCAAAACTGCAACAAATACAGCGTGCTTACAATGAAGGTTGATTGCTGCTTTGCAGAAACAGAAAAAAAATAATAGCTTTTTTTTTAAGTGTTCATTTGGGATTTTGTTATTTCAAATGCATTACTTCAGTACAAGAATGGCTCAGTTGAACAGGCCCCACTTCACGATTTACAGCTATAATCTGGTCTGATACTTCAATGCAGCATTGAAAGAATATTATGTTGTGGAAGGTGTCATCTTTTGGATGAGATGTTAAGCTCCAGTAAGTGGTGTGCCCAGGTCCAGAAATCTTGGGCTGCGGCCTGTATTTCCTACAAGTGCCACCACTAGCTAGAAGCATCAGAATGCAGAATCAACATTTAAAACCAAGCTTCCATGTGCTTGTTCAGGTACATGTAAAAATCCCATGCCACTGTTCAAATAAGAGAAGGGCATTTTCCTGGTAGTCTAACCAGCATTTTCCCTCAACCAGCAGCAGATTACCTGGTCATCCACTCATTTGGTATTTATGGAACCTTGTTACATGCAAATTGCCTGCTGTTTGATTAAACTTCGAACAGGTTTACATCGGCCATTTTCATTTTAAATGTGAACAAAGGAATTTATGATGGTTAGTTAACAGAGAAGTGTAACTACATTTCAAAATATAATGCATTGGTCATAATTGGCCCGGAATTTGTGGTGGATAATAACAGCGAAGGAATGTGGAAATCCTGAAGTTGCGGTCAGTCATTCACCGCTCCGACACTGGCTGCGCTCTGGATCTCTTGACTGATCTTCCGCATCCCCGGGCGAGATTGAGCTATTTGCCCATCTCTTGCCCAGTGCATGTCCTTCAAAAAGGAGTTAGATGAAGTCCTTACTACTAGGGGGATCAAGGGGTATGGCGAGAAAGCAGGAATGGGGTACTGAAGTTGCATGTTCAGCCATGAACTCATTGAATGGCGGTGCAGGCTAGAAGGGCCGAATGGCCTACTCCTGCACCTATTTTCGATGTTTCTATGTTTCAAACTTTTACGCCTGGTAAAAGCAGGCAACTAGCCTACTTTTACCAGCGTAACACTTCTAAAACATAGAAAAATTTAATTTAAATACATATTTTTATAGTTAAAAACCCTATCTGGGATAAGGTAAGTTTATTTTAAACTCTATTAAAACACATTAAAAAACATTTAAAACATTTAATTAACTTTAATTTCAATTCATTTTAAATCTGTGAGGTGTTTTTTTAATTTATTATGTTGTGTTTGGGTGTTTTAGGGGGTTATTCTCATTGATAGTAATGGGAACTCATAATATCGGAGTTCCCATTACTATCAATGAGAATACTGTACCATGATTGATTGTCCAGGCCCACGTGACTCCAGCTTCTCCGTGTGTAACTAGATGATGTGGGTTGCTGCGAAGTGCGAGAAGAGAAGGCCTCCGACCAGAATCCAAGGTGCCTCCGGGACCGCCAGGTACTTTCGCAGACCAGAATTTCAGCGCCATCAAGTACGTTTTTCTTTCAAAAAGTACATCATTATAAACATATTTAGATAAATTATTACTAAAGTTTTTATATGACTTGACAAAATTTTTTTTAGTTAAAATCATTTCCTTACACAATTTGCTAATGAGGTCTAATTCAATGTGAGCATTTCTGAAATAAAAAGATCAGTAGCATTGTACATATATTTGCAAATCTACTTCTTATTAAAAATCTTGGCTTAGATATTGCAGTTGAGGGCTTACCTCCGGAGTATGCCTCCAACCTGCGAATTATTTACAAACCTATCCCAGGGCGCCCAGGCTGCATAGAGTTCTGGTCTCGGGCCTCCAGGAGGACGGATCCCAGGGACGCAGGCGGTTCGCAAGTGTCCCTGAGATCACGTTGGCCTAGTCCTCCAATCACAAAGGAGGATTCCATTCCAACCATTTACAAAGGGAATCCCCTAATGATATGCAATGGAATCCCCAAATAATTATACAATTTACAGAATTCTAATAATTAGAGATGGACTGAATTGCAATTTTATTCATAAATCTCTTTGTTGCATCAACCTCAATGAAAATTTAAATTTTTGATAAATAATTTTAAACATCTTAATCCAGGTGAATATATGCATAAACTCAGTTAAAGTGTAGGTGCATTATTTTGGATTTTTAAATGTTTTACTTAAGCCTTACGCTGACGAAAGCAGGCCCTATGCCTGCTTTTACCAGCCATAAGCAGATTGGAAAACTGCAAATGTAACGCCCCTATTTAAAAAAAAGAGGCAGACTATAGACCAGTTATCTTAACATCTGTGGTTGGGAAAATGTTGGAGTCCATTATTAAAGAAGCAGTAGCAGGACATTTGGAAAGGCAAAATTCAGTCGGACAGAGTCAGCATGGATTTATGAAGGGGAAGTCATGTTTGACAAATTTGCTGGAATTCTTTGACGATGTAACGAACAGGGTGGATAAAGAGGAACCAGTGGATATGGTGTATTTGGACTTCCAGGAGGCATTTGACAAGGTGCCACATAAAAGATTACTGCAAAAGATAAAAGTTCATAGGGTTGGCGGTAATATATTAGCATGGGTATGGAATTGACTAGCTAACAGAAAACAGAGAGTCGGGATAAATGGTTCATTCTCTGGTTGGCAATCAGTAACTAGTGGGGTGCTGCAGAGATCAGTGCTGGGACCCCAACTATTTACAATCTATATTAACAACTTGGAAGAAGGGACTGAGTGTAACATAGCCAAGTCTGCTGACGGTACAAAGATGGGAGGAAAAGCAATGTGTGAGGAGGACACAAAAAATCTGCAAAAGGACATAGACAGGCTAAGTGAGTGGGCAAAAATTTGGCAGATGGAATATAATGTTGGAAAGTGTGAGGTCATGCACTTTGGCAGAAAAAAATCAAAAAGCAAGTTATTATTTAATTGGAGAAAGATTGCAAAGTGCTGCAGTACAGTGGGACTTGGGGATACTTGTGCATGAAACACAAAAGGATAGTATGCAGGTACAGCACGTGATCAGGAAGGCCAATGGAATCTTGGCTTTTATTGCAAAGGAGATGGAGCATAAAAGCAGGGAAGTCTTGCTACAGTTATACAGGGTATTGGTGAGGCCACACCTGGAATACTGCGTGCAGTTTTGGTTTCCATATTTACGAAAGGATATACTTGCTTTGGAGACAGTTCAGAGAAGGTTCACTCGGTTCATTCTGGGGATGAGGGGGTTGACTTATGAGGAAAGGTTGAGTAGGTTGGGCCTCCACTCATTGGAATTCAGAAGAATGAGAGGTGATCTTATCGAAATGTATAAGATTATGAGGGGGCTTGACAAGGTGGATGCAGAGTGGATGTTTCCACTGATAGGAGAGGCTAGAACTAGAGGGCATGATCTTAGAATAAGGGGCCACGCATTTAAAACAGAGATGAGGAGAAATTTCTTCTCTCAGAGTGTTGCAAATCTGGAATTCGTGGCCTCAGAGAGTTGTGGAAGCTGGGACATTGAATAAATTTAAGACAGAAATAGAGTTTCTTAAACGATAAGGGGATAAGGGGTTATGGGGAGCAGGCAGGGAAGTGGAGCTGAGTCCATGATCAGATCAGCCATGATCTTATTGAATGGCGGAGCAGGCTCGAGGAGCCGTTTGGCCTACTCCTGCTCCTATTTCTTATGTTTTTACAAGCGTTGCGTCGGGAATTGCTGGGCTGTTTTGGGGAAAATAGTCCAACTCCATGCCAGCAATACTGATTTTTCATGTAGTTTGGATGATCTCTGAATGCAAACACATGCAGAAATGGATTACGATACCATACTCTGGGAGTATGCCATCATGGAGACCACAATCTCAGCCCACTTATTTCTGAATACAGTTTCCGTCTACAAAACCTCATTTAGTTTTGTCACATTTTATTCACACTTCTCTGTCATTTAACTATCATAAATTCCTTTGTCCACATTTAAAATGAAAATGGTCTATGTAAACTTTAATTACACCCTCACCAGTAGTGACAGTATAGTACCTCAATTTTGCATCTCCCAGCCCTTCAGTCGTACTGCAAAAAAGTTCCAATTAACTCTACTTCGCCGCTTTCCAAATCGTTGTAATTTTTTCTATTTAACTATATATAATAATCATCTGCCTGTCTGTACATCATAATTTCCTGTTGTCAATTTTTGGAAACACTTTTTGTGTGAACTCTTTCCTATTATAAATTCCAGTTGGGGTAAATTTTCATCTTCATTACTTGAGTGCTAATCTGTCGGAGTGGATCACCTATCCAATAACACCTACTGATTTTCATTCTATGATTAATGCCCATGTGCTGAAGGTGACAATTTCTGCTGTTATTTTTAAAGCCTAAACAGTTAGTGTGTGTTAACATTCTGAGGACCAGCTGAAGAACAGACTTTTGGCAAACGCAGTATTATGATGTGAATTCAACTGTTAAAACCCTTATTTATAGCCACAAACTATAGCCAAATTAGTATGGAAAAATGAGTAATGTAGTGCTTGTTTGTGAAATCCAGAATTAAAAAAAAATCATCTTTGATTAATTCCAAATGTTGTTCCCACCACTGGGCTTCACTGAACATGTAGGAATGAACTTTTTAAACACATGCTTTATTTATTCATTCACGGGTTGTGGGCGCTGCTGGTAAGGCAGCCATTCCTAGTTTCCCTTGAGAAGGTGGTGATGAGCCGCCTTCTTGAATCACTGCAGTCTGTGTGGTGAAGGTTCTCCCACAGTACTGTTCGATACAAAGTTCAAGGATTTTGACCCAGCGATGGTGAAGGAACGCCGAAATATTTTAAAGTCATTATTGTGTCTGTAAGCACTCTAGTAATGACTCCATGAGGCAAGGTATTGTACTTGAACTGTGGTGACCTTAGTCCATTTATTGCAGCTCCTGAGTGAGGGTACAGCATGGTGAGCTCCCTTTTATACTTGGTTACCTGTCGTGTACAGGTGACCCATAGGTCTCCACCAGTTGCACCCTCTGGTGGTATAGGCATAGTGTATACAGTGTGAAGATACATCCAGTAGTCTTATGTAACTGTACATTGAGTGTACAGGGTATATACTTATGTTATACATACACAACAGTCATGATAGTGCGTGACTTGGAGGGGAACGTGGAGGCGGTGGTGTTCCCATGCACTTGCTGACCTTATCCGCCTAGGTGGTAGATGTTGCGGGTTTGGGAAGTGCCACCAAAGAAGTCTTGGTGAGATGCTGCAGTGCGTCTTGTATATGGTACACTGCGGCTGGTGGTGGAGGGAGTGAATGTTTGATGTGGTAGATGGGGTGCCGATCAAGTGGGCTGCTTTGTCCTAGATGGTGTTGAGCTTCTTGAGTATTGGAGCTGCACTCATCCAGGCATTTGGAGAGGACTCCATCACTCCTGACTTGTGCCTTGTAGGAGATGGAAAGGCTTTGGGGAGTCAGGTGAGACACTAGCCACCAAATACCCAGCCTCTGACCTATTCTAGTAGCCATAGTATTTGTGTAGCTGGTCCAGTGACCTCCAGGATGTTGATGGTAGGGGATTCAGCAATGGTTATTCCATGGAATGTCAAGAGGTGATTAGGCTCTTTCTTGTTGGAGACGGTTATTTCCTGGCACTTGTGTGATGAGAATGTTACTTGCCACTTATCAACCCAAGCCTGGATGTGTCCAGGTCTTGCTGTATGTGGGCATGGGATTGCTTCATTATCTGATCAATTGCAAATGGAACCAAATGCTGTGCAATCATCAATGAACCTCCCCAATTATGACCATATGATAGAGGGAAGTTCATTGATCAAGCATCTGACGATGGTAGGACTGAAGACACTGCCCTGAGGAACTCTTGCAGGAATGTTCGGCCTCTAACAACCACAACCATTTTCTTTTATATAAGAAATAGGAGCAGGATCAGCAAGCAATTAGGAAGGCAAATAGCATGTTGGCCTTTATTGCAAGGGGGTCGAAGTACAAGAGTAAGGAAGTCTTACTACAATTGTGCAGGGCTTTGGTGAGACCATACCTAGAATACTGTGCACAATCTTGATCTCCTTATGTGAGGAAGGACATATATGCCTTAGAGGCGGTGCAATGTCGGTTCCCTAGGATGAGAGGGTTGTCCTATGAGTAGAAATTAAGTAGATTGTAGCCGATAACAAGAATGAGAGGTGATTATTGAAACATAGAAGATTCAGAGGGGGATTGCCGAGAGATTGTTTCCCCTGGCTGATGAGTCTCGAACTAGGGGGCATAGGCTCAGGATAAGGGGTCACCCATTTAAGACTGCGATGAGGAGGAGTTTCTTCACTCAGAGGGTTCTGCATCTTTGGAATTCCCTACCCCAAGGGCTGTGGATGCTGAATCATTGAGTATATTCAAGGCTGAGATGGATAGAGTTTTGGTCTCGATGGGAATCAAGGGACATGGAGATCAGACAGAAAGTGGAGTTGAGCTCAAAGCACCGTATGGCCCACTTCTGCTCCTAATTATTATGTTCTTATGTAAACCTCAGTAGGTCAAAGGCCATATGAGCTGAAACAAAAAGTGAGAATAAATCTTCAAAGCTGTATTGACATGAATATAAGAACATAAGAATATAAGAATTAGGAACAGGAGTAGGCCATCTAGCCCCTCGAGCCTGCTCCACCATTCAAAAAGATCATGGCTGATCTGGCCGTGGACTCGGCTCCACTTACCCACCCGCTCCCCATAATCCTTAATTCCCTTATTGGTTAAAAATCTATCTGTGATTTGAATACATTCAATGAGCTAGCCTCAACTGCTTCCTTGGGCAGAGAATTCCAGAGATTCACAACCCTCTGGGAGAAGAAATTCCTTCTCAACTCGGTTTTAAATTGGCTCCCCCGTATTTTGAGGCTGTGCCCCCTAGTTCTAGTCTCCCCTACCAGTGGAAACAACCTCCCTGCCTCTATCTTGTCTATCCCTTTCATGATTGTAAATGTTTCTATAAGATCACCCCTCATCCTTCTGAACTCCAATGATTAAAGACCCGGTCTACTCAATCTATCATCATCATAAGGTAACCCCCTCATCTCCGGAATCAGCTTAGTGCATCGTCTCTGTACCCGCTCCAAGGCTAGTATATCCTTCCTTAAGTAAGGTGACCAAAACTGCATGCAGTACTCTAGGTGCGGCCTCACCAATAGCCTATACAGTTGCAGAAGGACCTCCCTGCTTTTGTATTCCATCCCTCTCACAATGAAGGCCAACATTCCATTTGCCTTCCTGATTACCTGCTGAACTTGCAAACTAACTTTTGGAGATTCATGCACAAGGACCCCCAGGTCCCTCTGCACCACAGAATGTTGTAATTTCTCCCCATTCAAATAATATTCCCTTTTACTGTTTTTTTCCCAGGTGGATGACTTCACATTTTCCGACATTGTATTCCATCTGCCAAACCTTAGCCCATTCGCTTAACCTATCTAAATCTCTTTGCAGCCTGTGTCCTCGACACAACCCGCTTTCCCACTAATCTTTGTGCCATCTGCAAATTTTGTTACACTACACTCTGTCCCCTCTTCAAGGTCATCCATGTATATTGTAAACAGTTGTGGTCCCAGCATCGATCCCTGTGGCACACCGCTAACCACCGATTTCCAACCCAAAAAGGACCCATTTAGCCCGACTCTCTGCTTTCGGTTAGCCAGCCAATTCTCTATCCATGCTAATACATTTCCTCTGACTCCGCATACCTTTATCTTCTGCAGTAACCTTGTGTGGCACCTTATCGAATGCCTTTTGGAAATCCATATACACCACATCCATCGGTACATCTCTATCCACCATGCTCATTATATCCTCAAAGAATTCCAGTAAATTAGTTAAACATGATTTCCCCTTCATGAATCCATGTTGCGTCTGCTTGATTGCACTATTCCTATCTAGATGTCCCGCTATTTCTTCCTTAATGATAGCTTCAAGCATTTTCCCCACTACAGATGTTGAACTAACCGGCCTATAGTTACCTGCCTTTTGTCTGCCTCCTTTTCTTTTTTAAACAGAGGCGTTACATTAGCTGCTTTCCAATCCGATGGTACCTCCCCAGAGTCCAGAGAATTTTGGTAGCTTATAACGAATGGATCTGCTATAACTTCCGCCATCTCTTTTAATACCCTGAGATGCATTTCATCAGGACCAGGGGACTTGTCTACCTTGAGTCCCATTAGCCTGTCCAGCACTACCCCCCTAGTGATAGTGATTATCTCAAGGTCCTTCCTTCCCACATTCCCGTGACCAGCAATTTTTGGCATGGTTTTTGTGTCTTCCACTGTGAAGACCGAAGCAAAATAATTGCTTAAGGTCTCAGCCATTTCCACATTTCCCATTATTAAATCCCCCTTCTCATCTTCTAAGGATGAACATTTACTTTAGTCACTCTTTTCCGTTTTATATATCGGTAAAAGCTTTTACTATCTGTTTTTATGTTTTGCGCAAGTTTACTTTCGTAATCTATCTTTCCTTTCTTTATTGCTGTCTTAGTCATTCTTTGTTGTCGTTTAAAATTTTCCCAATCTTCTCGTTTCCCACTAATCTTGGCCACCTTATACACATTGGTTTTTCATTTGATACTCTCCTTTATTTCCTTGGTTATCCACGGCTGGTTATCCCTTCTCTTACCGCCCTTCTTTTTTACTGGAATATATTTTTGTTGAGCACTATGAAAGAGCTCCTTAAAAGTCCTCGACTGTTCCTCAATTGTGCCACCATTTAGTCTGTGTTCCCAGTCTACTTTAGCCAACTCTGCCCTCATCCCACTGTAGTCCCCTTTGTTTGAGTACGCTCGTTTGAGACATTACTTCCTCACCCTCAATCTGTATTACAAATTCAACCATACTGTGATCACTCATTCCGAGAGAATCTTTGACCAGGAGATCGTTTATTATTCCTGACTCATTACACAGGACCAGATCTAAGCTAGCTTGCTCCCTTGTAGGTTCTGTAACATACTGTTCTAAGAAACAATCCCGTATGCATTCTATGAATTCCTCCTCAAGGCTACCCCGTGCGATTTGATTTGACCAATCGATATGTAGGTTAAAATCCCTCATGATTACTGCCGTTCCTTTTTCACATGCTTCCATTATTCCCTTGATTATTGTCCGCCCCACCGTGAAGTTATTATTTAGGGGCCTATAAACTATGCCCACCAGTGACTTTTTCCCCTTACTATCTCTAATCTCCACCCACAATGATTCATCATTTTGTTCATTAGAGCCAATATCATCTCACAACTGCCTTTATCATCCTTTATTAACAGAGCTACCCCACCTCCTTTCCCTTCTTGTCTATCCTTCCGAATTGTCAGATACCCCATTATATTTAATTCCCAGTCTTGGCCACCCTGCAACCACGTTTGTGTAATGGCCACCAAATCATACCCATTTGTAATGATTTGTGCCGTCAACTCATTTACTTTATTTTGAATACTGCGTGCGTTTAGGTAGAGTGTTTTAATACTAGTTTTTAAAACCATGATTTTTAGTTTTGATCCCTCCTGCAGCCCCTTTATATTCATACATGTTGTCCCTTCCTATCACCTTGTGGTTTACACTTACCCCAGTGCGACTCTGCTCTGTTGCCTCCTGCCTTTTGCATTCTTTCTTGGGGTCCTGTTCATCTGAGCTCTCACCCACTCTAACTCGCTCAGAGCCCTCTCCTGGGTTCCGAATACTCCTCGCATTGAGGCACCGAGCTTTCAGGCTTGCCTTTTTATTACACTTTGACCCTTTAGAATTTTGCTGTACAGTGGCCCTTTTTGTTTTTTGCCTTGGGTTTCTCTGCCCTCCACGTTTACTCATTTCCTTTCTGTCTTTTGCTTCTGTCTCCATTTTGTTTCCCTCTGTCTCCCTGCATTGGTTCCCATCCCCCTGCCATATTAGTTTAACTCCTCCCAAACAGCACTAGCAAGCACTCCCCCTAGGACATTGGTTCCCGTCCTGCCCAGGTGCAGACCGTCCGGTTTGTACTGGTCCCATCTCCCCCAGAACCGGTTACAATGCCCCAGGAATTTGAATCCCTCCCTGCTGCACCACTGCTCAAGCCACGTATTCATCTGAGCTATCCTGCGACTCCTACTCTGACTAGCACGTGGCACTGGTAGCGATCCCGAGATTACTACTTTTGAGGTCCTACTTTTTAAATTTAGCTCCTAGCTCCTTAAATTTGTCTCGTAGGACCTCATCCCGTTTTTTACCTATATCGTCGGTACCTATATGCACCATGACAAGCTGTTCACCCTCCCTTTTCAGAATGTCCTGCACCCGCTCCGAGACATCCTTGACCCTTGCACCAGGGAGGCAACATACCATCCTGGAGTCTCGAATGCGGCCACAGAAACGCCTATCTATTCCCCATACAATCGAATCCCCTATCACTATTGCTCTCCCACTCTTTTTCCTGCCCTCCTGTGCAGCAAAGCCCACCATGGTGCCATGAACCTGGCTGCTGCTGCCCTCCCCTGATGAATCATCCCCCTCAACAGTACCCAAAGCGGTGCATCTGTTTTGCAGGGGGATGACCACAGGGAACCCCTGCACTACCTTCCTTGCACTGCTCTTCCTGTTGGTCATCCATTCCCTATCTGGCTGTGTCCCTTTACCTGCGGTAAGACCAACTCACTAAACGTGCTATTCACGTCATTCTCAGCATCGTGGATGCTCCAGAGTGAATCCACCCGCAGCTCCAGTGCCGCAATGCAGTCCGTCAGGAGCTGGAGGCGGATACACTTCTCGCACACGTAGTTGTCAGGGTCACCGGAGGCGTCCCTGATTTCCCACATAGTACAGGAGGAGCATAACACGTGTCCGAGCTCTCCTGCCATGACTTAACCCCTAGATTAACTTAATTTGGCAACAACAACGCTAAATGTTACTTACTGATATAGAAAAGAAAAAGAAAAACTACTTAACAATCACCAGCCAATCACTTACCCCCTTGGCTGTGACGTTACCTTTCGATTTCTTTTTACTTTTTTGCCTTCTGTCCCCGCTGCAGCTGCACCAGTACGCCTCTCGACGACCCCGGACTCGCGCTGCTCCGAGCTCCCGCTTCCTCGATCGACTGCTCGAACTGCTCGACTCCCGCTGGCCTTTATTGGCCTCTCGACGACCCCGGACTCGCGCTGCTCCGAGCTCTCGCCTCCGACTGACTGCTATCTATCATAGACAGTTCTATACAAAGAAAAAACACTGGTGGATTGAATTCTCCCTCATGGGGGAATCCTAGAACTAGGGGGCATAATTTCAGAATAAGCAGTCGCCCATTTAGAACGGAAATGAGGAGGAATTTCTATTCTCAGAGGGTCGTGAATCTTTGGAATTCTCTACCCCAGAGAGCTGTGGAGGCTGGATCATTGAATATATTTAAGATGGAGATAGACAGATTTTTGAACGATAAGGGAGTCAATGGTTATGGGGAGCAGGCAGAGAAGTGGAGTTGAGGCCAAGATCAGATCAGCCATGATGTTAATGAATGGCGGAGCAGGCTCGAGGGGCCAAATGGCCTACACCTGCTCCTATTTCTTATGTTCTTATGTAGAATGATTGGAGTGAGGAACTACTATATTGATAATTCCTGATGATTCAAGCTTTATTGTAATAGAAACATAGAAAATAGGTGCAGGAGTAGGCCATTCGGCCCTTTGAGCCTGCACCACCATTCAAGAAGATCATGGCTGATCATTCCCTCAGTACCCCTTTACAGCTTTCTCTCCATACCCCTTGATCCCCTTAGCCGTAATGGCCATATCTAACTCCCTCTTGAATATATCCAACAAACTGGCATCAACAACTCTGCGCTAGGGAATTCCACAGGTTAACAACTCAGTGAAGAAGTTTCTCCTCATCTCAGTCCTAAATGGCCTACCCCTTATCCTAAGACTATGTTCCCTGGTTCTAGACTTCCCCATCCTCGGGAACATTCCTCCTGCATCTAATCTGTCCAGTCCCATCAGAATCTTGTAAGTTTCTATGACATCCCCTCTCATCCTTCTAAACTCCAGTGTATAAAAGCCCAGTTGATCCATACTCTCCTCATATGTCAGTCCTGCCATCCCAGGAAACAGTCTGGTGAACCTTTGCTGCAGTCACTCAATAGCAAGAACGTCCTTCCTCAGATTAGGAGACCAAAACTGAACACAATATTCCAGGTGAGGCCTCACCAAGGCCCTGTACAACAGCAGTAAGACTTCCCTGCTCCTATACTCAAATCCCCTAGCTATGAAGGCCAACATATCATTTGCCTTCTTCACCACCTGCTGTATAAACATGCCAACTTTCAATGACTGATGAACCATGACACCCAGATCTCATTGCACCTCCTTTTTCCTAATCTTCCGCCATTCAGATAATATTCTGCTTTTGTGTTTTTGCCCCCAAAGTGGATAACCTCACATTTATCCACATTATACTGCATCTGCCATGCATTTGCCCCCTCACCTAACCTCTCCAAGTCACCCTGCAGCCTTTTAACGTCCTCCTCACAGCTCACACCGCCACCCAGTTTAGTGTCATCTGCAAACTTGGAGATATTACACTTAATTCCTTCATCTAAATCATTAATGTATATTGTAAAGAGCTGGGGTCCCAGCACTGAGCCCTGCGGTACTCCACTAGTCACTGCCTGCCATTCTGAAAAGTGCCCGTTTATCCCGACTCTCTGCTTCCTGTCTGCCAAACAGTTCTCTATCCACGTCAGTACATTACCCCCAATACCATGTGCATTGACTTTGCACAACAATCTCTTGTGTGGGACCTTGTCAAAAGCCTTCTGAAAGTCCAAATACACCACATCCACTGGTTCTCCCTTGTCCATTCTACTAGTTATAGCCTCAAAAAATTCCAGAAGATTTGTCAAGCATGATTTCCCTTTCATAAATCCATGCTGACTTGGACTGCTCCTGCCACTGCTTTCCAAATGCCCTGCTATTTCATCTTTAATAATTGATTCCAACATTTCCACTACTGATGTCAGGCTATAATTATCCATTTTCTCTCTCCCTCCTTTTTTAAACAGTGGTGTTACATTAGCTACCCTCAAGTCCATAGGAACTGATCCAGAGTTGATAGATGATCGGAAAATGATCACCAATGCATCCACTATTTCTGTGGCCATTTCGTTAATTACTCTGGGATGCAGACTATCTGGCCCTGGGGATTTATCGGCCTTCAATCCCATCAATTTCCCACCTAATAAAGATATCCTTCAGTTCCTCCTTCTCACTAGACCCTAGGTCCCTAGTATTTCCAGAAGGTTATTTGTGTCTTCCTTCGTGAAAACAGAACCAAAGTATTTGGTTAACTGGTCCACCATTTCTTTGTTCCCCATTATAAATTCACCTGAATCTGACTGCAAGGGACCTACGTTTGTTTTCACTAATCTTTTTCTCTTCACATATCTATAGCAGCTTTTGCAGTCAGTTTTTATGTTCCCAGCAAGCTTCCTCTCATACTGTATTTTCCCCCTCCTAATTAAACCCTTTGTCCTCCTCTGCTGTATTACGAAATTCTTCCAGTCCTCAGGTTTGCTGCTTTTTCTGGCCAATTTATATGTCTCTTCCTTGGATTTAATACTAACCTTAATTTCCCTTGTTAGCCACAGTTAAGCCACCTTCCCCGTTTTATTTTTACTCCAGACAGGGATGTAAAATTGTTGAAGTTCATCCACATGATCTTTAATGTTTGCCATTGCCTATCCACCGTCAAACATTTAATTATCACTTGCCAGTCTATTCTAGCCATTTCATGTCTCATACCATTGAAGTTACCTTTCCTTAAGTTCAGGATCCTAGTCTCTGAATTAACTGTGTCACTCTCCATCTTAATAAAGAATTCTACCAGATTATGGTCACTCTTCCCCAAGGGACCTCACACAACAAGATTGTTAATTCGTCCTCTCATTACACAGCATCCAGTCCAGGATGGCCAATTCTCTAGTTGGTTCCTCGACATATTGGTCTAGAAAACCATCCCTAATACACTCCAGGAAATCCTCCTGCACCGCATTACCACCAGTTTGGTTAGCCCAGTCAATATGTAGATTAAAGTCAATGATAATTGCTGTACCTTTATTGCACGCATTCCTAATTTCTTGTTTGATGCTGTCCCCATCCTCATTACTACTGTTTGGTGGTCTGTACACAACTCCCACTAGCGTTTTGTGTCCTTTGGTATTCCGTAGCTCCACCCATACAGATTTTACATCATCCAAGCTAATGTCCTTCCTTACTATTGCATTAATTTCTTCTTTAACCAGCAACGCCACCCCATCTCATTTTCCTTTCTGTCTATCCTTCCTAAATGTTGAATACCCCTTGATGTTGAGTTCCCAGCCTTGGTCACCCTGGAGCCATGTCTCTGTGATGCCAATTACATCATATCGATTAACTGCTATCTGCGCAGTTAATTTGTCCACCTTATTCTGAATACTCCTCGCATTGAGGCACAGAGCCTGTAGGATTGTCTTTTTAACACCCTTTGCCCCATTAGCATTTTTTTGTAATGTGGCCTTTTTGCTTTTTGCCTTGGGTTTCTCTTCCCTGCACTTTGACTTTTCTTCTTTCTATCTTTTGTTTCTGCCCCCATTCTACTTCCCTCTGTCTCCCTGCATCGGTTCCCATCCCCCTGCCATATTACTTTAACCCCTCCCCAACAGCAGTAGCAAACACTCCCCTAGGACATTGGTTCCGGTCCTGCCCAGGTGCAGACCGTTTGGTTTATACTGGTCCCACCTCCCCCAGAACCCGTTCCAATGTCCCAGGAATTTGGAACCCTCCCTTCTGCACCACTCCTCAAGGCACGTATTCAGTTGAGCTATCCTATGATTCCTACTCTGACTAGCACGTGGCACTGGTAGCAATTCTGAGATTACTACTTTTGAGGTCCTACTTTTTAAATTTAGCTCCTAGTTCCATAACTTCATCTTGTAGAACCTCATCCCATTTTTTTTTAAACCTATATCGTTGGTACCTATATGCACCATGACAGCTGGCTGTTTACCCTCCTCCTTCAAAATGTCCTGCACCTGCTCCAAGACATCCTTGACCCTTGCACCAGGGAGGCAACATGCCATGCTGGAGTCTCGGTTGTGGCCGCAGAAACATCTATCTATTCCCCTTACAATAAAATCCCCTATCACTATTGCTCTCCCATTCTTTTTCCTGCCCTCCTGTGCAGCAGAGCCACCCATGGCACCATGGACTTGGCTGCTGCTGCTTTCCCCTGATGAGTCATCCCCCTCAACAGTACCCAAAAGTGGTGTATCTGTTTTGCCGGGGGACGACCGAATGGCCCCCTGCACTACCTTCCTTGCACTGGTCTTCCTGTTGGTCACCCTTCCCTATTTGGCTGTGTACCCTTTACCTGCGGTAAGACCAACTCACTAAATGTGCTATTCACGTCATTCTCAGCATCATGGATGCTCCAGAGTAAATCCACCCGCAGCTCCCGTGCCGCAATGTGGTCATCAGGAGCTGCAGGCGGATGCACTTCCTGCACACTTAGTCGTCAGGGACACCGGAAGCATCCCTGACTTCCCACATAGTACAGGAGGAGCATAACATGTGTCTGAGCTCTCCTGCCATGACTTAACCCCTAGATTAACTTAATTAATAATGCTAAAGGTTACTTACTGATAAAGAAAAAAAGAAAAAACTAGTCACCAATCACCAGCCAATGACTTACCCTCTTGGCTGTGATGTCACCTTTCGATTTCTTTCTACTTCTTTTTTGCCTTCTCTCCCTGCTGCAGCTGCATAAGCTGGCCTTTATAGGCCGCTCCGACATCTCCAAACTCCTGCCTTTCTGACTGCCGCCACCTCTCGACTGCCGCTGGGCCTTTATAGACCGCTCCAACATCCCCGAACCTTGCTGTGATGTCACACTTCATTTTCTTTTCCTCTTAGGTCAGGGAGTCAGCACTGGTGTGGAAAACACGACAAAGCGACAACTCCCGCTCCCACTTGCCCGAGCTGTCCCACTTACCAAACTCTTACCTTTGCACTCTGACCTGCCATTGCACTCTGAGCAAGACTGCAGCAAGCCCCCTCTTTTTAAACTTTTCCTGGCTGACTCACCACTGGCTTGTTTAGGGAACCAGTTTTTACTAGCTGGCCAATTAACTAAGCTAGCTTGCTCGTTTGTCTCTGCTTAAACCTACAAGAATCCTATCTGTTTAATATTGCAGTTTTACTTAAACTTGTAATCTTATTTTACCTTTAAAAGTTACTAGAGATTGTCACGAGTAATTTACACCAACCTTGAAATGGTTTAAAAGGGATTAACCCTTAAAGTTCTCCCACTTACCAAACTCTTAGCTTTGCACTCTGACCTGCTGCTGCACTCCCATATAATAGTTATATCTCGGCTATGAAGATCCAGACAAAGATAATTAGATTATCTGATTAATGCCTTGTATCAGTTGAGAATTTCTGTTAAAGAATGCTAAGTATCTAAAACTTGTTTACACCTTGTCTGTTTGAAGCGTTAGAAAATTACTTTGCGGGCTTCTTTAGAGCTATAAATCACCCACCGTGAAAATGGAAACCAGCGAAGAAATTGTGTTCCTGGTGCTGTAACGCCAAAAGTACAGTTGGGTGAGACATCCGCTGACTCATTTGTCCTCACCTTGACCCCAAATCACAGGGGCAAGTTCATTTAAATAATAGGAGTGGGAGCTTGTGTCAGTACTGGTAGTACTGGGGTGCATGTTCCAGGGATTCATCAGGATTTCAGTGTGACACTGTGCTTGCTGGGAGGAGGAGCAGGCCAGTCTGGTTGAGGTTTTAAACATCGCAGATCCCCCAGCGATGTTGCGTTCTCACTGGTTCAGCCGCAGCCAAGTGCCAATTGATCTCTCTTGGATTGACAGCTGTTTGAATGTGGTATTGCGGAGCCCACATTTGGCCCTGTTATGGAATGTACACCTGCATGAACAAACCGCTGGCTGGCAGGACCAATGGGTTTTTCAATGGAAGCCCTGGATCCTGCCAGTGTCCTGCCAAAAAGTGACGATGGGGAGAGGGCAGGGCGGCGGGGATGGCGGGGCGCGGGGCGCGGGGGGCGAATAGGGAGAGAATTGGTGGAAAAAGCACCTACCCCCCTTCTTCCATTGGGATTTGTCTTCAGAGTTAGGGATAGAAACTAGTAAGAAACAGGTTCCGCCCAAATTCCCGCCCCTCTGCTCCCATTTCCTCCAAATCAGTCAAATTTCTAGTTTTTAAATAACTGCATCATGCAACTCTGCACTGAGGATAAAACTCTAATATGTCGAGATCTGGATTTCAGATACCAAACTTACGGTCACATTGCTCTCGGCTGCAGTAGCTATTTTAGCATTAACTAAAGAACGAGGGAACAGCAGCCAAAAATGAGCAGAATACAAATAGGGTCCGATGACTGTTGCAGTAAACTGGTTATTATTAACTGATACTTTTGATAGCCAATAGCCTGCAGGACCATTGAGATTAGCATTTTGCAATTGACAATTGGCAGTAAGTTTATGCTTTGATATTGGAGTCAAAAAAATCGGTTTTAAGATTATAATGCATCAGCTATTGATTGAAGATACAAGTGTCTTCAGTGTATTGAGTGTAGTACATTAGGACAGATTGCGGTCTGTTACCAACGTTAATAATGCAACACAGGATAATTACTGTTACTCTTTATTTTTCATTTAATATTTAATTGAACTATAATGAAATAGTCATTGGCTAAAATAGCAAAAGCAATTAATAAACAATGAATTCGATTAAAGTGAACAAGTGCAGTAGTTTTCACATTGCATAACCTCAAACTCCATGTGTAATAAGATGATTGACATAGGGTTAAATACTTATACCCAGACACTTAATACTCTCTCTGTGCTTGTGACTGTAGAAATATCTTACCTGAGTGGAGTGTTAAATTTGGTCTTTTTTCAGTAAAGTAGAATGGATGCAGGAAAGAGGGAAATGCAGGTGAGATTATTCTCTCCGGAGAATTTACTGATCAAGAACAAGCTACTAAGACTTGCCTGAGTTAAACACTGCACTGATTTGATTTTACCATTAATAGAAACATAGAAACATAGAAAATAGGTGCAGGAGTAGGCCATTCGGCCCTTCTAGCCTGCACCGCCATTCAATGAGTTCATGGCTGAACATGCAACTTCAGTACCCCATTCCTGCTTTCTCACCATACCCCTTGATTCCCCTAATAGTAAGGACTTCATCTAACTCCTTTTTGAATATATTTAGTGAATTGGCCTCAACAACTTTCTGTGGTAGAGAATTCCACAGGGTCACCACTCTCTGGGTGAAGAAGTTTCTCCTCATCTCGGTCCTAAATGGCTTACCCCTTATCCTTAGACTGTGACCCCTGGTTCTGGACTTCCCCAACATTGGGAACATTCTTCCTGCATCTAACCTGTCTAACCCCGTCAGAATTTTAAACGTTTCTATGAGGTCCCCTCTCATTCTTCTGAACTCCAGTGAATACAAGCCCAGTTGATCCAGTCTTTCTTGATAGGTCAGTCCCGCCATCCCGGGAATCAGTCTGGTGAACCTTCGCTGCACTCCCTCAATAGCAAGAATGTCCTTCCTCAAGTTAGGAGACCAAAACTGTACACAATACTCCAGGTGTGGCCTCACCAAGGCCCTGTACAATTGTAGCAACACCTCCCTGCCCTTGTACTCAAATCCCCTCGCTATGAAGGCCAACATGCCATTTGCTTTCTTAACCGCCTGCTGTACCTGCATGCCAACCTTCAATGACTGATGTACCATGACACCCAGGTCTCTTTGCACCTGCCCTTTTCCTAATCTGTCACCATTCAGATAATAGTCTGTCTCTCTGTTTTTACCACCAAAGTGGATAACCTCACATTTATCCACATTATACTTCATCTGCCATGCATTTGCCCACTCACCTAACCTATCCAAGTCACTCTGCAGCCTCATAGAATCCTCCTTGCAGCTCACACTGCCACCCAACTTAGTGTCATCCGCAAATTTGCAGATACTACATTTAATCCCCTCGTCTAAATCATTAATGTACAGTGTAAACAGCTGGGGCCCCAGCACAGAACCTTGCGGTACCCCACTAGTTACTGCCTGCCATTCTGAAAAGTCCCCATTTACTCCTACTCTTTGCTTCCTGTCTGACAACCAGTTCTCAATCCATGTCAGCACACTACCCCCAATCCCATGTGCTTTAACTTTGCACATTAATCTCTTGTGTGGGACCTTGTCGAAAGCCTTCTGAAAGTCCAAATATACCACATCAACTGGTTCTCCCTTGTCCACTCTACTGGAAACATCCTCAAAAAATTCCAGAAGATTTGTCAAGCATGATTTCCCTTTCACAAATCCATGCTGACTTGGACCTATCATATTACCTCTTTCCAAATGCACTGCGATGACATCCTTAATAATTGATTCCATCATTTTACCCACTACCGATGTCAGGCTGACCGGTCTGTAATTCCCTGTTTTCTCTCTCCCTCCTTTTTTAAAAAGTGGGGTTACATTGGCTACCCTCCACTCCATAGGAACTGATCCAGAGTCAATGGAATGTTGGAAAATGACTGTCAATGCATCCACTATTTCCAAGGCCACCTCCTTAAGTACTCTGGGATGCAGTCCATCAGACCCTGGGGATTTATCGGCCTTCAATCCCATCAATTTCCCCAACACAATTTCCCAACTAATAAGGTGTGTACTGATGGCTATTACATACTAACGGCCCAAGTTTCGGCCTCAGTTGCTCCTGATTTTTTGGAGCAACTGGTGTAGAACGGAGTATCTTAGAAATTCAAATTCTCGGCATTTAGTTTGCTCCAGTTCTAGTCAGTTAGAACAGTTTCACTTTGGAATAGAATTTTATTTTCAAAAGCGGGCATGTCCGGCCACTTACGCCTGTTTTCAAAGTTTCGGCAGTGAAAACTTACTCCAAACTAACTTAGAATGGAGTAAGTGAAGATTTTTGTATGCTCGAAAAAACCTTGTTTACACTTTAGAAAATGAGGCGTAGGTTACAAATCAGGCGTAGGGAATGGGGGGAGGGGGGGAGTTTAAAGGGAAGTTTACAAACATTAAACACTTCAGTTTTACAAATAAAGAGCCATCATCAATAATAAATGATAAAAACATCAATAAATCAACCAATAAATCAATCCCAAAAAATTAATAAGAAATATATATATTTTTTAAATCAATAAATAAAACATTTTCTACTTACCGATTGCAGCACCGGGAGTCCTCCAACAGCGTGCTGGGATGGGGGGGGGGGGGGGGGGTGGAAGAGAAGGGTGGGGAAGGAGAAGGGGGGATGGGGAGGCTGAACGGGCCGGGCCCGGCCGGGCCCAAGACATCGGGCAGGGCCCGGTCCCCAGCATTAGATTTACAGGTAGGTGGCGTTGGGTCGGGTCGGGTCCGGGGTCGGGAGCGCGGGTCGGGTCGGGTCCGGGGTCCGGGGTCGGGAGCGCGGGTCGGGTCGGGACAGGTCCGGCGGGGGGAGGGGGGGCGGTCGGAAGCATGGGTCGGGTCGGGTCGCGGCGGGGGGGGGGGTGGGGGGGAGGGAGGGAGAGCGGGTCGGATCGTGTCGGGGGCGGGGGGAGGGAGGTCAGGTCGGGTGGGGGGGAGCGCGGGTCGGGTCCAGTCCGGAGGGTCGGGCCCGGGGGCGGGGGGTAGGAGCGGGAGTCGGGTCGGGTTCGGGTCCGGAACGGGGGCGTGGAGGAGGGGGGGCGGAAGCGGGAGTCAAGTCGGGTCGGGAGGAAGCAGGAGCTGGGCGTGGGAGGAGCCTTATACACGCAGCCCCAGTGAGGCCATTCGGCCAGGGCTAGAGGCTGCGTGCTTTGGGCCCCTCCCACACAGTTTTGGGCGCCTGGAGCTACTGCACATGTGCGCCCACTGTAGCGCGCATGTGCAGAGGTCCCGGCACTGATTTCAGCGCAGGGACCTAGCTCCGCCCCCAATTGCTCGTGCTGCGCCGCGCCCGGCCCAAGAGGACCAGCAGGGAGCCGGAGAATCTGGAAGTTTTTTTTAGGCGCACTTTGTGGCGCAAAAAATGGGCGTCCAGGTTGGGGCTGCGCCGTTCTAGGCGCGGCCCGAAACTTGGGACCTAAAAGACTACCTGAGATCCCTGTGACAACCACTGCACTAGTTGGAGCAGTGAAAGTAAATACAGCTAACAATGTTTACGTTCCAAGTGCCAGACAGGCTTACTCTGTTATTGCACAGTCCACTTTGTCCAGTTCTAGCCAAGAAATAATAGATATTATTTTCACAAGAAGAGAAGACTTCATATATTTTTCTTGAACCACAGATTGCTGGTAAACAATTCTTTTATGCAATTATTGACTTTCCGCTGGATCCGGGAGTCTTGACTCAGTTCTTTAAATGGAGAGGACTGAGGGAACGTCTCGGTTCTACATGATAGTAATTATTGACTTTCCACTGGTTCCGGCAGTCTTGCCTCAGTTCTTTAAAGGGGGAACTGAGTGAATGTTTGGTTACTACATGACAGTAATTATAATCACTTGTGCATCAACCTGAAAGCCCAGAGAACACTTTCTCAAAGAGGTACATAAATCCTCTAGAACATCCGTAGAGCAAACCTTTATCATGCACAAACAATTTCCTTTAACAATTTTGTCCGGGAGCTACTGATTCACACTGGGACACTGATCCATGGCATCAGCAGTCTTCTGCTGCCATTCTTGCTGTCTCAGCTTAGACACGGGACTGTTGGCGGGCTATTCAATTATAATGGCATAACAGCTGAGCCTGATCCTACCCTCCACACAAAAATATGTCCCAACAGAGGTCATTGGATACTGATTAGAAGTAGAAACATGACTGCTGTTACCCTTCCCTCAGCCAGAGGTACTGAAGATAACTGTAGTGTCCCAATTGTCGTCCAAGCTAAGATCAGCCAACTCAGTGCAGATCAAGAATTAAACTTGATGCCTCTGGTCTTGGTTCTGTAAACACGAGGTACAGACTTTGCCAACTGTGACAGTGGAGGAGGTATAAGTAATGCTTTAAAGGTTTGGATTCCTCAGTGGCATCCTCCAATGCACGTTACATTGGCCCCTCGAGCTTGCTCTGCAATTTAATAAGATCATGGCTGATCTGATCTTGGGCTCAGCTCCACTTCCCTGCCCGCATCCCATAACCCTTCATTCCTTTGTCGTTCAAAAATCTGTCCATCTCCACCCTAAATATATTCAATGACCCAGCCTCCACAGCTCTCTGGGCCAGAGAATTCCATAGATTTATGACCCTCTGAGCAAAGACATTCCTCCTCCTCTTAGTTCTAAATGGGCGGCCCCTTATTCTGAAACTAGGCCCTCTGCATCTACCCTGTCAAGACCCCTCAGTATGTTACAATAAGATCACCTCATTTTTTTAAACTGCAATGAGTATAGGCCCAACCTGCACAAAATTTCTTCATAAATCAACACCTTCATCTTAGGAATCAACCTCGTGAATCTTCTCTGAACTGCCTCCAATGCAAGTATATCCTTCCTTAAATAAGGAGACCAAAACTGTACGCAGTACACTAGGTGTGGTCTCACCAATACCCTGTAGCAAGACTGCTCTGCTTTTATACTCTATCCCCCTTGCAATAAAGGCCAAGATTCCATTTGCCTTCCCGATTACTTGTATCTGCATACTAACTTTTTGTGCTTCATGCACAAGGACCCCCAGGTCCTTCTGTACTGCACTATTTTGTAATCTCTCTCCATTTAAATAATATATATTTTTTATTTTTCCTGCCAAAGTGGATAGCCTCACACTTCCCCACATTATACTCGATCTGCCAAATATTTTCCCACAGACTTAGCCTGCCTATATCTCTTTGCATATTATTTGTGTCCTCCTCACAACCGGCTTTCCCACCCATCTTTGTATCATCAGCAAACTTGGCTACATTACACTCGATCCCTTCATCCAAGTCATTAATATAGATTGTAAATAGTTGAGGCCACAGCACCAATCCCTATGGCACTCCAATAGTTACCATTTGCCAACTGGAAAATGACGCATTTATTCCGACTCTCTGTTTTCTGTTAGTTAGCCAATCCTCTATCTATGTTAATATATTACCCCCAACCCCGTGAGCTCTTCTCTTGTGCAGTAACCTTTTATGCGGCACCTTATCGAATGCCTTCTGGAAATCCAAATACACCACATCCACTGGTTCCTCCTTATCCACCCTGCTCATTACATCCTCAAAGAACTCCAGCAAATTTGTTAAACATGACTTCTCTTTCATAACACCATGCTGACTCTGCTTGACTGCATTATGATTTCCAAATGTTCTGCTGCTGCTTCTATAATAGTGGACTCCAGCATTTTCGCAACGACAGATGTTAGGCTAACTGGTCTATAGTTTCCTGCTTTCTGTCTCCCTCCTTTTTTAAATAGGGATGTTACATTTGCAGTTTTCCAATCCGCTGGGACCTCTCCAGACTCCAGGGAATTTTGGAAGATTGCAACCAATGCATCCACTATCTCTGCAGCCACTTCTTTTAAGACCCTAGGATGCAAGCCATCAGGTCCAGGGGACATGTCCACCTTTAATCCTATTAGTTTGCCTAGTAGTTTATCTCTATTGATCACCTTTTCGGAAGCGCAGCCTTCGAACGCACTGTCAATCGGTCAGATCCTAGTATGAACGCTTGTCCCTGAAAATCCTTTGCGGGTAAGGCCTCCTCCTCCATTACGCTGATAACTCTGCTCAATAAACCTTCTCACATCTGGATCCTCCATTAGACAGGTAGTCAGCAATAAGGGCTGAGATAGTACAGGCCCTATATTCTTTTTAAATCTCCAGAATATTTTTCAATTAAAAAAATATAACTAAAATGCCTTTGATCTTAAAGTTACTCAGAACCAATAAAAATACCTTTTCCACTGTAAATTGCACTGTAAAGTCACTGCTCACCTCAAAAATACAATGATCAAACATAGAAATTAGGTGCAGGAGCAGGCCATTTGGCCCTTCAAGCTTGTACCACCATTCAATAAGATCATAGCTGATCATTCAACCTCAGTACCCCTTTCCTGCTTTAGCTGACAGTTTCCGATTTCAAAATGGTGACTCTGAGCATTCCGCCCACTTAACATCTCAAAACCACCTTTTCCAGGACAGTATGCAGCTCTGGTGGTATATCGGCGGTATGCGGGTGGTCCTGCACGGCAGATGGTGTGCATACCGCTTGGCGGTATGTCAATGATCAAAGAATGAAACACAGAAATTACGTGCAGGAGCAGGCCATTTGGCCCATCGAGCCTGCACCACCATTCAATAAGATCATGGCTGATCATTCAACCTCAGTACCCCTTTCCTGTTTTTTCTCCATACACTTGATCCCTTTGGCCGAAAGGGCCACATCCAACTCCCTTTTGAATATATCTAATGAACTGGACTCAACAACTTTCTGCGGTAGAATAACCACTTTGAGTGAAGAAGTTTCTCCTCATCTCGGTCCTAAATGGCTTACCTCTTATTCTTAGACTGTGACCCCTGGTTCTGGAATTCCCCAGCAACGGGAACATTCTTCCTGCCTCTAATTTGTCCGATCCCGTTAGAATTTTGTATGTTTCTAAGAGATCCCCTTTCATTCTTCTAAACTCCAGTGGATAAAAGCCCAGTTGATCCAGTCTCTCCTCATATGTCAGTCCTGCCATCCCAGGAATCAATCTGGTGAACCATCGCTGTACTCCCTCAATAGCAAGAATGTCCTTCCTCAGATTAGAGGACCAAAATTGAACACAATATTCCAGGTGTGGCCTCACCAAGGCTCTGTACAACTGCAGTAAGACCTCCCTGCTCCTATACTGAAGTCCTCTAGCTATGAAGGCCAACATGCCATTGCCTTCTTCACCGCCTGCTGCACCTGCATGCCAAAATTCAATGACTGATGTACTATGACACCCAGGTCTCGTTGCACCTCGACTTTTCCTGATCTGTCACCATTCAGATAATATTCTGTCTTCCAGTTTTTGCCACCAAAGTGGATAACCTCACATTTATCCACATTATACTGCATCTGCCATGCATTTGCTCACTGACCTAACCTGTCCAAGTCACCCTGCAGTCTCTTAGCATCCTCCTCACAGCTCACACCGCCACCCAACTTAGTGTCATCTGCAAACTTAGAGATATTACATTCAATTCCTTCATCTAAATCATTGATGTATATTGTGAATAGCTGGGGTCCCAGCACTGAACCCTGCGACACCCCACTAGTCACTGCCTGCCATTCGGAAAAGGACCCATATATTCCGACTCTCTGCTTCCTGTCTGCCAACCAATTCCCAATCCACGTCAATACATTACCCCCAATACCATGTGCTTTAATTTTGCACACTAATCTCTTGTGTGGGACCTTGTCAAAAGCCTTTTGAAAGTCCAAATCCACCACATCCACTGGTTCTCCCTTGTCCACTCTACTAGTTACATCCTCAAAAAATTCTAGAAGATTTGTCAAGCATGATTTCCCCTTCATAAATCCATGCTGACTTGGACCGATCCTGTCACTGCTTTCCAAATGCGCTGCTATTACATCTTAAATAATTGATTCCAACATTTTCCCCACCACTGATGTCAGGCTAACCGGTCTATAATTCCCCGTTTTCTCGCCCCCTCCTTTTTTAAAAAGTGGTATTACATTAGCTACCCTCCAGTCTATTAGGAACTGATCCAGAGTCAATAGAATGTTGGAAACTGATCACCAATGCATCCACTATTTCCAGGCCACTTCCTTAAGTACGATGGGATGCAGCCCATCAGGCCCTGAGGATTTATTGGCCTTCAATCCTATCAATTTCCCGAACACAATTTTCTGACTAATAAGGATTTCTTTCAGTTCCTCCTTATCGCTAGACCCTCGAACCCCTAGTATTCCCGGAAGGTTATTTGTGTCTTCCTTAGTGAAGACAGATCCAAAGTATTTGTTCAATTGGTCTGCCATTTCTTTGCTCCCCATTATAAATTCACCTGTTCTGACTGCAAAGGACCTACGTTGGTCTTCACTAATCTTTTACTCTTCACATATCTATAGAAGCTTTTGCAGTCAGTTTTTATGTTCTCTGCAAGCTTCCTCTCATACTTTATTTTCCCCCTCATAATTAGATCCTTTGTCTTCCTCTGCTGAATTCAAAATTTCTCCCAGTCCTCAGGTTTGCTGCTTTTTCTCACCAATTTATATGCCTTTTCCTTAGATTTAACACTATCCCTAATTTCCCTTGTTAGCCACGGTTGAGCTACCTTCCCCTTTTTATTTTTACTCCAGACTGTGATGTGCAATTGTTGAAGTTCATCCATGTGATCTATATATGTCTGCCATTGCCTATCCACTGTTATCCCTTTAAGTATCATTTGCCAGTCTATCCTAGCTAATTCACGTCTCATACCATCGAAGTTAACTTTCCTTATGTTCAGGACCCTAGTCTCTGAATTAACTGTGTCACTCTCCATCTTAATAAAGAATTCTACCATATTATGGTCACTCTTCCCCAGGGGGCCTCGCACAACAAGATTGCTAATTAGTCCCCTCTCATTACACAACACCCAGTCTATGATGGCCAGCTCTCTAGTTGGTTCCTCGACATATTGGTCTCGAAAACCATCCCTAATACATTCCAGGAAATCCTCCTCCACCGCATTGCTACCAGCTTGGTTAACCCAATCTATATTTAGATTAAAGTCGCCCATGATAACTGCTGTACCTTTATTGCACGCATCCCTAATTTCTTGTTTAATGCCATCCCCAACCTCACTACTACTGTTTGGTGGTCTGTACACAATTCCCACTAGCGTTTTCTGCCCTTTGGTATTCTGCAGCTCTACCTATACAGATTCCACATCATCCAAGCTAGTATCCTTCTTTACTATTGCATTAATTTCTTCTTTAACCAGCAACGCCACCCCACCTCCTTTTCCTTTCTGTCTATCCTTCCTGAATGTTGAGTACTCCTGGATGTTGAGTTCCCAGCCTTGGTCACTCTGGAGCCATGTCTCCATAATCCCAATTATATCATAATCGTTAATAGCTGCCTGCGCAGTTAATTCATCCACCTTATTACGAATACTCCTCACATTGAGGCACAGAGCCTTCAGGCTTGTCTTTTTAACACACTTTGCCCCTTTAGAATTTTGCTGTAATGTGGCCCTTTTTGATTTTTGCCTTGGGTTTCTCTGCCCTTCACTTTTACTATTCTCCTTTCTATCTTTTGCTTCTGCCCCCATTTTATTTCCCTCTGTCTCCTCGCATAGGTTCCCATCCCCCTGCCATATTAGTTTAACCTCTCCCCAAAAGCACGAGCAAACACTCCCCCTGGGACATTGGTTCCGGTCCTGCTCAGGTGCAGACCGTCCGGTTTGTACTGGTCCCACCTCCTCCAGAAGCGGTTCCAATGTCCGAGGAATTTGAATCGCTCCCTCTTGCACCACTCCTCAAGCCACGTATTCATCTTAGCTATCCTGCTATTTCTACTCTGACTAGCATGTGGCACTGGTAGCCATCCTGAGATTATTACCTTTGTGGTCCTACTTTTTAATTATCTCCTAGCTCCCTAAATTCAGCTTGTAGGACCTCATCCCGCTTTTTACCTATATCTTGAGTACCTATATGCACTACGACAACTGGCTGTTCACCCTCCCCCTCCAGAATGCCCTGCAGCCACTCTGAAACATCCTTGACCCTTGCACCAGGGAGGCAACATACCATCCCGGAGTCTCGGTTGCGACCGCAGAAACACCTATCTATTCCCCTTAAAATAGAATCCCCTATCACTATGGCTCTTCCACTCTTTTTCCTGCCCTCCTGTGCAGCAGAGCCACCCATGGTGCCATGAACTTGGCTGCTGCTGCCTTCCCCTGGTGAGCCATCTACCCCAACAATATCCAAAGCGGTATGTCTGTTTTGGAGGGAGGTGACCACAGGGGACTCCTGCACTACCTTCCTTCACCTGCTCTGCCTGATGGTCACCCATCCCCTATCTGCCTTTGTAACCTTTACCTGTGGTGTGACCAACTCACTGAATGTGCTATCCACGACGTCCTCAGCATCGCGCATGCTCCAGAGTGAATCCATCCGCAGCTCCAGTACCATAAAGCGGTCTAACAGGAGCTGCAGCTGGATACACCTCCTGCACACATAGTCATCAGGGACACTGGAAGTATCCATGATTTCCCACATGGCACAGGAGGAGCATGACATGGGTCTGGACTCTCCTGCCATGACTTAACCCTTAAAATAACCTAATGTGGCAACAGTGCCAAAGGTTTCTTACTGACAAGATAAATAAAAAAGAAAAACTACTCATCAATCAACCAGCCAATCACTTACCCTCTTGGCTGTGTCATCACACTTCATTTTCTTTTCCTCCCAGGTCGGGGAGTCAGCACTGGTGGGGAAAACAAGACAAAGCAACACCTCCCACTCCCACTCCCACTCCCACTCCCACTCCCACTCCCACTCCCACTCCCACTCCCACTCCCACTCCCACTCCCACTCCCACATGCCCAAACTCTCCCACATGCCCAAACTCTCCCACATGCCCAAACTCCCCCACTTACCAAACTCTTACCTTTGCACTCTGACCTGCCACTGCACTCTAAGCAAGACTGCACCAAACCCTCTCTTTTTATACTGTTTCTAGCTGACTCACCACTGACCTGTTTAGGGAACCAGTTTTTACTAGCTGGCCAATTAACTAAGCTAGCTTGCTTGTTTGTCTCTGCTAAAACCTACAAGAATCCTATCTCTTTAATATTTCAGTTTTATTTAAACTTGTAATCTTATTTTACCTTTAGAAGCTACTAGAGATTGTCACTAGTAATTTACACCAGCCTTGAAATGGTTTAAAAGGGATTAACCCTTAAAGTTCTCCCACTTACCAGACTCTTATCTTTGCACCCTGAATATTCTGCCGAGCGATATGTCGGCGGTATGTAGGTGTTTTTTCCACCAAAATCACATTTTTGGGTGGTACACAGACGGTAGGGGGCATCAAACAGGAAATTAGGGGTGCATGCAATAAAGGTGCAGCAGTTATAATGGGTGACTTTAATATGCACATAGATTGGGCTAGCCAAACTGGAAGCAATACGGTGGAGGAGGATTTCCTGGAGTGCATAAGGGATGGTTTTCTAGACCAATATGTCGAGGAACCAACTAGGGGGGAGGCCATCTTAGACTGGGTGTTATGTAATGAGAGAGGACTAATTAGCAATCTCATTGTGCGAGGCCCCTTGGGGAAGAGTGACCATAATATGGTGGAATTCTGCATTAGGATGGAGAATGATACAGTTAATTCAGAGACCATGGTCCAGAACTTAAAGAAGGGTAACTTTGAAGGTATGAGGCGTGAATTGGCTAGGATAGATTGGCGAATGATACTTAAGGGGTTGACTGTGGATGGGCAATGGCAGACATTTAGAGACCGCATGGATGAATTACAACAATTGTACATTCCTGTCTGGCGTAAAAATAAAAAAGGGAAGGTGGGTCAACCGTGGCTATCTAGGGAAATCAGGGATAGTATTAAAGCCAAGGAAGTGGCATACAAATTGGCCAGAAATAGCAGTGAACCTGGGGACTGGGAGAAATTTAGAACTCAGCAGAGGAGGACAAAGGGTTTGATTAGGGCAGGGAAAATGGAGTACGAGAAGAAACTTGCAGGGAACATTAAGGCGGATTGCAAAAGTTTCTATAGGTATGTAAAGAGAAAAAGGTTAGTAAAGACAAACGTAGGTCCCCTGCAGTCAGAATCAGGGGAAGTCATAACAGGGAACAAAGAAATGGCAGACCAATTGAACAAGTACTTTGGTTCAGTATTCACTAAGGAGGACACAAACAACCTTCCGGATATAAAAGGGGTCAGAGGGTCTAGTAAGGAGGAGGAACTGAGGGAAATCTTTATTAGTCGGGAAATTGTGTTGGGGAAATTGATGGGATTGAAGGCCGATAAATCCCCAGGACCTGATGGACTGCATCCCAGAGTACTTAAGGAGGTGGCCTTGGAAATAGCGGATGCATTGACAGTCATTTTCCAATATTCCATTGACTCTGGATCAGTTCCTATCGAGTGGAGGGTAGCCAATGTAACCCCACTTTTTAAAAAAGGAGGGAGAGAGAAAACAGGGAATTATAGACCGGTCAGCCTGACCTCAGTAGTGGGTAAAATGATGGAATCAATTATTAAGGATGTCATAGCAGCGCATTTGGAAAATGGTGACATGATAGGTCCAAGTCAGCATGGATTTGTGAAGGGGAAATCATGCTTGACAAATCTTCTGGAATTTTTTGAGGATGTTTCCAGTAAAGTGGACAAAGGAGAACCAGTTGATGTGGTATATTTGGACTTTCAGAAGACCTTCGACAAGGTCCCACACAAGAGATTAATGTGCAAAGTTAAAGCACATGGGATTGGGGGTAGTGTGCTGACGTGGATTGAGAACTGGTTGTCAGACAAGAAGCAAAGAGTAGGAGTAAATGGGTACTTTTCAGAATGGCAGGCAGTGACTGGTGGGGTACCGCAAGGTTCTGTGCTGGGGCTCCAGCTGTTTACATTGTACATTAATGATTTAGACGAGGGGATTAAATGTAGTATCTCCAAATTTGCGGATGACACTAAGTTGGGTGGCAGTGTGAGCTGCGAGGAGGATGCTATGAGGCTGCAGAGTGACTTGGATAGGTTAGGTGAGTGGGCAAATGCATGGCAGATGAAGTATAATGTGGATAAATGTGAGGTTATCCACTTTGGTGGTAAAAACAGAGAGACAGACTATTATCTGAATGGTGACAGATTAGGAAAAGGGAAGGTGCAACCGAGACCTGGGTGTCATGGTACATCAGTCATTGAAGGTTGGCATGCAGGTACAGCAGGCGGTTAAGAAAGCAAATGGCATGTTGGCCTTCATAGCGAGGGGATTTGAGTACAGGGGCAGGGAGGTGTTGCTACAGTTGTACAGGGCCTTGGTGAGGCCACACCTGGAGTATTGTGTACAGTTTTGGTCTCCTAACTTGAGGAAGGACATTCTTGCTATTGAGGGAGTGCAGCGAAGATTCACCAGACTGATTCCCGGGATGGTGGGACTGACCTATCAAGAAAGACTGGATCAACTGGGCTTGTATTCACTGGAGTTCAGTAGAATGAGAGGGGACCTCATAGAAACGTTTAAAATTCTGATGGGTTTAGACAGGTTAGATGCAGGAAGAATGTTCCCAATGTTGGGGAAGTCCAGAACCAGGGGTCACAGTCTAAGGATAAGGGGTAAGCCATTTAGGACCGAGATGAGGAGAGACTTCTTCACCCAGAGAGTGGTGAACCTGTGGAATTCTCTGCCACAGAAAGTGGTTGGGGCCAATTCACTAAATATATTCAAAAGGGAGTTAGATGAAGTCCTTACTACTCGGGGGATTAAGGGTTATGGCGAGAAAGCAGGAATGGGGTACTGAAGTTTCATGTTCAGCCATGAACTCATTGAATGGCGGTGCAGGCTGGAAGGGCTGAATGGCCTGCTCTTGCACCTATTTTCTATGTTTCTATGTATGTCCATGAAATTCGGGCCCTATATCTATTTGTGCCATCAAATCATCGATCTTGTTACGAATACTCCGTACATTCAGATAAAGGGCTTTTAATTTTGTCTTTTTACCATTTTTCTCAGCTTTGTCCCCACTTTCTGATACACTCTTATTTTTATACATTCTGTCCTTTCCTGTCACACTCTGGTTATCATTGCCCCCATCGCTAACCTGCTCTATTGCCTTTTCCTTTCTCTTTGACTTTTTAAATTTCTGCTCACCTGAACCCTCCCCCCACCCACTATTTAGTTTAAAGCCCGATCTACAGCCCGAGTTATTCGATTCACCAGGCCACTAGTCCCAGCACGGTTCAAGTGAAGCCTGTCCCAATGGAACAACTCCCTCCTACGCCAGTACTGGTGCCAGTGCACCAGGAATCGAAACCCATTTCTCCCACACAGTCTTCAAGCTACGTGTTCATCTCTCTGATCTTATTTAACTTATGCCAATTTGCTTGTGGCTCAGGTAGTAATCCAGAGATTATTTCTGTTGTGTATGGAGAAAGAGTCAGACGGAACTCTGTGATCTCAAAGTAAAGTGTGACCTTAGACCTCAGACAGAGTAGATACAAGTCCACATATATAGCAACACTCCCCCGCCAAAGACAAAGTGTAACTATTTACAATATGAGTCGATCTGTGACCCTTCTTGCCCTGGTTGATCGTCTCGGTGAGCATCGAGAGAGGCGGGAGTCGGCGAGAGGCAGCGGCCTATAAAGGCTCAGCAGTCAGGCAGTCCGGGAGCGTCGAGAGAGGCGGGAGGGAGAGAGGCAGCGGCCTATAAAGGCCCAGCAGTCGGGCAGTCCGGGGAGCGTCGAGAGAGGCGGGAGGGAGAGAGGCAGCGGCCTATAAAGGCTCAGCAGTCGGGCAGTCCGGGGAGTGTCGAGAGAGGCGGGAGGGAGAGAGGCAGCGGCCTATAAAGGCTCAGCAGTCGGGCAGTCCGGGGAGCGGCGAGAGAGGCGGGAGGGAGAGAGGCAGCGGCCTATAAAGGCCCAGCAGTCGGGCAGTCCGGGGAGCGGCGAGAGAGGCGGGAGGGAGAGAGGCAGCGGCCTATAAAGGCCCAGCAGTCGGGCAGTCCGGGGAGCGTTGAGAGAGGTGGGAGTCGGCGAGAGGCAGCGGCCTATAAAGGCTCAGCAGTCGGGCAGTCCGGGAGCGTCGAGAGAGGCGGGAGTCGGCGGCCTATAAAAGCTCAGCAGTCGGGCAGTCCGGGGAGCGGCGAGAGAGGCGGGGCTTGTACAGCTCCAGCTGGGAGAGAAAGCAAAAAAGAAGTAGAAAGAAATCAAAAGGTGACGTCACAGCCAAGGGGGTAAGTGATTGGCTGGTGATTGGTGAGTAGCTTTTCTTTTTCTTTCGTTTTTATATCAGTCAGTAACTTTTAACATTGTTGTTGCCAATTTAAGTGTATCTAAGGGTTAAGTCATGGCAGGGGAGCTCGGTCACGTGATATGCTCCTCCTGTACCATGTGGGAACTGGTGTCCCTGACGACTACATCTGCGGGAAGTATATCCATCTCCAGCTCCTGACGGACCGCGTTGCGGAATTGGAGCTGAGGGTGGATTCACTCTGGACCATCCACGATGCTGAGAATGACGTGAGTAGCACATGTAGCAAGTTGGTCTTACCGCAGGAGAAGGGTCCACAGCCAGATAGGGAATGGAAGACCAGCAGGAAGAGTAGTGCAAGGAAGGTAGTGCAGGGGTCCCCTGTGGTCATCCCCCTGCAAAACAGATACACTGCTTTGAGTACTGTTGAGGGGGATGACTCATCAGGGGAGGGCAGCAGCAGCCAAGTTCATGGCACCGTGACTGGCTCTGTTGCACAGGAGGGCAGGAAAAAGAGTGGGAGAGCGATAGTGATAGGGGATTCAATTGTAAGGGGAATAGATAGGCGTTTCTGCGGCCGCAACCGAGACTCAAGGATGGTATGTTGCCTCCCTGGTGCAAGGGTCAAGGATGTCTCGGAGAGGGTGCAGGACATTCTAAAAAGGGAGGGAGAACAGCCAGTTGTCGTGGTGCACATTTGTACCAACGACATAAGTAAAAAAAGGGATGAGGTCCTACGAAACGAATTTAAGGAGCTAGGAGCTAAATTAAAAAGTAGGACCTCAAAAGTAGTAATCTCCAGTGCACTCCAACTATCAGTGCCACATGCTAGTCAGAGTAGGAATCGCAGGATAGCACAGATGAATACGTGGCTTGAGCAGTGGTGCAGCAGGGAGGGATTCAAATTCCTGGGGCATTCGAACCGGTTCTGGGGGATGGTCTGCACCTGGGCAGGACCGGAACCAATGTCCTAGGGGAAGTGTTTGCTAGTGCTGTTGGGGAGGAGTTGAACTAATATGGCAGGGGGATGAGAACCAATGCAGGGAGACAGAGGGAAACAAAAAGGAGGCAAAAGCAAAAGACAGAAAGGAGATGAGGAAAAGTAGAGGGCAGAGAAACCCAAGGCAAAGAACAAAAAGGACCATTGTACAGCAAAATTCTAAAAGGACAAAGGGTGTTAAAAAAACAAGCCTGAAGGCTTTGTGTCTTAATGCAAGGAGTATCCGTAATAAGGTGGATGAATTAACTGTGCAAATAGATGTTAACAAATATGATGTGATTGGGATTACAGAGACGTGGCTCCAGGATGATCAGGGCTGGGAACTCAACATCCAGGGGTATTCAACATTCAGGAAGGATAGAATAAAAGGAAAAGGAGGTGGGGTAGCATTGCTGGTTAAGGAGGAGATTAATGCAATAGTTAGGAAGGACATTAGCTTGGATGATGTGGAATCAAAATGGGTAGAGCTGCAGAACACCAAAGGGCAAAAAACGTTAGTGGGAGTTGTGTAAAGACCTCCAAACAGTAGTAGTGATGTTGGGGAGGGTATCAAACAGGAAATTACGGGTGCATGCAATAAAGGTGCAGCAGTTATAATGGGTGACTTTAATATGCACATAGATTGGGCTAGCCAAACTGGAAGCAATACGGTGGAGGAGGATTTCCTTGAGTGCATAAGGGATGGTTTCCTTGACCAATATGTCTCGGAACAAACTAGGGGGGAGGCCATCTTAGACTGGGTGTTGTGTAATGAGAAAGGAATAATTAGCAATCTCGTTGTGCGAGGCCCCTTGGGGAAGAGTGACCATAATATGGTGGAATTCTGCATTAGGATGGAGAATGAAACAGTTAATTCAGAGACCATGGTCCAGAACTTAAAGAAGGGTAACTTTGAAGGTATGAGGCGTGAATTGGCGAGGATAGATTGGCGAATGATACTTAAGGGGTTGACTGTGGATGGGCAATGGCAGACATTTAGAGACCGCATGGATGAACTACAACAATTGTACATTCCTGTCTGGCGTAAAAATAAAAAAGGGAAGGTGGCTCAACCGTGGCTATCTAGGGAAATCAGGGATAGTATTAAAGCCAAGGAAGTGGCATATAAATTGGCCAGAAATAGCAGCGAAACCAGGGACTGGGAGAAATTTAGAACTCAACAGAGGAGGACAAAGGGTTGCAAAAGTTTTTATAGAAATGTAAAGAGAAAAAGGTTAGTCAAGACAAATGTAGGTCCCCTGCAGTCAGAATCAGGGGAAGTCATAACGGGGAACAAAGAAATGGCAGACCAATTGAACAAGTACTTTGGTTCGGTATTCACTGAGGAGGACACAAACAACCTTCCGGATATAAAAGGGGACAGAGGGTCTAGTAAGGAGGAGGAACTGAGCGAAATCTTTATTAGTCGGGAAATTGTGTTGGGGAAATTGATGGGATTGAAGGCCGATAAATCCCCAGGGCCTGATGGACTGCATCCCAGAGTACTTAAGGAGGTGGCCTTGGAAATAGCGGATGCATTGACAGTCATTTTCCAACATTCCATTGACTCTGGATCAGTTCCTATCGAGTGGAGGGTAACCCCACTTTTAAAAACAGGAGGGAGAGGGAAAACAGAGAATTATAGACCGGTCAGCCTGACATCGGTAGTGGGTAAAATGATCGAATCAATTATTAAGGATGTCATAGCAGCGCATTTGGAAAGAGGTGACATGATAGGTCCAAGTCAGCATGGATTTGTGAAGGGGAAATCATGCTTGACAAATCTTCTGGAATTTTTTGAGGATGTTTCCAGTAGAGTGGACAAGGGAGAACCAGTTGATGTGGTATATTTGGACGTTCAGAAGGCTTTCGACAAGGTCCCACACAAGAGATTAATGTGCAAAGTTAAAGCACATGGGATTGGGGGTAGTGTGCTGACATGGATTGAGAACTGGTTGTCAGACAGGAAGCAAAGAGTAGGAGTAAATGGGTACTTTTCAGAATGGCAGGCAGTGACTAGTGGGGTACCGCAAGGTTCTGTGCTGGGGCCCCAGCTGTTTACACTGTACATTAATGATTTAGACGAGGGGATTAGAAACATAGAAACATAGAAAATAGGTGCAGAAGCAGGCCATTCGGCCCTTCTAGCCTGCACCACCATTCAATGAGTTCATGGCTGAACTGAAACTTCAGTACCCCCTTCCTGCTTTCTCGCCATACCCCTTGATCCCCCGAGTAGTAAGGACTTCATCTAACTCCCTTTTGAATATATTTAGTGAATTGGCCCCAACCACTTTCTGTGGCAGAGAATTCCACAGGTTCACCACTCTCTGGGTGAAGAAGTCTCTCCTCATCTCGGTCCCAAATGGCTTACCTCTTATCCTTAGACTGTGACCCCTGGTTCTGGACTTCCCCAACATTGGGAACATTCTTCCTGCATCTAACCTGTCTAAACCCGTCAGAATTATAAACGTTTCTATGAGGTCCCCTCTCATTCTTCTGAACTCCAGTGAATACAAGCCCAGTTGATCCAGTCTTTCTTGATAGGTCAGTCCCACCATCCCGGGAATCAGTCTGGTGAATCTTCGCTGCACTCCCTCAATAGCAAGAATGTCCTTCCTCAAGTTAGGAGACCAAAATTGTACACAATACTCCAGGTGTGGCCTCACCAAGGCCCTGTACAACTGTAGCAACACCTCCCTGCCCCTGTACTCAAATCCCCTCGCTATGAAGGCCAACATGCCATTTGCTTTCTTAACCGCCTGCTGTACCTGCATGCCAACCTTCAATGACTGATGTACCATGACACCCAGGTCTCATTGCACCTTCCCTTTTCCTAATCTGTCACCATTCAGATAATAGTCTGTCTCTCTGTTTTTACCACCAAAGTGGATAACCTCACATTTATCCACATTATACTTCATCTGCCATGCATTTGCCCACTCACCTAACCTATCCAAGTCACTCTGCAGCCTCATAGCATCCTCCTCGCAGCTCACACTGCCACCCAACTTAGTGTCATCCGCAAATTTGGAGATACTACATTTAATCCCCTTGTCTAAATCATTAATGTACAGTGTAAACAGCTGGGGCCCCAGCACAGAACCTTGCGGTACCCCACTAGTCACTGCCTGCCATTCTGAAAAGTACCCATTTACTCCTACTCTTTGCTTCCTGTCTGACAACCAGTTCTCAATCCATGTCAGCACACTACCCCGAATCCCATGTGCTTTAACTTTGCACATTAATCTCTTGTGTGAGACCTTGTCGAAAGCCTTCTGAAAGTCCAAATATACCACATCAACTGGTTCTCCTTTGTCCACTTTACTGGAAACATCCTCAAAAAATTCCAGAAGATTTGTCAAGCATGATTTCCCCTTCACAAATCCATGCTGACTTGTACCTATCATGTCACCATTTTCCAAATGCGCTGCTATGACATCCTTAATAATTGATTCCATCATTTTACCCACTACTGAGGTCAGGCTGACCGGTCTATAATTCCCTGTTTTCTCTCTCCCTCCTTTTTTAAAAAGTGGGGTTACATTGGCTACCCTCCACTCGATAGGAACTGATCCAGAGTCAATGGAATGTTGGAAAATGACTGTCAATGCATCCGCTATTTCCAAGGCCACCTCCTTAAGTACTCTGGGATGCAGTCCATCAGGCCCTGGGGATTTATCGGCCTTCAATCCCATCAATTTCCCCAACACAATTTCCCGACTAATAAAGATTTCCCTCAGTTCCTCCTCCTTACTAGACCCTCTGACCCCTTTTATATCCGGAAGGTTGTTTGTGTCCTCCTTAGTGAATACCGAACCAAAGTGCTTGTTCAATTGGTCTGCCATTTCTTTGCTCCCCGTTATGACTTCCCCTGATTCTGACTGCAGGGGAACTACGTTTGTCTTTACTAACCTTTTTCTCTTTACATACCTATAGAAACTTTTGCAATCCGCCTTAATGTTCCCTGCAAGCTTCTTCTCATACTCCATTTTCCCTGCCCTAATCAAACCCTTTGTCCTCCTCTGCTGAGTTCTAAATTTCTCCCAGTCCCCAGGTTCGCTGCTACTTCTGGCCAATTTGCATGCCACTTCCTTGGCTTTAATACTATCCCTGATTTCCCTTGATAGCCACGGTTGAGCCACCTTCCCTTTTTTATTTTTACGCCAGACAGGAATGTACAATTGTTGTAATTCATCCATGTGGTCTCTAAATGTCTGCCATTGCCCATCCACAGTCAACCCCTTAAGTATCATTCACCAATCTATCCTAGCCAATTCACGCCTCATACCTTCAATGTTCTCTTCTTTAAGTTCTCGACCATGGTCTCTGAATTAACTATCATTCTCCATCCTAATGCAGAATTCCACCATATTATGGTCACTCTTCCCCAAGGGGCCTCGCACAATGAGATTGCTAATTAGTCCTCTCTCATTACACAACACCCAGTCTAAGATGGCCTCCCCCCTAGTTGATTCCTCAACATATTGGTCTAGAAAACCATCCCTTATGCACTCCAGGAAATCCTCCTCCACCGTATTGCTTCCAGTTTGGCTAGCCCAATCTATGTGCATATTGAAGTCACCCATTATAACTGCTGCACCTTTATTGCATGCACCCCTAATTTCCTGTTTGATGTCCTCCCCAACATCACTACTACTGTTTGGAGGTCTGTCCACAACTCCCACTAATATTTTTTGCCCTTTGGTGTTCTGCAGCTCTACCCATTTTGATTCCACATCATCCAAGCTAATGTCTTTCCTAACTATTGCATTAATCTCCTCTTTAACCAGCAATGCTACCCCACCTCCTTTTCCTTTTATTCTATCCTTCCTGAATGTTGAATACCCCTGGATTAAATGTAGTATCTCCAAATTTGTGGGTGACACTAAATTGGGTGGCAGTGTGAGCTGCGAGGAGGATGCTATGAAGCTGCAGAGTGACTTGGATAGGTTAGGTGAGTGGGCAAATGCATGGCAGATAAAGTATAATGTGGATAAATGTGAGGTTATCCACTTTGCTGGTAAAAACAGAGAGACAGACTATTATCTGAATGGTGACAGATTAGGAAAAGGGGAGTTGCAACGAGACCTGGGTGTCATGGTACATTAGTCATTGAAGGTTGGCATGCAGGTACAGCAGGCGGTTAAGAAAGCAAATGGCATGTTGGCCTTCATAGCGAGGGGATTTGAGTACAGGGGTAGGGAGGTGTTGCTACAGTTGTACAGGGCCTTGGTGACGCCACACCTGGAGTATTGTGTACAGTTTTGGTCTCCTAACTTGAGGAAGGACATTCTTGCTATTGAGGGACTGCAGCGAAGGTTCACCATACTGATTCCCGGGATGGCGGGACTGGCTTATCAAGAAAGACTGGATCAACTGGGCTTGTATTCACTGGAGTTCGGAAGAATGAGAGGGGGCCTCATATAAATGTTTAAAATTCTGACGGGTTTAGACAGGTTAGATGCAGGAAGAATGTTCCCAATGTTGGGGAAGTCCAGAACCAGGGGTCACAGTCTAAGGATAAGGGGTAAGCCATTTAGGACCGAGATGAGGAGAGACTTCTTCACCCAGAGAGTGGTGAACCTGTGGAATTCTCTGCCACAGAAAGTGGTTGGGGCCAATTCACTAAATATATTCAAAAGGGAGTTAGATGAAGTCCTTACTACTCGGGGGATTAAGGGTTATGGCGAGAAAGCAGGAAGGGGGTACTGAAGTTTCATGTTCAGCCATGAACTCATTGAATGGCGGTGCAGGCTGGAAGGGCTGAATGGCCTGCTCCTGCACCTATTTTCTATGTTTCTATGTTTCTATGAAAGCTGGTGTTGAATCATTTGGGCTGGGCTGCTGTGCAACTGGCCTTGCTGGGCTGCCTGGTGTATTGTGCCTTGCAGATTTGCTGTGGATGATGGGTTCTGCTTCGTGGTCAACCATGGTGCCGGTTGCCACTGGTGCGTGTGTTGGGGGATCAAAAAAGGTATGGTCCAAGGTGGGTTGCTCAGTGAATCCGTGAATCTGAGTTTGATTTGGTCCAAGTGTTTCCGGTGAGTCCATTTGAAAGTTTAACCCGAAACACCCTGCTCGCCTCTTTGGCCACGACAGTGCCGGGAAGCCACTTGGGACCTTGTCCATAATTTAATACAAATACAGGATCATTGATTTCAATCTCACGTGACAAATTTGCGCTATCATGGTATGCACTTTGTTGAAGCCGCCTGCTCTCTACCTGTTCATGTAGATCAGGGTGAACTAACGAGAGCCTTGTCTTCAGTGTTCTTTTCATGAGCAGTTCAGCAGGTGGGATCCCAGTGAGTGAGTGGGATCTCGTGCGGTAGCTAAGCAGGACTCGGGATAGGCAAGTCGGCAATGAGCCTTCAGTTACCCGCTTCAAGCCTTGCTTGATGATTTGTACTGCTCTCTCTGCCTGACCATTGGATACTGGTTTAAACGGGGCAGATGTGACATGTTTGATCCCGTTACGGGTCATGAATGCTTTGAACTCAGCACTGGTAAAACATGGCCCGTTGTTGGTCACCAGGACATCGGCTAAGCAGTATGTGGCAAACATGGCCCTAAGGCTTTCAGTAATGACAGCAGACATGCTAGCCGGCATTATCTCACATTCAATCCACTTGGAGTACGCGTCTATAACCACAAGGAACATTTTACCCAAGAACGGGCCTGCATAGTCGATGTGTACCCGAGACCACGGTTTGGAGGGCCAAGACCATAAACTTAGCGGCGCCTCCCTGGGTACATTGCTTAACTGCGAGCATGTATTACATCTGTGAACGCAGGATCTAAGTCCGCATCGATACCGGGCCACCACACGTGGGATCTGGCTATCGCTTTCATCATTACGATGCCTGGGTGGGTACTGTGGAGGTAATTGATGAAGGTGGTCTCTGCCCTTCTTGGGGACCACTATTCGATTGCCCCACAGAAGGCAGTCTGCTTGTATAGACATTTCATCCATGCGCCGCTGGAACGGCTTTATCTCTTCCTGAATTTCCACTGGGACTCTGGACCAGCTCCTGTGAAGCACACAGCTTTTGACTAGAGATAATAAGGGGTCCTGGCTTGTCCAGGTTTTGATCTGCCGGGCAGTGACGGTTGATTGCTCACTCTCAAATGCTTCCATAACCATGGTTAGATCTGCAGGCTGCTCCATTTCCACCCCCGTGGTGGGCAATGGCAGCCTACTGAGAGCATCGGCGCAGTTTTCTGTGCCTGGCCTGTGGTTGATGGCGTAGTTGTATGCGGACAACGTGAGCGCCCATCTCTGGATGCGGGCCGATGTGTTGGTATTTATCCCTTTACTCTCGGAAAACAGGGATATAAGTGGCTTATGGTCAGTTTCCAATTCGAATTTTAGCCCAAACGGGTATTGATGCATTTTCTTAACCCCATAGACACACGCTAACGCTTCTTTTTCAATCATGCTGTAGACACTCTCGGCCTTAGACAGACTCCTGGATGCATAAGCAACCGATTGCAATTTCCCGAAATCATTAGCTTATTGCAATACACACCCGACGCAATATGACGACGCATCACATGCTAATACCAAACGCTTACATGGATTATACAACACAAGCAATTTGATGAGCATAACAATTTTCTCGCTTTTACAAAGGCTTTTCTTGGCTTTTGCCCCAAACCCATTCGCCCCCTTTTCGTAGTAAGACATGTAGTGGTTCTAGCAGGGTGCTGAGACCCGGTAAGAAGTTACCAAAGTAGTTCAAGAGTCCCAGAAACGACCGCAGCTCTGTCACGTTCTGTGGCCTCGGTGCGTTCTCAATTGCCTCCGTCTTCGTGTTGGTGGGCCTGATGCCGTCCGCCGCAATCCTCCTTCCCAGGAACTCCACTTCAGGCGCCAGGAAAACGCACTTCAAGCGCTTTAACCTGATCCCCATGCGGTTGAGTCGACTAAGAACCTCCTCCAGGTTCTGCAGATGCTCGACTGTGTTCCGACCTGTGATCAAGATGTCGTCCTGGAAGACCACAGTGTGCGGGACCGACTTCGGTAAACTTTCCATGTTTCTCTGGAATATCGCCGCCGCTGATCGGATTCCAAACGGGCATCTGTTATAAACAAAAAGACCTTTGTGCGTGTTGGTGCAGGTGAGGGCCTTCGATGATTCCTTCAGTTCCTGCGTCATGTAGGCTGAAGTCAGATCCAGCTTCGTGAACGTCTTTCCTCCCGCCAGCGTTGCAAGGAGGTCATCGGCTTTTGGTAATGGGTATTGGTCCTGCAGGGAGAAATGATTGATAGTTACTTTGTAATTGCCACAGATTCTGACGGTGCCGTCTCTCTTGAGGACTGAGACAATAGGACTGGCCCACTCGCTGAACTTGATCGGTGAAATGATGCCCTCTCGTTGTAGTCGGTCTAGCTCGATCTCTACCCTTTCTCTCATCATGTACGGCACTGCTCTCGCCTTGTGATGGATGGGTCGCGCCCCTGGAATGAGGTGGATCTGCACTTTTGCTCCTTGGAATTTCCCGATGCCTGGTTCGAACAGCGAAGGAAATTTGTTTAAGACCTAGGCACATGAAGTGTCGTCAGCGGGCGAAAGCGCTCGGATGTCGTCCCAATTCCAGCATATCTTTCCCAGCCAGCTCCTGCCGAGCAGCATGGGACCATCACCCGGTACCACCCAGAGTGGTAGCTTCTCCACCGCTCCATTGTAGGAGACCTTTACAGTAGCACTGCCAATTACAGGAATCAGTTCTTTAGTGTAGGTTCTTAGGCTCTTGCGAACTGGAGTTAAGACTGGCCTTGAGGCTTTGTTGCACCACAACCTTTCGAAAGTCTTTTTGCCCATGTTGGACAGGCTCGTGCCCATGTCCAGCTCCATTGACACAGGTAGTCCATTTAGTTTAACATTCAGCATTATCGGGGGACAATTCGTGGTGAATGTGTGCACCCATGTACCTCTGCCTCCTCTATCTGAGGCTCTGGGTTATAGTGATCCTACGTGGACCTGTCCTCCTCTGCAAAGTGGTGGTTTGCAGGTTTAACAGGCCTAACAGCTCGCCTGCACACTTGTTGGAGATGTCCCATTGTTCCACAGCCCTTGCAAACGTATCCTTTGAATCGGCATGAATGGAAACGATGATCACCCCTGCAGCGCCAACACGTGTTAATGGCCTTGCATTCATCACCCTTGATGGTGGACTCTGAGACATCTGCGGACGTGTAGCTGCAGGTATGTGTGACCTGCCCTGTCCGTTACGATTCGAAAACAACATCACTTTGTTCACAGTACTTGTAGCAGCATTTGTGTGCTGAGAGATTTGCTTAGTATTGTCACTGGTGGCAATGAACGCCTGAGCTATCACTGTGGCCTTACTCAAGGTTGGGTCTCTACTCAAAAGCTTGCGAAGTATCGTTTCATGACCAATGCCAAGTATGAGAAAATCTCTAAGCATGTGCTCCAATTGTCCTTCAAATTCGCAATGTCCTGAAAGGCGTCTCAGCTCGGCGACGTAACTCGCCACTTCCTGGCCTTCAAATCTTTTGTAGGTGTGGAACCGGTACCTCGCCATCAGAACGCTTTCCTTCGGGTTCAAATGCTCTCGGACCAGTGTGCACAAATCGTCGGATGATTTCTCTGTGGGTTTTGCTGGAGTGAGCAGATTCTTCATGAGGCCATATGTTGGTGCCCCACAGACAGTGAAGAGGATCGCTCTACATTTGTCAGCGCTCTCTTCCCCATCTAGCTCGTTGGCCACGAAGTATTGGTCGAGTCGCTCCACAAAAGTTTCCCAATCTTCTCCCTCCAAAAATTTCTCCAGGATGCCCACTGTTGTCTGCATCTTTGTGTATGGAGAAAGAGTCAGACTGAATTGTGTATGGAGAAAGAATCAGACTGAACACTGTGAGCTCAAAGTAAAGTGTGACCTTAGTCTTTTATTGCAGGTCTCCAGAGTGCCTCTCCAAGCTGTGAAGCCTTCTTAAATACCTGTGGTCACAAGGGATTATGGGATCCCTTGGGATTCCAGAGAATGAGCCCTCTGGTGGCTGTACAGAGTAAATACATGTCCACATATATAACAATTACCTTTGTATTCTGCTTTTTAATTTAGCTCCTAGCTGCTCATAGTCCCTCAGCAGAACCTCTTTCTTTGTTCCACCTATATCATTGGTATCTATGCGGATCATGACAACTGGATCTTCGCCCTCCCACTCCAAGTTCCTCTCCAGCCGAGAGGAGATGTCCTTAACTCTGGCATCGGCCAGGCAACATAGCCTTCGGGACTCACGTTCTTGGCTACAGAGAACAGTATCTATCCCCCTAACTATATTGTCCTCTACCACTACAACATTTCTTTCTACTCCCCCAGTTGAATGGCCCCCTGTACCATGATGCTGTGGTCAGTTTGCTTATCCTCACTGCAGTCCCTGCTCTCGTCCACACAGGGAGTAAAAATCTCATACCAGTTAGATAAGAGCAAGGGCTGAGGCTCCTCCGTTACTACATCCTGGGTCTCCATACCTGCCTCACTCTTAGTCACATCCTCCTATCCCTGACCATTGATCAAATTTGAATTATTTAACCTAAGGGGTGTGACTGCTTCCTGGTAACTCTCCCCCTCCCTGATGTGTCACAGTGTTTGAAGCTCGGACTCCAGCTCATCAACACAGAGCCGAAGTTCCTCGAGCAGCCAACACTTACTGCAGGTGTGGTCGCCGTGGACCTCAATGGTGGCCACTCGCTCCCACATGTTACAGCAATAACACATCGCCTCCGCTGGCATCTCTAATGTATTTTATTTAATTAATTACGTTTTGAAGTGGGGTGCCGCAGGGATCAGTGCTGGGACCCCAACTATTTACAATCTATATTCAAGACTTGGAAGAAGGGACCGAGTGTAAAGTAGCCAAGTTTGCTGACGATACAAAGATGGGAGGAAAAGCAATGTGCAAAAGGACATAGACAGGCTAAGTGAGTGGGCAAAAATTTGGCAGATGGAGTATAATGTTGGAAAGTGTGAAGTCTTGCACTTTGGCAGAAAAAAATCAAAGAGCAAGTTATTATTTAAATGGAGAAAAATTGCAAAGTGCTGCAGTACAGCAGGACCTGGAGGTACTTGTGCATGAAACACAAAAGGTTAGTTAGTATGCAGGTACAGCAAGTGGTCAGGAAGGCCAATTGAATCTTGGCCTTTATTGCAAAGGGGATGGAGAAAAAAAGCAGGGAAGTCTTGCTACAGTTATACAAGGTATTGGTGAGGCCACACCTGGAATACTGCGTGCAGTTTTGGTTTCCATATTTATGAAAGAATATACTTGCTTTGGATACAGTTCAGATAAGGTTCATTAGGTTGATTCTGAAGATGAGGGATTGACTTATGAGGAAAGGTTGAGGAGGTTGGGCCTCTACTCATTGAAATTCAGAAGAATAAGAAGTGATCTTATCGAAACGTATAAGATTATGAGGGGGCTTGACAAGGTGGATACAGAGAGGATGTTTCCACTGATAGGGGAGACTAGAACTAGGGGACACAATCTTAGAATAAGGGGCCGCCCATTTAAAACTGAGATGAGGCGGAATTTCTTCTCTCAGAGGGTTGTGTAAATCTGTGTAATTCGCTGCCTCAGAGAGCTCTGGAAGCCGGGACATTGAATAACTTTAAGACGTAGATAGACAGCTTCTTAACCAATAAGGGATTAAGGTGTTTTGGGGAGCAGGCAGGGAAGTGGACCTGAGTTCATGATCGGATTAGCCATGATCGTATTAAATGGCGTAGCAGGCTCGAGGGGCCGTATGGCCTACTCCTGCTCCTATTTCTTATGTTCTTATCTAATAAATGTTTCGTTTTTAATCCCGGCTCTTAATTTAAATCAATGTCCAAGAAAAAGAGAGTAATACTGACGAACCAATCACTTCCCTGCTTTCCTGTGACGTCACACTTTGATTTCTTCTTACCCTCCCAGGTCCGTTGGTGTTGCTCCGGCTACTCCCGCTGCTCGGCTCTCTCATGCCCTTTATAGTGTTGCCACTCCTTCTGTTATGTAAAAGGTCCCCAAATAAATTCTCTAACTTTTTTTTTAATCATTCAATGTTCACTTTGGTTTGCTTTCTTGAAAAAATGTCCAAATTATTTATAGAATTAAAGTACCCTAATCCCTATTTCCAGTGCTCTTTTAGACATACATTAAAAATGTAAAACTCAAATACAGTAGCAGTGCAGCAGCTCAGACATAGTGCTTGATTCCCAAACGCCAGGTCAGGAGTTCAAGTGCAAAACATGCTTGACACTTGAATTTATGTTTTGTTCAACTGTGTGAATTTGTTTCTCCTGTCCACCCTTCACCTCTCCTCCATATAAACTCTCATACCCAATTCTAGAACTTGCCATTTCATGTGACCTCTTTATTCCATTTTCTCAATCACAGGCAAGACCAACACGGATCACTTCCTTATATCCCCCACCACTCACATCCCTCTTTCCCCTTCCAACCTCAATTCCTTCTGCATCCACCCCTGGAAAAACCTCTTCTCCCAAACCATTTTCAACGGCACTTTCCAACTCCCAATTGTCTAGCCTTTGCCGTCCATTTTCCACAATACTTCTGCCGTTGCCAATCTGCTCAGGCACACACTTACCTCCACCTTTGATGCCTTTGTCCCCAGTAAGACCCAGAAGGGGAAAAAGTCTGTTGCGCCCCATTTGGTGGCGGTAATATCCGCCAGATGGGACTTTTTGCGCCAGGCGTGGAGGTCTCGCCCCACTCTCGAAATTGAGGTTACCGCCCCCAAGAGGAAGTGGAGCGCAAAATAACGTACTCAACTTCCTCTCTGGGGCGCTAACGGGGCGGAAGCAGAGGTAGCGGGGCACAGCGCTATGCACAGGGCCGCATTGCGCTGCTGGGTAGGTGGGGCTCTCCCCTTCATGAAAGGGGAAAGCCCAAGCTGCCAACTATGCGGGGTCCTACCTGGATCACTGGGAGCGGAGTGCCGTGTCACCAGCCTGGCACACAAGCGGAGTGCCGGACTGCCAAATCGTAGCACGGGCTCCGTGTTCAAGGAGCCAACGGGGCACTCGGGAAAATGGCGACATTTTTTTTTCCAATCTTTAAGTAGCGCCTTCCCTTTAAGTAGTGCCCCAAAAGCCTCCTGCCACCTTGTTCACATCCCCTGAAGCTGTCGCTGTAACCGCAGCGAAAACAGGGCATGGCGTATGGTGATGACGTTGTCATTTCCGTCGCAGCTGAGCAGGGCGCTATCGGTTACCGTGGCCGCTAAACTCTCGCAGAATTTACGGGAGTCGTTAGCGGCGCCACGCCCATGGAAAAAGTCATCTGATTCCGCTGGCGCCTCCTGGGGCACTAACGGGAGGTGCAAACGACCGCAATTTATCTCCCTTACTCTCTCTCACCCTGGTTTCCCTCTGGTATGGCCCCCATCTTCGCTCCCAAAAGTCCAAAGAATGCATATAGCATACACCTAGTTTAGCCAGCCATGGCCAGATCTGGCTGGGCCACATCAAGCATTATCGGGCCCTGCTCTCCTCTACCAAAATGGCACACTAGTCCAGGATGATCCTGGAATGCAAAGTTATTTCCTCCTTGCTCAGAGAACACAGAGATGATGGGTGAATGGACTTGGTATGGCTTAGAATGCAGGCAGCGGGTTTTGGATGAGCTCAAGTTTATAGCAGGTGGAAGATGGAAAGCCGGCCAGGAGAGCATTGGAACAATTGAATCAGGAGGTACCAAAAGCAGATACGCTGAGGCAGGCCAGAGATGGACGATGTTACAAGGGTGGATATTGGTGGAAAGAATATAGGACCGTAATTCAGCTCAGAGGGAACGGAGTTTGTGGCAGGAGCTGAAGATGATGGCTTTGGTCTTCCCAATGTTTAATTGTAAGAAATTGCAGCTCCTCCAGGACTGGATGTCTGACAAGCAGTCTGACAACACAACGATAAAACCAACGATAAAAGTGAAAATTCATCCCATAACTCCTTTTAAATTCTGATTAAATATATTAGTTGTTGGTATTACATAAAACTTCAGCTTAATAATGCAGTCCTAAAATAGTGTGTGTAACATAACACAAGAATATATTAAATCTGGTAAGCAGATTACTGCAAATAGGAAAATTGCTAAAACTCGGGTAAACATAGAAACATAGAAAATAGGTGTAGGAGTAGGCCCTTCGAGCCTGCACCACCATTCAATAAGATCATGGCTGATCATTCCCTCAGTACCCCTTTCCTGCTTTCTCTCCATACCCCTTGATCCCCTTAGCCGTAAGTGCCATATCTAACTCCCTCTTGAATATATTCAATGAACTTGCATCAACAACACTCTGCGGTAGGGAATTCCACAAGTTAACAACTCTGAGTGAAGAAGTTTCTCCTCATCTCAGTCCTAAATGGCCTACCCCTTATCCTAAGACTGTGTCCCCTGGTTCTGGATTTCCCCAACATCAGAAACATTCTTCCCGCATCTAACCTGTCCAGTCCCGTCAGAATCTTATATGTTTCTATGAGATCCCCTCTCATCCTTCTAAACTCCAATGTATAAAGGCCCAGTTGATCCAGACTCTCCTCATATGTCAGTCCTGCCATCCCGGGAATCAGTCTGGTGAACCTTCGCTTCACTCCCTCAATAGCATCTGTACATCTGTAAATTTAGTGTGCAGGAAAGATACAGCTTCCAGGTCACAGGGGTCAGATCCACTTCCATGATTCACTGTTAGACAGTCGAGTTAAAAAGACAGCTCTATAAAACACTGACATTGTAACACTTCGGTTGGAAAGGAAGATCTGGTATTTATACAGCACCTTGTCATTTTCTCAGAGACACTGTAAAGTGCATCACACAATTAAGGGCCCAAGATTCCACATGATTTGCGCCTGATTTTTAGGAGCAACTGGTGGAGAACGGACTATCATAGAAATCGCAATTCTCCACATTTTTTTTCTGCAGTTCTAGTCAGTTAGAACAGTTTCACTTTGGAACAGAATTTTTTCTTCAAAAGGGGGCGTGTCCGGCCACTGACGCCTGATTTCAAAGTTTCCACAGTGAAAACGTACTCCAAACTAACTTAGAATGGAGCAAGTGAAGATTTTTGTAGAACTGAAAAAACCTTGTCTACACATTAAAAAATCAGGCGCAGGTTACAAATTAGGCGTCCAGAACGAGGTGGGGGGGGGAGAGGGGAGGGGAAGTCATTAAATGCTACAATAAATCCTTATTTATACTTATACAAATATTATACAAATAAATCCAACCTGAATAAAAATTTACAAGCAAAGAAAAGATTAAATAAACCATCTTCCTACCTGTGTGAAAGTGCTTCAGCCAGGGAGAATTCTGCAGCAAGCCTCACAAGTTGAGGCAGCCGTTCGTTCCCACGGGGGGGGGGGGGGGGGGGGGGAGAGGAGGCAGACGTTCGTTCCCGTGGGGGGGGGGGAAGGAGGCAGCCGTTCGTTCCCACGGGGGGGGGGGGGAAAGGAGGCAGCCGTTCGTTCCCGTGGGGGGGGGGGAAGAGGCAGCCGTTCGTTCCCGTGGGGGGGGGGGGGGGGGGAAGGAGGCAGCCGTTCGTTCCCGTGGGGGGGGGGGGGGGGAAGGAGGCAGCCATTCGTTCCCGCGGGGGGGGGGGGGGGGGGGGGGAGAAGGAGGCAGCCATTCGTTCCCGCGGGGGGGGGGGGGGGGGGAGAGAGGAGGAAGCCATTCGTTCCCGTGGGGGCGCGGGGGGGAAAGGAGGCAGCGGTTAAGAAAGCAAATGGCATGTTGGCCTTCATAGCGAGGTGATTTGAATACAGGGGCAGGGAGGTGTTGCTACAATTGTACAGGGCCTTGGTGAGGCCACACCTGGAGTATTGTGTACAGTTTTGGTCTCCTAACCTGAGGAAGGACATTCTTGCTATTGAGGGAGTGCAGCGAAGGTTCACCAGACTGATTCCCGGGATGGCGGGACTGACCTATCAAGAAAGACTGGATCAACTGGGCTTGTATTCACTGGAGTTCAGAAGAATGAGAGAGGACCTCATAGAAACATTTAAAATTCTGACGGGGTTAGACAGGTTAGATGCAGGAAGAATGTTCCCAATGTTGGGGAAGTCCAGAACCAGGGGACACAGTCTAAGGATAAGGGGGAAGCCATTTCGGACTGAAATGAGGAGGAATTTCTTCACCCAGAGAGTGGTGAACCTGTGGAATTCTCTACCACAGAAAGTTGTTGAGGCCAATTCACTAAATATATTCAAAAAGGAGTTAGATGTAGTCCTTACTACTAGGGGGATCAAGGGGTATGGTGAGAAAGCAGGAATGGGGTACTGAAGTTGCATGTTCAGCCATGAACTCATTGAATGGCGGTGCAGGCTAGAAGGGCCGAATGGCCTACTCCTGCACCTATTTTCTATGTTTCTATGTTCGTTCCCGCGGGCGGGGGGGGGGGGGGGAAGAGGAGGAAGCCGTTCGTTCCCGCGGGGGGGGGGAGGAAGCCGTTTCCGACGGCGGGCGGGGGAGACCGTTGGGAAACGACTGCCTCAACTTTCTGAGGCTTCCTGCAGCCTTCTCACTGCTGCAAGAAGCCTCAGTGCTGATGTGCTGATGGCAATGTGCTTTTATTAAAAAATGTTCAAAAATTAAACAGCTACAAAGAACTACAAAAATGGCCGAGTGCCAATGTTTCATTCACACTGCGCGTGCGCGAACGCTCCAACGCGCACGCGCAGGGTTGCCGGCAGGAAAAAAACTAATGTAAATGGTACCCGCCCCCTCCCACTTACAAAATCGGCACGAGTGGTAGGCTCTGCCCCCCTGGGCGCCGCGCCAAGCAGACATGGAGCTGCAGAGCGCTCCAGAATCACGCATTTTTTTTCTGGCGCTGTTTTCGGCGCGAAAAACGGGCGCCCAGCTCGGAGGGACGCCCGTTTTTTATCGTGTGGAAACGTGGGGCCTAAATATTTTAAAGTGCAGTTATTGTTACAAAGGGGATGAAAGATTTTGCGAGTTTCACTTGTTTTGCCTGGGTTCCTGGGTACAGCAGTATGGTTGTTGTTCAATTTTCGGAGGGGAAAGAGAAATGAAAGCGCCTGGAAGAATGCATGCTGATGACTGACCATGAAACACTACTGACTGATCTTAAAAGATTTGCTGACCCAGACCAACCTTCCTTCTCAGACAGAAAGATAAATGAAGCTGTGTAGCTTGTAGAAGGTGAAAACTGACACTTAACTAAAAATATCCTGCAGCATATCATCTTATCAATTCTTTTTCAGTTTCATACTCTTTTAATTTTGGGGGATATATCTGTAATCTGTTTCCATAATAAAACTCCTCACACACATTGAGAGAACATACCATAGCATTTCGGAAAGGAATATGGAATCTGATATTTCCACTAGTGGTAGATAGAGAGTTTTATCTCTCATTAGTTGTCATTATGAATGTAATTTTTTATCCTATTCCACTCCTTTCCACACGAAATTGTCTTCATGCTTATAAAAAAATCAAAAGGATTCTCTGGTTTTACAACATATAGGGCCGGATTTTTGGATTTCGGGGTATTTCGGCAAAAATGGTAGCGTTACGTGAAACTTACTGTTTTCGCTGCGCTACCATTTTTAGCCTGAACTTTTAGCCTTCACATCGGTAAGGGAAGTGTTGCACAAGCATTCGCGGCGCAAACCGCAAATTTCAGCGACTTTAGTTCGGGGCCGGGAGCACTGCAAGAGATGCCTTGGGAGAGGGGAAAAACATCATCATCATCATAGGCAGTCCCTTGGAATCGAGGAAGACTTGCTTCCACTCTAAAAATGAGTCCTTAGGTGGCTGTACAGTCCAATACGAGAACCGCAGTCCCTGTCACAGATGGGACAGATAATCGTTGAGGGAAGAGGTGGGTGGGACTGGTTTGCCACACACTTTCCGCTGTCTGCATTTGATTTCTGCATGCTCTCGGTGATGAGACCCGAGGTGCTCAGCGCTCTCCCGGATGCACTTCCTCCACATCGGGCGGTCTTTGGCCAGGGACTCCCAGGTGTCAGTGGGGATGTTGCATTTTATCAGGGAGGCTTTGAGGGTGTCCTTGTAACATTTCCCCTGCCCACCTTTGACTCGTTTGCCGTAAAGGAGTTCCGAGTAGGACGTTTGCTTTGGGCGTCTCATGTCTGGCATGCAAACAATGTGGCCTGCCCAGCGGAGCTGGTCAAGTGTGGTCAGTGCTTCAATCCTGGGGATGTTGGCCTGGTCGAGGACGCTAACGTTGATACATCTGTCCTCCCAGGGGATTTGTAGGATCTTGCGGAGACATTGTTAGTGGTATTTCTCCAGCGACTTGAGGTACCTACTGTACATGGTCCATTTCTCTGAACCATACAGGAGGGCGGGTATTACTACAGCCCTGTAGACCATGAGCTTGGTGGCAGATTTGAGGGCCTGGTCTTTAAACACTCTTTTCCTCAGGCGGCCGAAGGCTGCACTGGCGCACTGGAGGTGACGCTGAATCTCGTCGTCAATGTCTGCTTTTGTTGATAAGAGGCTCCCGAGGTATGGGAAATGGTCCACATTGTCCAGGGCCATGCCGTGGATCTTGATGACTGGGGGGGCAGTGCTGTGCGGTGGGAACAGGTTGGTGGAGGATCTTTGTCTTACGGATGTTTAGCATAAGGCCCATGCTTTCGTATGCCTCAGTAAATACGTTGACTATGTCCTGGAGTTCAGCCTCTGTATGTGCGCAGACGCAGGCGTCGTCCACTTGCTGTAGCCCGACAACAGAGGTTGGGCTGGTCTTGGACCTGGTCTGGAGACGACAAAGATTGAACAGGTTCCCACTGGTTCTGTCGTTTAGTTCCACTCCAGCGAGGAGCTTATTGAGTGTGAGGTGGAGCATGGCAGCGAGAAAGATTGAGAAGAGGGTTGGGGCAATGATGCAGTCCTGTTTGACACCGGTCCGGATGTGGATTGGGTCTGTAATGGATTCGTTGGTAAGGATCACAGCCTGCATGTCATTGTGGAGCAGGCGGCGTAAGGTGACGATTTTCAGCTCTGTGACGAATGTGTAGGGACCTCAGTCAGTCTGCTAAGATTGGTCCAAGGACCACAACATTCTCTTCAGTAAACTCCAAAGTATACATGCCACAATGTACAATTTCAGATTCCTCAAACTGACTTTCACTTATTTGAATGCTTACCATTCATATCCATTTTGATACAGTATATCTTTGACATCCTCGACAGATATCTACAAAGCTGGCTTCACTCAATGATTTCCTTGGAAGCTGGACAATAACAATATAACTTCAGTAGCAACTGCATGATGCAATCTCCTCCTGAGGTCCCCACCATCACAGAAGCCAGTCTTCAGTCAATTCGATGCACTCCATGTGATATACACAAGAAATAGGAGCAGGAGTAGGCCACCTGGCCCCTCGAGCCTGCTCCGCCATTTAATAAGATTATGACTGAACTGATCATGGACTCAGCTCCACTTCCCTGCCCGCTCCCCATAATCCTTTATTCACTCATCACTCAAAAATCTGTCTATTTCCGTCTTAAATATATTTAATGATCCATCCTCTACAGCTCTCTAGGGCAGAGAATTCCATAGATTTACTACCTTCTGTGAGAATAAATTCCTCCACATCTCAGTTTTAAATGGATGGCCCCTTACTTTGAGACTATGTCCCCTAGTTTTAGTTTCCCCTATGAGTAGAAATATCCTCTCTGCATCCAACTTGTCCATCCCTCTCATTATCTTATATGTTTCGATAAGATTACCTTTCATTCTTCTGAACTCCAATGAGTACAGCCCCAACCTACTCAACCTATCTTCATAAGTCAACACCCACAACCTAGTGAACCTTCTCTGAACAGCCTCCAATGCAAGTATATCCTTCCTTAAATATGGAGAGCAAAACTGCATGTAGTACTCTAGGTGTGGTCTCACCAATATCCTGTGCAGTTGTAGCAGGTTTTCTCTGCTTTCATACTCCAAACCCCTTGCAATAAAGGCCAACATTCTATTTGCCTTCCTGATTACTTGCTGCAATTGCGTACTAACTTTTTGTGTTTCATGCACAAGGACCCCCAGGTCCCTCTGTACTGCGGCACTTTGCAATTTTTCTCCATTTAAATTATAATTTGCTATTCTATTTTTTCTGCCAAAGTGGATAACCTCACATTTTACTACATTATACTCCATCTGCCAAATTTTTGGCCACTCACTTAGCCTGTCTATATCCCTTTGCAGATTTTTTTGTGTCCTCCTACAACTTGCTTTCCCACCCATCTTTGTATCATCAGCAAAAGTGACTACATTACACTCGATCCCTTCATCCAAATTATTAGTATAGATTATAAATAGTTGAGGCCCCAGCACCGATCCCTGTGGCACCTCACTAGTTACTTTGCCAACCGAAAAATGACCCGTTTATTCCAACTCTGTTTCTGTTAGTTAGCCAATCCACAATCCATGCTCATATATTACCCCCAACCCCGTGAACTTTTATCTTGTGCCGTAACCTTTTATGTGGCACCTTATCGAATGCCTTCTGGAAACCCAAATACACCACATCCACTGGTTCCCCCTTATCCACTCTACTTGTTACATCCTCAAAGAACTCCAGCAAATTTGTCAAACTTGATTTCTCTTTCATAAAACCATGACTCTGCTTGACGGAGTTATGCTTTTCCAAATGTCCTGCTACTGCTTCCTTAATAATGGACTCCAGCATTTTCCCAACAACTGATGTTAGGCTAACCGGTCTATAGTTACCTGCTTTCTGTCTGCCTTCTTTTTTAAAAGTGGCGTTACATTTGTGGTTTTCCAATCCGCTGGGACCTCCTCAGAATCCAGGGAGTTTTGGTAAATTACAACTAATGCATCCACTATCTCTGCAGCCACTTCTTTTAGGATCCTAGGATGTAAGGCTTCAGGTCCAGGGGACTTGTGCACCTTTAGTCCCATTATTTTACCAAGTACTACTTCTTTAGTGATAGTGATTGTATTAATTTCCTCCCTCCCTATAGCCCCTTGATTATCCCCAATTGGAATGCTTTTAGTGTCTTCTACCGTGAAGACCAATACAAAATATTTGTTCAAAATCTCTGCCATTTCCCTTTTCCCCATTATTAATTCCCCAGTCTCATCCACTACGGGACCAACATTTACTTTAGCCCACTCTTTTCCTTTTTATGTACCTGTAGAAGCTCTTACAATCTTTTTTTATATTTCATGCTAGTTTGCTTTCATAATCTATCGTATCAAGAAATAGCTGAGTGCACGGGTTAAAGCAAAGTCTATGGGCCCGAACAACATCTCGACTGTCATGCTGAAAACTTGTGCTCCAAAATTAGCTGTGCCTCTAGCCAATCAGTTCCGGTACAGCTACAAAACTGGCATCTACCCAACAATGTGGAAAACTGCCGATGTATGTCCTGTCCACAAAAAGCAGGACAAATTCAATGCGGCCAATTACCGCCCCAACAGTCCACTCTCAATCATCAACAAAGTTTTGAAAAGTGTCGTCGACAGTGCTAACAAGTGACACTTAAGGCTGGATTTCCCACTCCTTTGCGCCTGTTTGTGTCCCGGAGGGGCGGTAAATGGTGTTCCTGGATGTAACTCTGGGCCTCCAGATTTTAGCGCCCGGTCACTAAATAAGGTTCCTGATTTGAGGCGGCGCAAAAACTTATCACCCCACCCTCCAATTTGACTCAGATCATGACGTCAATCGTCAAGCAACGCTGCGCTAGCGCCCTGGAAGCAAAATTCAGGCCTCATTCAACATCCGCCCCAGGAAACGTCTCAAAAGAACGGCGATCCAAGTGTGCGGCAGGCGGTATTGATGGCATATTTAAATGGAGGGAGGAGGATCCTACATCACAGGTCACATTGACTGCAACGATTGTGCACGGCATGCTGTGTGAAGCTACGACTTACAAACAGCACTTTTATCTGCCATTACAGTGTCCTTACAAGGTCAGTGAGAGAATTTAATGGGGGAATTAATAGTTCGCCAGCATATCATGCTCATTGCTATTGGCAGGCAGTGTCAAGCTAGAAGGGCTGCTGGCCATATCGGGCCACGGAAGAGGAAAGGCGAAAGACATCTGGGGAGGAAACCTTAACCCCCACGGGTTTACAGGGAACAACACTGATACTTCCAGCTCTCTGAGGAGCAGTGTGTGAGAAGGCTGCGCTTCCAAAAGGAAGTGCTGACAGAGATATGCCATCTTCTACAGGCAGACCTACAGCCTTCCAGTGCCAAAACGACTTCGCTGCCAGTTGCAGTGAAGGTGACTGTAGCGCTGGCCTTCTATGCCTCTGGCTCCTTCCAGGCAGCAACAGGGGACATTTGCAGCATCTCTCAATACACTGCACACCGCTGCATTCGCCAAGTCACAAAGGTTCTGTAAGCCCATAGAATGGACTTCATAACATTCCCAATGAGCAGGGACAGCCAGAATGAGCAGGCATGTAGTTTTGGCAGAATTGCAGGCTTCCCAAGGTCGCAAGGAGCCATTGACTGCACACACGTCACCTTGCGAGCACCATTCGACAACGCAGAGGTATTCACAAACCGAAAGTGATACCACTCCCTAAACGTCCAGCTGGTGCAACCACACACAACGCATTCTCACAGTGAATGCCCGTGATCCAGGGAGTACACATGATGCTTTCCTCTTGCGTGACAGCAGTGTCTCATGAATGTTTCAGCGACAAAGGGAAGGGCAGGGCTGGCTGATCGGGGACAAAGGCTCATGTCCCCCCTCCACAACCCCACCATAGAAGCCAAGCAGCTCTACAATGGCAGCCATGCAGCCACCCGCAACTTCACCGAACAGACAATTGGGGTGCTCAAGCAGTGCTTCCAATGCCTGGACCACTCTGGAGGCAGCCTTCAAAACTGCCCTCATTGTGGTGTGCTGCAAGCTACATAACTTGGCCATCATGAGGGGCCAGGCATTGTCAGTGACAATTGTAGGCCCACCTCAGGTGTACGATGAAGAGGAGCCTGGTGAGGCTCTGATTGCACAGCCACCCCATCCGCAGGGGAAGCAGCATCCAGATACTGCCGGAGCAATAGCTGCACATTGCCAGCTCATAATGGACCGGTTTTATTGAATGGAAGAAGCTGAGGGATGCATCTAATAGTGGCCATGCTGTGAGCCACCATACAGGCACATCTACGCTGAGCTTTTGAATGATACAAACGATACCAACAGCAAAGGGTCAAAGTGACATTTTTATTAGAAGAAGTTACAAACAATGCACCCTCAACAAAACGAAATGAGATAATAAACTATCATAAACAAACGATACAATAAACAGTGTTCTGCTGCAAGTTACTTAACAAGTGTATTATTAAAAAACAACAATTTACAGGTGTTCTCATAAAATATCAAGGCATCTGCAGAAGGCTGTCGCACCCCTTAATGGGACTTGGTCTGAGAATTCCCCCCCTTCTCTTCATTCCCCTCCCACGCCTGCTGCTCCTCCTCAATGATAAAGGTAAATTACGGGATGAGGTCTTACAAGCTGAGTTTAGGGAGCTAGGAGTTAAATTGAAAAGTAGGTCCTCAAAGGTAGTAATCTCAGGATTGCTACCAGTGCCACGTGCTAGTCAGAGTAGGAATTGCAAGATAGCCGAGATGAATACGTGGCTTGAGGAGTGGTGCAGAAGGGAGGGATTCAAATTCTTTGGAACCGGTTCTGGGGGAGGTGGTACCAGTACAAACCGGACAGTCTGCACCTGGGCAGGACTGGAACCAATGTCCTAGGGGAAGTGTTTGCTAGTGCTGTTGGAGAGGGGTTAAAATGGCAGGGAGATGGGAACCTATGCAGGAAGACAGAGGGAAGTAAATGGGGGCAGAAGCAAAAGATAGAAAGAAGAAAAGTAAAAGTGGAGGGCAGAGAAACCCAAGACAAAAATCAAAAAGGGCCACATTACAGCAAAATTCTAAAGGGACAAAGTGTGTTAAAAAGACAAGCCTGAAAGCTCTGTCCCTCAATGCGAGGAGTATTCGTAATAAAGTAGATGAATTAACTGCACAGGAAGCTATTAATGAATATGATACAATTGGGATTACGGAGACATGGCACCAGGGTGACCAAAGCTGGGAACTCAACATCCAGGGGTATTCAACATTCAGGAAGGATAGACAGAAAGGAAAATGAGGTGGGGTAGCGTTGCTGGTTAAAGAGGAAATTAATGAAATAGTAAGGAAGGATATTAGCTTGGATAATGTGGAATCGGTATGGGTGGAGCTGTGGAATACCAAAGGGCAGAAAACGCTAGTGGGAGTGGTGTACAGACCACCAAACAGTAGTAGTGAGGTTGGGGACAGCATCAAACAAGAAATTAGGGATGCGTGCAATAAAGGTACAGCAGTTATCATGGGCGACTTTAATCTACATATCAATTGGGCTAACCAAACTTTTAGCAATATGGTGGAGGAGGATTTCCTGGAGTGTATTAGGGATGGTTTCCTAGACCAATATGTTGAGGAGCCAACTAGAAGGCTGGCCATCCTAGACTGGGTGAGGTGTAATGAGAATGGACTAATTAGCAATCTTGTTGTGCGAGGCCCCTTGGGGAAGAGTGACCAGAATATGTAGAATTCATTATTAAGATGGAGAGTGACACAGTTAATTCAGAGACTAGGGTCCTGAACTTAAGGAAAGGTAACTTCAATGGTATGAGACCTAAATTGGCTAGAATAGACTGGCGAATGATACTTAAAGGGTTGACGGTGGATAGGCAATGGCAAGCATTTAAAGATCACATAGATGAACTTCAACAATTGTATATCCCTGTCTGGAGTAAAATCAAAACGGAGAAGGTGGCTCAACCATGGCTAACAAGAGAAATTAAGGTTAACTCCAAGGAAGAAGCATATAAATTGGCCAGAAAAAGCAGCAAACCTGAGGACAGAGAGAAATTTAGAATTCAGCAGAGGAGGACAAAGGGTTTAATTAGGAGGGGGAAAATAGAGTATGAGAGGAAGCTTGCTGAGAACATAAAAACTGACTGCAAAAGCTTCTATAGATATGTGAAGAAAAAAAGATTAGTGAAGACAAACATAGGTCGCTTGCAGTCAGAAACAGGTGAATTTATAATGGGGAACAAAGAAATGGCAGACCAATTGAACAAATACTTTGGTTCTGCCTTCACGAAGGAAGACACATATCACCTTCCAGAAATACGAGGGGACCGAGGGTCTAGCGAGAAGGAGGAACTGAAGGAAATACTTATTAGTCAGGAAATTGTGTTAGGGAAATTGATGGGATTGAAGGCTGATAAATCCCCAGGGCCTGATAATCTACATCCCAGAGTACTTAAAGAAGTGGCCCTAGAAATAGTGGATGCATTGGTGATCATTTTCCAACATTCCACAGACTCTGGATCAGTTCCTATGGACTGGAGGGTAGCTAATGTAACACCACTTTTTAAAAAGGAGGGAGAGAGAAAACAGGTAATTATAGACCGGTTAGCCTGACATTAGTAGTGGGGTAAATGTTGGAATCAATTATTAAAGATGAAATAGCAGGGCATTTGGAAAGCAGTGACAGGATCGGTCCAAGTCAACATGGATTTATGAAAAGGAAATTATGCTTGACAAATCTTCCAGAATTTTTTGAGGGTGTAACTAGTAGAGTGGACAAGGGAGAACCAGTGGATGTGGTGTATTTGGACTTTCAGAAGGCTTTTGACAAGGTCCCACACAAGAGATTAGTGTGCAAAATTAAAGCACATGGTATTGGAGGTAATGTATTGATGTGGATAGAGAACTGGTTGGCAGACAGGAAGCAGAGAGCAGCGATAAACGGGTCCTTCTCAAAATGGCAGGCAGTGACTAGTGGGGTGCCGCAGGGCTCAGTGCTGGGACCCCATCTATTTACAAGATACATTAATGATTTGGATGAAGGAATTGAGTGTAATATCTCCAAGTTTGCTGATGACACTAAGCTGGGTGGCGGTGTGAGCTGTGAGGAGGATGCTAAGAGGCTGCAGGGTGACTTGGACAGGTTAGGTCAGTGGGCAAATGCATGGCAGATGCAGTGATGTGGATAATTGAGAGGTTATCCACTTTGGTGGCAAAAACACGAAGGCAGAATATTATCTGAATGGTGGCAGATTAAGAAAAGGGGAGGTGCAACAAGACCTGGGTGTCATGGTACATCAGTCATTGAAAGTTGGCATGCAGGTGAAGAAGGCAAATGGGATGTTAGAAACATAGAAACATAGAAAATAGGTGCAGGAGTAGGCCATTCGGCCCTTCGAGCCTGCACCGCCATTCAATAAGATCATGGCTAATCATTCCTTCAGTACCCCTTTCCTGCTTTCTCTCCATACCCCTTGATCCCTTTAGCCGTAAGGGCCATATCTAACTCCCTCTTAAATATATCCAATCAACTGGCATCAACAACTCTCTGCGGCAGGGAATTCCACAGGTTAACAACTCTCTGAATGAAAATGTTTATCCTCATCGCAGTCCTAAATGGCCTACCCCTTATGCTAAGGCTATGTCCCCTGGTTCTGGACTTTCCCAACATCGGGAACATTCTTCCCGCATCTAACCTGTCCAGTCCTGCCAGAATCTTATACGTTTCTACGAGACCTGCTCATCCTTCTAAACTCCACTAAATAAAGGCCCAGTTGATCCAGTCTCTCCTCATATGACAGTCCCGCCATCCCTGGAATCAATCTGGTGAACCTTCGCTGCACTCCCTCAATAGCAAGAACAAGCTTCCTCAGATTAGGAGACCAAAACTGAACACAATATTCCAGGTGAGGCCTCACTAAGGCCCTGTTCAACTGCAGTAAGACCTCCTTGCTCCTATGCTCAAGTCCACTAGCTATGAAGGCCAACATACCATTTGCCTTCTTTACTGCCTGCTGTACCTGCATGCTCACTTTCAGTGACTGAAGAACCATGACACCCAGGTCTCGTTGCACCTCCCCTTTTACTAATCTGTCACCATTTAGATAATATTCTGTCTTCGTGGTTTTGCCCCCAAAATGGATAACCTCACATTTATCCACATTATACTGCATCTGCCATGCATTTGCAGACTCACCTAACCTATCCAAGTCATCCTGCAGCCTCTTAGCGTCCTCCTCACAGCTCACACCGCCACCCAGTTTAGTAAACTTGGAGATATTACACTCAATTCCTTCATCCAAATCATTGATGTACATTGTAAAGAGCTGGGGTCCCAGCATTGAGCCCTGCAGCACTCCACGAGTCACTGCCTGCCATTCTGAAAAGGACCCGTTTATCCCGACTCTTTGCTTCCTGTCTGCCAACCAGTTCTCTATCCACATCAATACATTACCCCCAATACCACGTGCTTTGATTTTGCACACTAATCTCTTGTGTGGGCCCTTGTCAAAAGCCTTTTGAATGTCCAAATACACCACATCCACTGGTTCTTCCTTGTCCACTCCGCTAGTTACATCCTCATAAAATTCCAGAAGATTCGTCAAGCATGATTTCCCTTTCATAAATCCATGCTGACTTGGTCCAATTCTGTCACTGCTTTCCAAATGCGCTGCTATTTCATCCTTAATGATTGATTCCAACATTTTTCCCACTACTGATGTCAGGCTAACCAGTCTATAATTACCCGTTTTCTCTCTCCCTCCTTTTTTCAAAAGTGGTGTTACATTAGCTACCCTCCAGTCCATAGGAACTGATCCAGAGTCGATAGAGTGTTGGAAAATGATCACCAATGCATCCTCTATTTCTTGGGCCACTTCCTTAAGTACTCTGGGATGCAGACTATCAGGCCCTGGGGATTTATCGGCCTTCAATCCCATCAATTTCCCTCACCCAATTTCCCGCCTAATAAGGACATGCTTCAGTTCCTCCTTCTCACTAGACCCACTGTCCCCTAGTACATTCGGCCTTCATAGCTAGGGGATTTGTGTATAGGAGCACAGAGGTCTTCATGCAGTTGTACAGGCCCTTGGTGAGGCCTCACCTGGAATATTGTGTTCAGTTTTGGTCTCCTAATCTGAGGAAGGATGTTCTTGCTATTGAGGGAGTGCAGCGAAGGTTCACCAGACTGATTCCCAGGATGCCGGGACTGACATATGAGGAGAGACTGGATTGATTGGGCCTGCATTCACCGGAGTTTAGAAGAAAGAGAGGGGATCTCAGAGAAACATATACATTTCTGACGGGACTGGACAGGTTAGATGCAGGAAGAATGTTCCCGATGTTGGGGATGTCCAGAACCAGGGGACACAGTCTAACGATAAGGGGTAGGTCATTTAGGACCGAGATAAGGAGAAACTTCTTCACTCAGAGAGTTGTTAACCTCTGGAATTCTCTATCACAGAGAGTTGTTGTAGCCAGTTCGTTAGATATATTACAGAGGGAGTTAGATATGGCCCCGACGGCTAAAGGGATCAAGGGGTATGGAGAGAAACAGCAAAGGGGTACTGAGGTGAATGATCAACTATGATCTTATTGAATGGTGGTGCAGGCTCGAAGGGCCAAATGGCCTACTCCTACACCTATTTTCTATGTTTCTATGTTTTTATGTTTCAATGAGGCCTCAGTGCCTGCAGCAAGGCTGCATGAGTGCTACTGTATTGGGGGGCCAGACAGTGCAGATGGCATATGAGGATGCCCTGGACCAGCTCTTGGAAGCAGTCACTGGTGGCTCGGATATGTACCATGTAGGGTGTGTTAAGTATGAATAAACAGTCTGACCAGATACTGTGAGCTCAAAGAAAAGTGTGACCTTAGTCACTTATTACAGGTCTCCACAGTGCCTCACCAGCCTGTGAGGCCGCCTTAAGTACAGGTGTTCCCAAGGGATTGTGGGATCCCTTGGGACTTCTGGTGATGAGCCCTCTGGTGGTTACACAAGATATTTACAGGTTTACATATATAACAGGGTGCATGTTTGGAGAGTCACTGTGGGAGCCAGAATGCTGTCATACTGAGGAAGAACAGCACCTTCTATTTCCTGGGAGCCACTGAGACTCTGAAAGGCCAGGCCTCAATATCCAGAGCACGATGTGTCTCCGCAACTTGCTGCCCTGCTTTGGCACCGTCCCTTCTCCATTGGACATTGGTAACACAGAGAGGATGGCAAGAGTCATTGACCACATCACATCACCAAACTGCAGCGTAGCTTGTGTCTGCGATTCGAGCGATGCTGCAACGTGATCAATGGCACGCTCCACACACTCTGGAAAACCACTGGCGCTGCTGGAGGCCACCAGCCTCTGTGAGTGGGCAATGATGGCCCGCTGGAGTCCTGAGTTGCACCGACAATGTGTAACGCTGCCTCCGCAACAGTGGCAGGAAGTTTGCCGGTGTTCTCTGGGATCTGACCCAATGCACCCATGACTTCATGGTGCATGTCTGTGTTTTCCCTGGACATTTCCACCCAGTCCAGTTTCATGTCTGCCTGTTGTTGAGCAGAACTACTTTGCCGACTCACCCTCCGGAGAGATTCCCCTCTTACTACACGTTGCTGTAGGTGACTGGGGCCAGGAGTCTCCGACAACTCAAAGCCAGGGAAATTGGGCTTGTCCCCAGATGTGCTTTGTTGTGACGGGCCAGCTGCTGAGCTTTGTGGCTCAGGCATTGCAGTTTCCTCGCACATCTCATCATCGCCCCTATGGCCAGATGTCGATGGCTCCCTGGACACCTGTCGCGATTGTGGCTGTTCTTCTGCAAGCAGAAAACAACAGACGTGTGGTTAGTAGCAGGGTAGGGGGGCAGGGTGATAGCAGGAAGGTGCCACTGGATATGTACATGTGAAGGCCCCGTACAACTTCACAATTTATCTCAATTAAGTCACATCAGTCACGCAATCTATTGACATACCCTCACTACCCGCAGGGGGCTCGGCATCGCCCCCGGCAACTGTCCAAGCTGATGCTCCAATGAGGACAGACACCCGTTCCCCCACATTTGTTAGTTCGAGGATCTGAGGCGGACCCCCGCCTGTCCGGCACTGCTCACACCTGTTGTGTGACAGCTTTACCTGCAATAGGAAGGGCTCAGAAAGGGTACACCTCCTGTTGTGCCACATATGATGACCATAGTTCAATAGCTGATTCTGTGTGGATGTGCAAATGTCCTCACTTCAATCTGTGTGGATCTTGCATGAGCTTTGTGAGCGATTGGTAGGAGGTGAGAGGGAGATAGCATAGCAGCTGCAGGTGATCTTTATGAAACCCATATCGGCAGTGGCAGTGTATTGCGTGGAAGGTTCTCAATGATTAGGATATAGAAATCCTTAATTAAGAGGCAATAGCTGGAGAAGTCAGCCTTCAGCTTTCTAATGCATTGTGAAACCCACACAACAGGCTGCAAGACTTTGAAAACGGGCAGATACATGAAAGACTTTACATAGTGTCTGACATGTTGGAAGGATAGCAGGCATTCATAAATGTGAAGAGTGCTCACCCTGACGACCCTGGTGAGGTTGATGAGCTTTTTGCGGCATTGGGTGCCAGTTCTGGCAACCGTGTCTGCCGCAGGCATCTCCTGGGCAATTTCACACCATTATCGTTCGAAAATAGTTGGGAGCGGTCTCCAAACCCCAACCAGATGGAGTGATGTCCACCTCTTCTCCACTGCGTGGACTAAGGCCTCAGCTGAGAAACACCTGCCACGCTGCCTGACCTCCTGCTGCTTCATCCCTGCAGAAGTGCCAGAAGTCGAGCGGGTCACCTGCGCATGTGCGGAGGAATCTGCCGCGCTCTGAATAAATGTCTGCGTCCGGGGAAACAAAAACGGGACTGCGCATGTGCAAAATGGCCACCTCTTTTAACTCTGCATTTTCGGCTCGGGCGCACAAAGTCCGTTTTGTAGCGCCTTATTTAACACCCACGACCATGGCCCCTCATTTTTTGTCGAGATTTCCAGTATTGCCGCAAACTTTTTGCAGGCGGTATCTGTACTGCCCCGTTACGATTAGCGCCCCGAAATAAGGAAAGCCGAAAATCTAAGTGTGGCATAGAAACATAGAAAATAGGTGCAGGAGTAGGTCTTCGGCCCTTCGAGCCTGCACCACCATTCAATAAGATCATGGCTGATCATTCACCTCAGTACCCCTTTCCTGCTTTCTCTCCATACCCCTTGATCCCTTTAGCCGTAAGGGCCATATCTAACTCCCTCTTGAATATATCCAATGAACTAGCATCAACAACTCTCTGCGGTAGAGAATTCCACAGGTTAACAACTCTCTGAGTGAAGAAGTTTCTCCTCATCTCAGTCCTAAATGGCTTACCCGTTATGCTTAGACTGTGTCCCCTGGTTCTGGACTTCCCCAACATCGGGAATATTCTTCCAGCATCTAACCTGTCCAGCCCCGTCAGAATTTTAAATGTTTCTGTGAGATACCCTCTCATCCTTCTAAACGCCAGTGAATACAGGCCCAGTTGATCCAGTCTCTCCTCATATGTCAGTCCTGCCATCCCGGGAATCAGTCTGGTGAACCTTCGCTGCATTCCCTCAATAGCAAGAACGTCCTTCCTCAGGTTAGGAGACCAAAACTGAACACAATATTCCAGGTGAGGCCTCACCAAGGGCCTGTACAACTGCAGTAAGACCTCCCTGCTCCTATACTCAAATCCCCTAGATATGAAGGCCAACATACCATTTGCCTTCTTCACCGCCTGTTGTACCTGCATGCCAACTTTCAATGACTGATGTACCATGACACCCAGGTCTCATTGCACCTCCCCTTTTCCTAATCTGCTGCCATTCAGATAATATTCTGCCTTCGTGGTTTTGCCACCAAAATGGATAAACTCACAATTATCCACATTATACTGCATCTGCCATGCATTTACCCACTCACCTAACCTGTCCAAGTCACTCTGCAGCCTCTTAGCATCCTCCTCACAACTCACACCACCACCCAGCTTAGTGTCATCCGCAAACTTAGAGATATTACACTCAATGCCTTCATCTAAATCATTAATGTATCTTGTAAATAGCTGGGGTCCCAGCACTGAGCTCTGCGGCACCCCACTAGTCACTGCCTGCCCATTCTGAAAAGGACCCATTTATCCCGATTCTCTGCTTCCTGTCTGTCAACCAGTTCTCTATCTACGTCAGTACATTACCAACAATACCATGTGCTTTGATTTTGCACACCAATCTCTTGTGTGGGATCTTGTCAAAAGCCTATTGAAAGTCCAAATACACCACATCACTGGTTCTCCCTTGTCCACTCTACTAGTTACACCCTCAAAACATTTCAGAAGATTTGTCAAGCATGATTTCCCTTTCATAAATCCATGCTGACTTGGACCGATCCTGTCACTGCTTTCCAAATGCGCTGCTATTTCTACTTTAAGAATTAATTCCAACATTTTCCCCACTACTGATGTCAGGCTAACCGGTGTATAATTACCCGTTTTCTCTCTCCCTCCTTTTTTAAAAAGTGGTGTTACATTAGCTATTCTCCAGTCCATAGAAAAGATCTAGAGTACATGAAATGTTGGAAAATGATCATCAATGCATCCATTATTTCTAGGGCCACTTCTTTAAGTACTCTGGGATGCAGACTATCAGGCCCCATAGATTTATCAGCCTTTAATCCCATCAATTTCACGCCTAATAAAGATTTCCTTCAGTTCCTCCTTCTCACTAGACCTTGGTCCCCTAGTATTTCCGGAAGGTTATTTGTGTCTTCCTTCGTGAAGACAGAACTAAAGTATTTGTTCAACTGGTCTTCCATTATAAATTCACCTGAATCTGACTGCAAGGGACCTACGCTTGTCTTCACTAATCTTTTTCTCTTCGCATATCTGTAGAAGCTTTTGCAGTCAGTTTTTATGCTCCCAGCAAGCTTCCTATCATGCTCTATTTTCCCCCTCCTTTGTCCTCCTCTGCTCAATTCTAAATTTCTCCCAGTCCTCAGGTTTGCTACTTTTTCTGGCCAATTTATATGCCTATTCCTTGGATTTAACACTATCCCTAATTTCCCTTGTTCGCCATGGTTGAGCCACCTTCCCCATTTTATTTTTACTCCAGATAGGGATGTACAATTGTTGAAGTTCATCCATGTGATCTTTAAATGTTTGCCATTGCCTATCCACCGTTAACCCTTTAAGTATCATTCACCAGTCTATTCTAGCCAATTCACGTCTCATACCATCGAAGTTATCTTTCTTTAAGTTCAGGACCCTAGTCTCTGAATTAACTGTGTCACTCTCCACCTTAATAAAGAATTCTACCATATTATGGCCACTCTTCCCCAAGGGGCCTCGCACAACAAGATTGCTAATTAGTCCTTTCTCATTACACATCACCCAGTCAAGGATGGCCAGCCCTCTAGTTGGTTCCTCGACATATTGGTATAGAAAACCATCCCTTATACACTCCAGGAAATCCTCCTTCACCGTATTGCTACAAGTTTGGTTAGCCCAATCTATATGTAGATTAAAGTCGCCCATGATAACTGCTGTACCTTTATTGCACACATCCCTAATTTCTTGTTTGATGCTGTCCCTAACCTCACTGCTACTGTTTGGTGGTCTGTACACAACTCCCACTAGCGTTTTCTGCCCTTTGGTATTCCACAGATCCACCTATACCGATTCCACATCATCCAAGCTAATGTCCTTCCTTACCATTATATTAATTTCCTCTTTAACTTGCAACGCTACCCCACCTCCTTTTCCTTTCTGTCTATCCTTCCTGAATCAAGGAGCCCTAGTAAAACGGAAGTCAACAGGAATCAGGGGGAAAGCTCTCCACTGGCTGGAGTTCTACCTAGCACAAAGGAAAATGGTTGTGGTGGTTGGAGGTCAATCATCACAGCCCCAGGACATCACTGCAGGAAGTTCTCAAGGCAGTGGCCTAGACCTAACCATCTTCAGCTGCTTCATCAATGACCTTCCCTGCATCATAAGATTAGAAGTGGGGATGTTCGCTGATGATTGCACAATGTTGCTTTCCAATCTCAACTTCTCAGATAATGAAGCAGTCCATGCCCACATGCAGCAAGACCTGGATGCGGGTCTAACCCACAAGAGTGGATCAGAGGCTGGGTATTCTGTGGCGAGTGTCTTACCTCCTGACTCCCAAAAGCCTTTCCACCATCTGCAAGGCATAAATCAGGAGTGTGGAGGAACACTCCCCACTTGCCTGGTTGAGTGGAGCTCCAACAACATTCAAGAGGCTTGACACAGAAATGTGAGGTATTAAATTTTGGTAGGAAGAATAGGGAGGTTACTTATTACTTGGAGGGTGAGATTCGAGCTGGGGTAGAGGAACAAAGGGATCTCGTAGTATAAATACACAAATCACTAAAAGTTGTGGTCTTGTTACAGTTTCGCAAGGCCATAAAAGACGCAAACCAAGAACTAGGGTTTATTTCTAGAGGTACAGAATTGAAAAGTAGGGAAGTGATGCTAAACCTGTATTGAACCTTGGTTAGACCAAACTTAGAGTACTGGATACAGTTCTGGTTGTCAAATTATAAAAAGGATATTGAGACACTGGAGATGGTGCAGAAAAGATTTACAAGGATGATACCAGAAATGTGAGGATATACTCCAGTGAGCAGGAAAATATATTCCAGTGAGGAGGAAAGGGTGTAAAAGAAAAGGCAGCCATCCGTGGCTAACTAAAGAAATAAAGGACGGTATCCAATTAAAAACAAGGGCATACAAAGTGGCCAAAACTAGTGGGAGGGCAGAAGATTGGGAAGCGTTTAAAAGCTAACAAAGAATGACTAAAAAATGATTAAGAAAGGGAAGATAGACTATGAAAGTGAACGAGCACGAAATATAAAAACAGATAGCAAGAGTTTCTTTTGGTATATAAAAAGGAAAAGAGTGGCTCGAGTAAACGTTAGTCCCTTAGAGGACGAGACTGTGGAATTAGTAATGGGGAACATGGAAATGGCAGAAACTCTGAACAAATATTTTGTATCAGTCTTTAGGGTAGAGGACCTAAATAATATTCCAACAGTGGATAGTCAAGGGTCTATAGGGGGGGAGGAACTTAACACAATGACAATCACTAAGGAGGTGGTACTCAGTAAGATAATGGGACTAAAGGCAGATAAATCCCCTGGACCTGATGGCTTGCGTCCAAGGGTCTTAAGAGAAGTAGCGACAGGGATAGTAGATGCATTGGTTGTAATTTACCAAAATTCCCTAAATTCTGGGGAGGTCCCAGCAGATTGGAAAACTGCAAATGTAACGCCCCTATTTAAAAAAGGAGGCAGACAAAAAGCAGGAAACTATAGACCAGTTAGCCTAACATCTGTGGTTGGGAAGATGTTGGAGTCCGTTATTAAAGAAGCAGTAGCAGGACATTTGGAAAAGCAAAATTCGGTCAGGCAAAGTCAGCATGGATTTATGAAGGGAAGTCATGTTTGACAAATTTTCTGGAATTCTTTGAGGATGTAATGAACAGGGTGGATAAAGGGGAACCAGTGGATGTGGTGTATTTGGACTTCCAGAAGGCATTTAACAAGGGGCCACATAAAAGGTTAGTGCACAAGATAACATTTCGCGGGGTTGGGGGTAATATATTAGCATGGATAGAAGATTGGCTAACGAACAGAAAACAGAGAGTAAGGATAAATGGTTCATTCTCAGGTTGGCAATCAGTAACCAGTGGGGTGCCGCAGGGATCAGTGCTGGGACCCCAACTATTTAGAATCTATATTAATGACTTGGAGGAAGGGACTGAGTTTGCCAATGATACAACGATGGGAGGAAAAGCAATGTATGAGGAGAACACAAAAAATCTGCAAAAGGACACAGACAGGCTAAGTGAGTGGGCAAAAATTTGGCAGATGGAGTATAATGTCTGAAAGTGTGAGGTCATGCACTTTTGCAGGAAAAATCAAAGAGCAAGTTATTATTTAAATGGAGAAAGATTGTAAAGTGCTGCAGTACAACGGGACCTGGGGATATTTGTGCATGAAACACAAAATGTTAGTATGCAGGTACAGCAAGTGATCAGGAAGGCCAATGGAATCTTGGCCTTTATTGCAAAGGGGATCGAGTATAAAAGCAGGGAAGTCTTGCTACGGTTGTATCGGGTATTGGTGAGGCCACACCTGGAATAAGAACATAAGAATTAGGAACAGGAGTAGGCCATCTAGCCCCTCGAGCCTGCTCTGCCATTCAACAAGATCATGGCTGATCTGGCCGTGGACTCAGCTCCACTTACCCGCCCGCTCCCCATAACCCTTAATTCCCTTATTGGTTAAAAATCTATCTATCTGTGACTTGAATACATTCAATGAGCTAGCTTCAACTGCTTCCTTGGGCAGAGAATTCCACAGATTCGCAAGCCTCTGGGAGAAGAAATTCCTTCTCAACTCCGTTTTAAATTGGCTCCCCGTATTTTGAGGCTGTGCCCCCTAGTTCCAGTCTCGCCGACCAGTGGAAACAACCTCTCTGCCTCTATCTTGTCTATCCTTTTCATTATTTTAAATGTTTCTATAAGATCACCCCTCATCCTTCTGAACTCCAATGAGTAAAGATCCAGTCTACTCAATCTATCATCATAAGGTAACCCCCTCATCTCTGGAATCAGCCGAGTGAATCGTCTCTGTACCCTCTCCAAAGCTAGTATATCCTTCCTTAAGTAGGTGACCAAAACTGCACGCAGTACTCCAGGTGCTGCCTCACCAATACCCTGTACAGTTGCAGCAGGACCTCCCTGCTTTTGTACTCCATCCTTCTCGCAATGAAGGCCAACATTCCATTTGCCTTCCTGATTACCTGCTTCACCTGCAAACTATCCTTCTGTCATTCATGCCCAAGGACGGTCCAGGGTGTCCTTGGAGATGGAGCACGCGGTGTCCACCGGTACGCTCGCGGCCTTCCGCGAGAGGTGGGCACCGGAGGGACTGGAGTGCATCATCACGCCCGGCAACCAAATTTTAATTTGATTTTACGTTTTAAAGTTAATTTGTTTTAATTGCCGGTGCTTTTAGTGTCCCCTTCCCTTTTATAGGGGGCACTGGGGAAAAATTGTGATTTTAGTGCCCAAAAAAAAACAAAAAAAAAGAAAAAAACACAAAAAAAAACAAAAAAGGGGGGAAAAAAAAGGGCCTTGTAAATGTCTGGAGTGTCACCCAGGTTGGGTGGCACCGTTTAATGTTTTATGTTTTGCAGGTGAACTCCAAAAAGAGTTTCATGCCCAAGGACGGTCCAGGGTGTCCTTGGAGATGGAGCACGCGGTGTCCACCGGTACGCTCGCGGCCTTCCGCGAGAGGTGGGCACCGGAGGGACTGGAGTGCATCATCACGCCCGGCAACCAAATTTTAATTTGATTTTACGTTTTAAAGTTTAATTTGTTTTAATTGCCGGTGCTTTTAGTGTCCCCCTCCCCTTTTATAGGGGGCACTGGGAAAATTTGATTTTAGCGCCCCAAAAAAAAAAACCAAAAAAATAATTTTAAAAAAAAGGGGCCTTGAAAATGTCTGCTGTGTCACCCAGGTCGGGTGGCATGGTCTTAATGTTTTATGTTTTGCAGTAAACTCAAAAGAGTTTCATGCCCAAGGACGGTCCAGGGTGTCCTTGGAGATGGAGCACGCGGTGTCCACCGGTACGCTCGCGGCCTTCCGCGAGAGGTGGGCACCGGAGGGACTGGAGTGCATCATCACGCCCGGCAACCAAATTTTAATTTGATTTTACGTTTTAAAGTTAATTTGTTTTAATTGCCGGTGCTTTTAGTGTCCCCTTCCCTTTTATAGGGGGCACTGGGGAAAAATTGTGATTTTAGTGCCCAAAAAAAAAAAGAAGAAAAAAAAAGAAAAACACAAAAAAAAAACAAAAAAAAAGGGGGGAAAAAAAAAAGGGCCTTGTAAATGTCTGGAGTGTCACCCAGGTCGGGTGGCACCGTTTAATGTTTTATGTTTTGCAGGTGAACTCCAAAAAGAGTTTCATGCCCAAGGAACCAATGGTAGAGCAGTGGAGGCGTGTCCTGCTCAGTTGGAGCTGTGAGCAGTGAGGAGAGCAGCTAGCAACCTGTGCTCCTGCCTGGAGAGCCCTGAGACCAGCCCAGGAAGAGAAGGAAGGAAGGGGCTTCACCACCACTTTAACCCAGAGGGAGAGGAGGAGAACAGAAAACTTTTAACATCTTTATCATTCTGCAAAGAGTTGGAGAGAGGGGGAAAAGACCAACAACATCCAGTGTGGAAGGAGGGAGACTCTACACTTTCGCAGGTGGGTGTGGGTGCATTTCCCAAACAGACTTTGTTGTATCGGTGGGGGGAGGAAAGAAGACCACTGAGGGCCGGAACATCGCGGGAGGTGTGTGTGTGTGTGGTAGTGTGCGTGGGGGCCGTGCTTACAACTAGGCCCCCCCCCACAATTGGAACCCCCCCCACCCCCCCACATTTGCCTAGCCTGGGATAGCTGGAGCTACCAGGCTGAAGATTCTTTAATCACCCAATTAACATCGTTGAGAGTGTGTGCCTGGTGGCTCCAGCTATCCCAGGTGAAGACGTCTTCTCCCCTCACCTGAAGACCATCCCAAAGACTGTGTTTTTTGTGTGTTTTTGCCATCTGGGGAGTGCACCCACCCACAGCTGCGAGGGGAGACCTGCCCTCGCAGTCCCCCTCCCCCCCCTTCCCACCCCCCTCTCTCTTTCTCTGCTACTCTGTTTCTCCCCTCTCTCTCTGAGGCCTCTTTCTTCCAAATTAATAAAAAAAAACATTTAAGACAACTGAGCAGAGGGAGCAAGGCCCCTCCCCAATTACCAACTAGGGGAGAGGTGCCTCGTTAAGGGCTCCTCTGCTCAGTTTATATACGAGGCCTAATTAAGACCATTAAGGCCTGTGACTTTGGGGTGGGTGTAGCCCTTAAAGGGACCCCGTGATGGCGACCCCATCCACGCCGGTGGCAGGGCCAGCAAGGACGTATGCGCAGGCGGTGTCCACGTCCACGGCACCTCCTGCGCCACCCGCTGCCCTGCCACCTTTTACACTTATAACCAGGAAACACGGGGTCAAGAGCTACACTCACCCCACAATGAGCATCGAGGAGTGCGTGCGGGCGATGGCTGGGGTAGTCGGCCCCTCGGCCATTGTCGCAGCCTCCAAGATGTCTGGGAAGGCCGTGTTCTTCCTGGGGTCGGAGCGGGCGGTGTCCCTGGCCCTCGAAAAGGGGCTCACGGTGGGCGGGACGTTCCTGCCGGTGGACCCTCTCGAGGCCACCGCGCAGAGGGTCATCATTTCAAACGTCCCGCCCTTTGTTCCCGCTGAGCTCCTCCTCCCTCACCTACAACAACTGGGGGAGGTAAGGTCAGGGATCAACCCCATACCGCTCGGCCTCAGGGAGAACAGCCTGCGCCACGTGTTCTCCTTCCGCTGCCAGCTCTTTGTCCGGCTGGCGCGGGAGGAGACGACGGAGGGATCATTTAATGTGGTGCACGAGGGGACTGCCTACCGCGTCTTCTGGACGTCGGACGGCGTGCGGTGCCATGCCTGCAAGGAGGTGGGCACGTTCGCAAGAACTGCCCCGCCTCCAAGGCCGCCAAACCACCGAAGGCGGCCAAGGCTGGCGCCGCCGCCACCCCTCCCCCTAGCTGCGTCCGCGTGCCGGGAGCCATGGGTGCGCGGGCATCGTCGGAGGCCTTTGTTTTCAGGGCCTCCGGCGGGGGGGAGGGAGAGCGTCCGACCGGAAGGAAGGCGCGGAAGAAGACAAAACATCCAGAGGCGGGTCCCCTCGGTGCGCCAGACAATTTGACCACCGCACTCAGCCCAACCCAGTCACCGGCGAGCGCGGGGTGCCCCGAGCCCGAGCCCTTGAATAACACCACAGAGGGGCCCAGGCGCGGGCAAGAAAAGGAAAAGGGGGGGGCGGAGCGGGAGGCCTCGGCAGACATGGGGGTCTCCCTGCCTCCGCGCGCCCCCAGGAACAAAAGGAGGCGCGGCTCCGATGAGGCGGAGGGGGAACAACATCCCTCCACGGAGGAGTCGGTGCCCGCCGCGTGTCCCGCGTCCCCCACCAGCGCTCCCAAATTGCGCTGCAGGCGCGAAGAGTCTGTCCCCGGGGAGGGTGAGGCAGTCGAGGCTGCCCAGCCGCTGCCTCCTGGGGATGGCATGGAAGATCTGCCTGTCGTGGGGACCGCGGAGGAATGCGTAGCCGCCGGGCCGGGCGTCCCGGGGACTGAGGCGGGCGAGGCCGAAAAGGCCGAACCTGAGCCCGCCCAGCCAATACCCAACTTCCCCCGGGAGTCGCTCGACCCGGCAGAAACACAATTTAGTGATTTTAATGACACTGTAGATGCTGGGCCGGGGGGTGGCAGCGGGGAGGGGGAGGAACACCCACCCTCGCCTCTTACTTTGGAGCTGGAGCACTTGGGGAGCCTGGGGATCTCCTATGGCCGGGTCTCTCCTTGTTCTCCGGTTCCTGGGGCGGAGGGGGAACCCCTTCCGCTGTCATTTCCCGACCCAGCACCATTTTTAAAAGAGCCCAGTGGGGACTCCTATGCCGACGATCCTGGGGGTGGGATCGGGGCAGAGCCAGGGCCGGTTGGAGCGGCCGGTTCATTTGCCGTACCTTGTGCGGTCGATGGGCCGGCTGCTGGCGGCCACCTCCCGGAGGAGGACGGGGACTCGGTGGGGGACGCGGGAGAAGAACTAGAGACCACCGCCAGCGAGGCGGTGGATCTGCTCGCGGCCGCCGCCGAGACCATCCTCATTCCTGCAAAGGAGCTCCGGGACTTTTTGGCCCAGAGCCGGGGTCGCTGCAACCAAGCCCGACTGGCCCTGGAAAAATGGTCCGAGCCAGAGCTGATCAAGGCGTCCGTCCGCGCCGCCGTCAAAACCTTGGCCGCGGGCGGGCCCTTGACAAAGGCGCAACACCTTGAGCTCGAGCTCGAGGGACTCCTCGCTGGGCTACGGAGGGAGCGGAGTTCAACAAAAGACTCCGCTCCCTCCCCCACAATAGGTTAAGGTAGAGGTTGCACTATGCTTTTGCCATGAAGATAACCATAGCCAGCCTCAACATCAACGGCGGCAGAGGGGCACGCCGTAGATTTGACAATTTTTCGCTCCTGCGGGAGGGGAAATATGCGGTGTGCTTCCTGCAAGAAACCCACACCGTTCCGGGAGACGAAGCCACGTGGCTCCTGGAATGGCAAGGAGAGGTCCGCATGAGCCACCTCACCGCCATTTCTAGTGGGGTGGCCATCTTGCTGGGCCCGCATTTTCAGCCGGAGATCTTGGGGGTCGAGGAGCCCGTGCCAGGCCGCTTGCTGCACGTAACGGTTCGCCTGGGGGACGTGCCGCTCCATCTCGTGAACGTGTACGCCCCTCATCCCGGCCTGCAGCAAACGCGCTTCTTTGAAGAGGTGTCCGCTCTTCTTGGCTCCGTCGACGTCGGCGACTGCATTGTCCTCAGGGGGGATTTTAACTGCACCCTCGAGGCGAGGGACCGCTCCGGTGCCCCGCAGTGCATGACGGCGATGGAGAAGTTGAGGGACCTGGTCGGGTCCTTCGACTTGGTGGACGTCTGGCGAAATCTCCACCCCGACTCCAGCGCCTTTACTTGGGTGAGGCCTGGAGTTGGATGGTCTAGAGTCGACCGCCTTTACGTGTCTCGGGCGTACGTTTCCTGCGTCCCGGCGGCCTCCATGCGGCCGGTGCCGTGTTCGGACCACCACCTGGTGTGGGCGGAGCTCGCTTCGCTCCGCGCGAGGACGGGGTCCGCGTACTGGCACTTTAACAACCGGCTGCTGGAGGACGTGCGGTTCCAGGACTCGTTCCGTCGATTCTGGTCCGACTGGAGAAGGAAGCAGGGGGGCTTCCCCTCCTTGAGGCTATGGTGGGACGTGGGCAAGGCTCACGTCCGCGTCTTCTGTCAAGAGTACGCGAGGGGGTCGACCAAGAGGCGGGCGGCCAGAGTCGGGCGCCTAGAAAAAGAGGTGCTCGACCTGGAAGCCCGTCTCGGTCAAGTCGTCCAGGGCCCGGCCCTGCGGACGGTGTACGAAGCGAAGAAGGCCGCGCTGAAGGACCTGCAGCTCGTCGGGTCCCGAGGCGCGTTCGTGAGGTCGCGGATCCGGTTCCTGCGGGATCTGGACCGCGGCTCCCCCTTCTTCTACTCGCTGGAAAAAAGGCAGAGTGTCCGTAAGCAGCTCTTGACGCTGCTGGCCGACGACGGCTCTCTCGTCTCGGATCCGGAGGGCGTCAACAACAGGGTCCGTGAATATTACGGGGCTCTGTTCTCTCCGGATCCGTCCAGCGAGGAAGCGCGTAGAGTTTTGTGGGAGGACCTGCCGAAGGTCAGCCCGGAGGGCGCCGAAAATCTGGAAGCTCCGCTAAGCCTGGCGGAGCTGACCGGTGCCCTCGCCCGGCTCTCGAGGGGAAAATCCCCGGGGCTGGACGGGCTGACCGTGGAGTTCCACAGGGCGTTCTGGGACGTCCTGGGGGGCGACTACGCGCGGGTCCTGGGGGAAAGTCTGGCGACCGGGGAGATGCCCCTCTCTTGGCGCAGGGCAGTCATCATCCTGCTGCCTAAGAAGGGCGATCTCCGCCTCCTTAAGAACTGGCGCCCGGTCTCCCTCCTCAGCACGGACTACAAAATCTTCGCCAGGGCGATGTCTGCTCGCCTTCGTGCCGTGCTGGACCACATGATCCACCCCGACCAGTCCTACACGGTCCCGGGCCGGACAATCCACGATAACATCCATCTGGTCCGGGACCTCATCCATTGTTCCCAGGAGGCTGGTCTGTCGGTCGCCTTCCTATCCCTCGACCAAGAGAAGGCGTTCGACAGGGTGGATCACGACTATCTGCTCGGAACTCTGCGCGCTTTCGGGTTCGGGACGCATTTCGTCGCCCGGATCCGACTTTTGTACGCCGCCGCGGAGTGTCTGATTAAGGTTAACGGGTCCTTGACGGCGCCCCATCGCTTTAGGAGAGGGGTGCGCCAGGGATGCCCCATGTCCGGCCAGTTATACGCCGTTTGCGTGGAGCCTTTCCTGCGCCTCTTGCGGACGAGGTTGACGGGACTGGCTCTGCAAGGGCCGGGCGTGGAGGTCGTCCTCTCGGCTTACGCCGATGACGTGCTCCTCGCGATAGAGGATCCCGCTGACCTGCGGAGGATGCGTGAGTGCCAGGAGATTTACTCGGCCGCGTCCTCCGCCAGGATCAACTGGGAGAAATGTTCCGGACTCCTGGTGGGTCAGTGGCGGGTGGACTCCCTGCCGGAGGAGCTCAGGCCTTTTGCCTGGAGCACGACCCATCTCCTCTATCTGGGAGTCTACCTTAGCCCCGACGAGGGAGCCTGGCCGGCGAACTGGCAGGAGCTGGAGGCCAAGGTCGCCGCTCGCCTAGGGCGCTGGACAGGACTGCTCCGAGTCCTGTCCTACAGGGGTCGAGCGCTAGTCATAAACCAGCTGGTGGCCGCAATGCTGTGGTACCGGCTGGTCACTTTGACCCCTCCCCCTGCGTTTGTCGCCAAGATACAGAAGCAGCTGGTGGACTTCTTCTGGAACAACAGGAAGCACTGGGTCTCTGCCGCGGTCTTGAGTCTCCCGCTTGAGGAGGGCGGTCAGTCGTTGGTGTGCGTCAGCGCCCAGCTCGCGACTTTCCGTCTTCAGACCCTGCAGAGATACCTTTACGTCGAGCCCCCTCCTAGGTGGTGCGCTCTGGCGAGGTATTTCTTCCGCCAGCAGCGCGACCTCAATTATGACACGCAGCTCCTGTTTGTGAACCTGGGGGGTGCCAGGACCGCCCTCCGGGAGCTGCCTGTCTTTTACAGGGAACTCATCAGGGTCTGGAACAAAGTCTCCACCAAGCGCAGCTCTCCGCCGGCTGGAGTGGCGGCCGTCCTGCAGGAGCCGCTGCTCGGGAATCCGTACCTCCACGACCGAGGTTTTATGTGGCGGTCGGAAGAGAGGGCTGTGGCTGGTGAGGTGACCAGGGTCAGGGACCTGCTCGATGGCGGAGGAGCGGGCTGGATGGCGCCAGACACGCTGGCGCGGCGCCTAAACTCTGCCAACGTCCGCCACGCGGCCGATGCCATCGAGTCGCTAAAAACAGCTCTGGGCCCTGACTCCGTTAGGTGCATCGAGGAGGCTCAAGCACGTGGGGAGATCCCGTCCGAACTGACCCCCGTCCGGACGGAATTCCTCATCGGCGCCAAACCCCGGAACCTCCCTCGGGGGCCGGCGCCTCACAACTTGAGCCGCCTCGGGGAAATCCCCTCCGTGCCTTTCAGTTCCGCGCGTAGGGGTTTCCTGTACGGGCTGCTCCTGCACACTCTCAACTTTGCCATCCTCGCCGGCCGTCCGGACACGCCATGGCGTACCATCTTGCCGTCCGGAGGAGGCGGGGGTCCCCGATGGAGGGCACTCTACGCAGGGGTCCTCCCAGTATTCATCGGGGACTTGGCCTGGAGGGTGGTGCACGGAGCAGTGCCGTGCAACAAATTTTTAAGCCGGTTCACGGACTCCCAGGCCGCCTGCAATTTCTGCAGTCTGGAGGAGTCCGTGTTCCATGTTTTTATTGAGTGCACGAGGTTGCAGCCCCTGTTCCATTATTTGAAGGGGCTGCTCCTGAAATTCTGGCTGCACTTCAGTCCCACTCTCCTGATCTTTGGGCACCCTGTGCGGAGGGGAGCGGGTAGGTCCGAGGGCCTCCTCGTAGGACTGCTCCTGGGCACGGCCAAGGGTGCCATCAGCCGGTCCAGGCAGCGGGCGGTCGAGGGGGTCGTTCAACCTGACTGCCTGCCTCTCTTCCGCTCTTACATCCGGTCCATGTTGTCCTTGGAGATGGAGCACGCGGTGTCCACCGGTACGCTCGCGGCCTTCCGCGAGAGGTGGGCACCGGAGGGACTGGAGTGCATCATCACGCCCGGCAACCAAATTTTAATTTGATTTTACGTTTTAAAGTTTAATTTGTTTTAATTGCCGGTGCTTTTAGTGTCCCCCTCCCCTTTTATAGGGGGCACTGGAAAAGATTTTGATTTTAGCGCCCCAAAAAAAACCAAAAAAAAGAAAGAAAAAAAAAAAAGGGGCCTTGAAAATGTCTGCTGTGTCACCCAGGCGGGTGGCATGGTTTTAATGTTTATGTTTATTTTCAGGTAAACTCAAAAGAGTTTCATGCACAAGGACCCCCAGGTCCCTTTGCACTGCAGCATGTTGAAATTTCTCCGCATTCAAATAATATTCCCCTTTACTGTTTTTTTTCCCCAAGGTGGATGACCTCACACTTTCCGACATTGTATTCCATCTGCCAAACCTTAGCCCATTTGCTTAACCTATCTAAATCTCTTTGCAGCCTCTCTGTGTCCTCTCCACAACCCGCTTTCCCACTAATCTTTGTGTCATCTGAAAATTTTGTTACACTACACTCTGTCCCCTCTTCCAGGTCATCTATGTATATTGTAAACAGTTGTGGTCCCAGCACCGATCCCTGTGGCACACCACTAACCACCGATTTCCAACCCGAAAAGGACCCATTTATCCCGACTCTCTGCTTTCTGTTAGCCAGCCAATTCTCGATCCATGCTAATACATTTCCTCTGACTCCGCCTACCTTTATCTTCTGCAGTAACTTTTTGTGTGGCACCTTATCGAATGCCTTTTGGAAATCTAAATACACCACATCCATCGGTACATCTCTATCCACCATGCTCATTATATCCTCAAAGAATTCCAGTAAATTAGTTAAACATGATTTCCCCTTCATGAATCCATGCTGCGTCTGCTTGATTGCACTATTCCTATCTCGATGTCCCGCTATTTCTTCCTTAATGATAGTTTCAAGCATTTTCCCCACTACAGATGTTAAACTAACCGGCCTATAGTTACCTGCCTTTTGTCTGCCCCCTTTTTTAAACAGAGGCGTTAGATTAGCTGCTTTCCAATCCGCAGCTACCTCCCCAGAGTCCAGAGAATTTTGGTAGATTATAACGAATGCATCTGCTATAACTTCTGCCATCTCTTTTAATACCCTGGGATGCATTTCATCAGGACCAGGGGACTTGTCTACCTTGAGTCCAATAGCCTGTCCAGCACTAACCCCCTAGTGATAGTGATTGTCTCAAGGTCCTCCCTTCCCACATTCCTATGACCAGCAATTTTTGGCATGGTTTTTGTGTCTTCCATTGTGAAGACCGAAACAATATAATTGTTTAAGGTCTCAGCCATTTCCACATTTCCCATTATTAAATCCCCCTTCTCATCTTCTAAGGGACCAACATTTACTTGAGTCACTCTTTTCCGTTTTATATATCTGTAAAAGCTTTTTACGTTTTGCGCAAGTTTACCTTCGTGTTCTATCTTTCCTTTCTTTATTGCTTTCTTAGTCATTCTTTGCTGTCGTTTAAAATTTTCCCAATCTTCTAGTTTCCCACTAACCTTTAGCCACCTTATACCCATTGGTTTTTAATTTGATACTCTCCTTTATTTCCTTGGTTATCCACGGCTGGTTATCCCTTCTCTTACCGCCCTTCTTTTTCATGGAATATATTTTTGTTGAACACTATGAAAGAGCTCCTTAAAAGTCCTCCACTGTTCCTCAATTGTGCCACCATTTAGTCTGTGTTTCCAGTCTACTTCAGCCAACTCTGCCCTCATCCCACTGTAGTCCCCTTTGTTTAAGCATAGTACGCTGTGTACCATTTTGGTTTCCATATTTACGAAAGGATATACTTGATTTGGAGGCAATTCAGAGAAAGTTCTCAAGGTTGATTTCAGAGTTGAGGGGGTTGACTTATGAGGAAAGGTTGAGGAGGTTGGGTCTCTACTCATTGGAGTTCAGAAGAATGAGAGGTGATCTTATCGAAACGTATAAGATTATGAGGGGGCTTGACAAGTGGATGCAGAGTGGATGTTTCCACTGATAGGGAAGACTAGAACTAGAGGACATAATCTTAGAATAAGGGGCCGCCCATTTAAAACTGAGATGAAGAGAAATTTCTTCTCTCAGAGGGTTGTGGATCTGTGGAATTCGCTGCCTCAGAGAGCTATGGAAGCTGGGACATTGAATAAATTTAAATCAGAAATAGAGAGTTTTTTAAATGATAAAGGAATAAGGGGAGATTGGAGGAGGCAAAGCGGAACGTCAGAGAGGCCTACAAAAGCCCCAGCATCATCGACCAGCCAGCGGGAGATCGGAGGAGGCAGAGTGGACGTCGGAGAGACCTACAAAAGGCACAGCATCGTCGATCAGCCAGTGGGAGATTGGAGGAGGCGGAGTTGATGAACATCAACTCACCCAAAACATATCAACTTTTATCGAGTCCGCCAAAATATTACAAAGAAGAGCCAAGCCCGCCAAACTTATACAAAGGATTTTGAACTGATTTGGCGCCAAGATGAGAACCACTGAAATCGTATAACTGGCCCCTGTTTTGAATAGAGGTTAGGTTGCTAAGTAGCTACAAGGTTGCTACTACCTCAGATGACATACTTGGCTATACAACCGAAACCACGCTTGTGTCATCACGTCAAGGAGAGAAACCAATATGATAGTTGTAAACTAACTTCTCCAGCCTCGAAGTCCTGAAGTCCTGAAGGAAGGAAGAACATCACCATCGTGGCAGCCACCGACCACAACCAACGTGGTATCAACGAAAACCACCGCGATCGACCAAACTCGAACAAAATTCCAACGGGGAAAAACCGAAGAATCGAAAAGTTTCCACTCTACAATCCGATCCTGACCTACCAACAGGTAAAACATTACATAAAAGACTGTAGAAACCTATTTCTAACAAAGAAAACCGGGTCCTTACTCCATAGTTCCAAAACGCGCCTTACCGCATCAGCAGACTCAACCCAACTGAAGATTGCGCAATAAGAAGTCTTCTCTGACATTTGGGTTACGGCAAGCAGACCCTACCGCATCCAGCGAACCATGAAACCGCGATCTACCGTTAACTGTCAAAAGGATTGGTAAGCATAGTCCCTGCCTTCCCTAGAGTCTAACCTAGCTCGAATTAGGTATTGGGAGGTGGGAGGTGTAATTCTACTGTTCCCCCCTTTGAATGTGTAGTGTATAGTTCTTTATTAGAGTGATTAGAAGTTTGACATTGTACCTTTCCTTGTATTGTTCCTCATTAGAGCGATTGTAAGTTTGGCCTTGTATTTACTTCCTAGAGTAATAAGCTTGTATATCCTTGACTGTAAAAAAAACAAAGTTCTTTTGCATCAAAACAGTGTCCTTTGCACTTTTGTCACGCCCCCCCCAAATAAATCCAGAGTCTAGAACCCAAGGGAGTGGAACCGCTCAAGGTGGTCAGAAGGGAACCTGACCCCCTCATAGAGACCACCCCTTTACAGAGCGGGACGTCGGAGAGGCCTACAAAGGGCCCAGCGTCGGCGACCAGCCAGCGGGAGATCGGAGGAGGCGGAGCGGAACATTGAGGAGGCCTACAATAGGCCCAGCCTCATCGACCAGCCAGCGGGAGATCGGAGGAGGCAGAGCGGTACGTCGAGGAGGCCTACAATAGGCCTAGCCTCATCGACCAGCCAGCGGGAGATCGGAGGAGGCAGAGCGGGACGTCGAGGAGGTCTACAATAGGCCTAGCCTCATCGACCAGCCAGCGGGAGATCGGAGGAGGCGGAGCGGGACGTCGAGGAGGCCCAGCCGCTACAGCTGCAACAGAGAGGCAAAGAAGTAGAAAGAAATCGAAAGGTGACATCACAGCCAAGGGGGTAAGTGATTGGCTGGTGATTGGTAAGTAGTTTTTCTTTTTCTTTATCAGTAAGTAACCTTTAGCATTGTTGTTGGCAAATTAAGTTAATCTAGGGGTTAAGTCATGGCAGGAGAGCTTGGACACGTGTACTGCTCCTCCTGCACTATGTGGGAAGTCAGGGACGCTTCCGGTGTCCCTGACGACTACGTTGCGGGAAGTGTATCTGCCTGCAGCTCCTGACGGACTGCATTGTGGCACTGGAGCTGCGGGTGGATTCACTCTGGAGCAGCCATGATGCTGAGAATGACGTGAACAGCACGTTTAGCAAGTTGGTCACACCGCAGGTAAAGGGTACACAGCCAGATAGGGAATGGAAGACCAACAGGAAGAGCAGTGCAAGGAAGGTAGTGCAGGGGTCCCCTGCGGTCATCCCCCTGCAAAACAGATACACAGCTTTGGGTACTGTTGGGGGGGATGACTCATTAGGGGAGAGCAGCAGCAACCAAGTTCATGGCACCATGGGTGGCTCTGCTGCATAGGAGGGCAGGAAAAAGAGTGCGAGAGCAATAGTGATAGGGGATTCGATTGTAAGGGGAATAGATAGGCATTTCTGCGGCCGCAACCGAGACTCCAGGATGGTACGTTGCCTCCCTGGTGCAAGGGTCAAGGATGATTCGGAGTGGGTGCAGGACATTCTGAAAAGGGAGGGCGAACAGCTAGTTGTTGCGGAGCATATAGGTACCAACGATATAAGTAAAAAATGGGATGAGGTCCTACGGGACGAATTTAGGGAGCTAGGAGCTAAATTAAAAAGTAAGACCTCAAAAGTAGTAATCTACAAGTGCCACATGCTAGTCAGAGTAGGAATCGCAGGATAGCTCAGATGGCTTGAGGAGTGGTGCAGAAGGGAGGGATTCAAATTCCTGGGACATTGGAACCGGTTCTGGGGGAGGTAGGACCAGTACAAACCAGATGGTCTGCACTTGGGCAGGACCAGAACCAATGTCCTGAGGTAGTATTTGCTAGTGCTGTTGGGGAGGGGTTAAACTAATATGGCATGGGGATGGCAACCTATGCAGGGAGACAGAGGGAAATAAAATGGAGGCAGAAGCAAAAGATAGAAAGGAGAATAGTAAAAGTGGAGGGCAGAGAAACCCAAGGCAAAAAACAAAAAGGGCCACATTACAGCAAAATTCTAAAGGAGCAAAAAAGCAAGCGTGAAGGCTCTGTGCCTCAATGCGAGGAGTATTCAGAATAAAGTGGACAAATGAACTGCGCAGATAGCAGTTAACGGATATGATGTAATTGGCATCACGGAGACATGGCTCCATGGTGACCAAGGCTGGGAACTCAACATCCAGGGGTATTTAACATTTAGGAAAAATAGACAGAAAGGAAAAGGAGGTGGGGTGACATTTCTGGTTAAAGAGGAAATTAATGCAATAGTAAGGAAGGACATTAGCTTGGATGATGTGGAATCGGTATGGGTAGAGCTGTGGAACACCAAAGGGCAGAAAACGTTAGTGGGAGTTGTGTACAGACCTCCAAACAGTAGTAGTGAGGTTGGGGACAGCATCAAACAAGAAATAAGGGATGTGTGCAATAAAGGTACAGCTGTTATCATGGGCGATTTTAATCTACATATTGATTGGGCTAAGCAAACTGGTAGCAATGCGGTGGAGGACGATTTCCTGGAGTGTATTAGGGATGGTTTTCTAGACCAATATTTCGAGGAACCAATCAGAGAGCTGGCCATCCTAGACTGGGCGATGTGTAATGAGAAGGGACTAATTGGCAACCTTGTGCGAGGCCCCTTGGGGAGGAATGATCATAATATGGTAGAATTCTTTATTAAGATGGAGAGTGACACAGTTATTTCAGAAACTAGGGTCCTGAACTTAAGGAAAGATAACTTCGACGGTATGAGGTGTGAATTGGTGGGAATAGACTGGCAAATTATACTTAAAGGGTTGACGGTGGATAGGCAATGGCAAACATTTAAAGATCACATGGATGAACTTCAGCAAGTGTACATCCCTGTCTGGAGTAAAAATAAAATGGGGAAGATGGCTCAACCGTGGCTAACAAGGGAAATTAAGGATAGTGTTAAATCCAAATATAAATTGACCAGAAAAAGTAGCAAACCTGAGGACTAGGAGAAATTTAGAATTCAGTAGAGGAGGTTTAATTAAGAGGAGGAAAATAGAGTATGAGAGGAAGCTTGCCGGGAACATAAAAACTGACTGCAAAAGCTTCTATAGATAAGTGAAGAGAAAAAGATTAGTGAAGACAAACCTCGGATTCCCTTGCAGTCGGATTCAGGTGAATTTATAATGGGGAACAAAGAAATGGCAGTCCAATTGAACAAATACTTTGGTTCTGTCTTCACGAAGGAAGACACAAATAACCTTCCGGATGTACTAGGGGACCGAGGGTCTAGTGAGAAGGAGGAACTGAAGGATATCCTTATTAGATGGGAAATTGTATTAGGGAAATTGATGGGATTGAAGGCCAATAAATCCCCAGGGCCTGATAGTCTGCCTCCCAGGGTACTTAAGGAAGTGACCCTAGAAATAGTGGATGCATTGGTGATCAATTTCCAACAGTTTATCAACTCTGAATCAGTTCCCATGGACTGGAGGGTAGCTAATGTAACACCACTTTTTAAAAAAGGAGGGAGAGAGAAAACGGGTAATTATAGACCGGTTAGCCTGACATCAGCAGTGGGGAAAATGCTGGAATCAATCATTAAGGATGAAATAACAGCGCATTTGGAAAGCAGTGACAGGATCGATCCAAGTTTGCATGGATTTATGAAAGGGAAATCATGCTTGACGATTCTTCTGGAATTTTTTGAGGATGTAACTAGCAGAGTGGACAAGGGAGAACCAGTGGATGTGGTGTATTGGACTTTCAAAAGGCTTTTGACAAGGTCCCACACAAGGGATTGGTGTGCAAAATCAAAGCACATGGTATTAGGGGTAATGTACTGACATGGATGGAGAACTGGTTGGCAGACAGGAAGCAGAGAGTCGGGATAAACGGGTCCTTTTCAGAATGGCAGGCAGTGACTAGTGGAGTGCCACAGAGCTCAGTGATGGGACCCCAGTTCTTTACAATATACATTAATGATTTAGATGAAGGAATTGAGTGTAATATCTCCAGGTTTGCAGATGACACTAAACTGGGTGGCGGTGTGAGCCATGAGGAGGAAGCTAAGAGGCTGCAGGGTGACTTGGACAGGTTAGGTGAGTGGGCAAATGCATGGCAGATGCAGTATAATATGGATAAATGTGAGGTTATCCACTTTGGGGGCAAAAACACGAAGGCAGAATATTATCTGAATGGCGGCAGATTAGGAAAAGGGGAGGTGCAACGAGACCTGGGAGTCATTGAAAGTTGGCATGCAGGTACAGCAGACGGTGAAGAAGGCAAATGGTATGTTGGCCTTCATAGCTAGGGGATTTGAGTATAGGAGCAGGGAGTTCTTACTGCAGTTGTACAGGGCCTTGGTGAGACCTCACCTGGAATATTGTGTTCAGTTTTAGTCTCTTAATCTGAGGAAGGACGTTCTTGATATTGATGGAGTGCAGCGAAGGTTCACCAGATAGATTCCAGGGATGGCTGGACTGACATATGAGGAGAGACTGGATCAACTGGGCCTTTATACACTGGAGTTTAGAAGGATGAGAGAGGATCTCATAGAAACGTATAAGATTCTGACGGGACTGGACAGGTTAGATGTGGGAAGGGTATTCCCGATGTTGGGGAAGTCCAGAACCAGGGGACACAGTCTTAGGATAAGGGGTAGGCCATTTAGGACTGAGATGAGGAGAAACTTCTTCACTCAGAGAATTGTTAACCTGTGGAATTCCCTGTCGCAGAGAGTTGTTGATGCCAGTTGATTGGATATATTCAAGAGGGAGTTGGATATGGCCCTTATGGCTAAAGGGATCAAGTGGAATGGAGAGAAAGCAGGAAAGGGGTACTGAGGGAATGATCAGTCAGGATCATATTAAATGGCGGAGCAGACTCGAGGGGCCGTATGGCCTCCTCCTGCTCCTATTTCTTATGTTCTTATACATATCAGGAAAGGATGAACAGGCCGGGTTGCTTTTCTCTTGAAAAAAGAAGGCTGAGGGTTGACCTTATAGAGATCTTTAAAATTATGAAAGATTTTGATAGATTAGATACAGAGAGAATGTTTCCACTTGTGGGGAAGAGCATAACTAGAGCCCATCAACATGTTAGTCATCAAGAAATCCAATCGGGAATTCAGAAAAATCTTCTTTACCCAAAGTGTGGTGAGAATGGGGAACTTGCTACCACAGGAAGTGGTGGAAGCGAATAATATAGATGCATTTAAGGGGAGGCTAGACAAACATGAGGGAGAAGGGAAATAGGGTTATGCTGATTGATTTAGATGAAGAAAAACAGGAAGAAGTTCAAGTGTAGCATAATCGCCGGCATGGACTGGTTTGGCCGAATGGACTGTTTCTATGCCGTACATCCTGTGTAATCCTATGTAATCTAGGAAAAAGCAGCCTGCTTGTTTGGCACCCCATTTACCACTTTAAACATTCATTCCCTCCACCACCGACGCACCGTGGCTGCAATGTGTACCATCTACAAGATGCACTACAGCAACTCTCCAGGCTTCTTCGACAGCATCTCCCAAACCTGCATTCTCTACCTAGAAGGACAAGGTCAGCAGGCATATGGGAACACCAGCACCTGTAAGTTCCCCTCCAAGGTACAGACCATCCTGACTTGGAAATATATCACCATTCCTTCATCGTCGCCAGGTCAAAATCCTGTAACTTCCTCCCTAACAGCACTGTGGGAGTACCTTCACCACAAGGATTGCAGCTTTTCAAGAGGTGGCTCACCACCACCTTCTCAGGGGCAATTAGGATTGGGCAATAAAGGCTGGCCTTGCCAGTGATGGCCACATCCCAGAACGAATAAAAAAAACACATCTACTGTTCCATGCACAATATCCCTTACCTATTATTGTACCGTTAACTGTAAAAATGAGAACTTTCTTACATCTGCTTCTCTTCTTATAGGACAATGTGATGCATTACCACTGAGAACAGACTGGCACAGAAGGACGGCCACATAATTACCAACCCCTCAACTCACCCACTGACTGCCACCAAAACATGCACATTCGCACACAGATGTGTGGCATATTTCACCTGGAATTTCTTTCACATTTATTTTAATCATTTTAATATCTCTTCTGTTCTGGTCCAGCAAAGCACATAACAGCAAGCAGCTTCCCTCTGTCCTATCTCCTAGTGCCAGCTCACATACATCCACCCCACGGGAGTACCTTTATTGACAATGATGAAGATGCATTAAGTGACTCACAAAGCACAGGGGAGTAGGAGGACTGGTGATGAAGGCAAAGAAAGAACAGGAACCTGTTGTCCAAAGGTCTCGCTTGTTTTATCCTTCAACTTAGAAGCCAAGGAAAGCAGACCTCAGAGGACCTGCTTTTAAAAGAAGGATGTTTTCTGATCACAGGAGCATAATACCTTCAGTGGGCACTATGCCCAGCATCCTGGAAGAGCTGAAGGCTTTTGTACAGGGATGAAGAATGCATTCAGTTCACAGCAGAGACATAAGATCATAAGAAATAGGAGCAGGAATAGACCAGTTGGCACCTCAAGCCTGCTACACCATTCAATAAGATCATGGCTGATCTGATCTTGGCCTCAACATTTACCTGCCCGCTCCCCATAACCCTTGACTCCCTTATCATTCAAAAATCTGTCTAATTCCACCGTAAATATATTCAATGACCCAGCCTCCACAGCTCTCTGGGGGTAAAGAATTCCAAAGATTCACGACCCTCTGAGAGAAGAAACACCTCCTCATCTCTGTTTTAAATGGGTGTCCCCTTATTCTGAAACTATGCCCCCTAGTTCTAGATTCCGGCACGAGGGAATTCTCTCTGCATCTACCCTGTCAAGCCCCCTCATAATCTTATACGTTTCAATAAGATCACCTCTCATTCTTCTAAACTCCAATGAGTATAAGCCCAACATGCTCAACCTTTCTTTATAAGACAACCCCTTCATCTCAGGAATCAACCTTTTTCCAACCAGTGTGGATAACCTCACATTTTCCTACATTATACTCCAGCTGCCAAATTTTTGCCCACTCGCTTGCAGTGCAGTCACTATAAGTAGATGTTTGGGGCTCTACTATACAATGTGCTCTTCACTAGTTTACAGATGCTAACTAATTGAACTGAATAAGGTTTTGCCAAGGGCCTCACAAATCTCACTGATGTCATCAGGTTTGAAGTCACACAGATCAGTGGGCACGATAAGCTAAGACCCATCATAAAAAGCATGGGTGGAGCTGGCATGGATAAAGGAGCTGTCTCTCTGGACATTTCCTCCATTGACCCCTCTCCATTGACTGTGTATGTGGCAAAAAGCATGCAGCACCATGTACCATGTAGCCCCACAGCCAAGGATGTTTGTAGAGCAAGTACTAGCCAACTCAAGACTTTGCTCATGGAGGTACAGGACCACCTCAGTCACAAGATCTCCAATTCTGGCTTAAACCACTGATAGAGTACATAGAAGTCAAAATAATGTGATGTTACATCATTTAAATATTTTGTGGTGCTTCTGATGCACAATACATTTTTTTCAGAGTGCTGTGGGCAGGGTGGGGTGTGGGGGGCGGGGCTGGGGGCTGGTAGGATACAAGACCCAGCATTTTGGGTAATAGCTGCCGATGTAGAACTGCTGGCTGTCAAACATTGTCATTACTTTCTTTCCAATTTCAGTCTTTAGAGACTAAAGTCCCCTTGCTGGTTGAAAGCCAAAAAAAGTTGCAGCAGTAATGAAGAGTGATTTTATTAGGGCCTACAATGTGATAATGACAATATAATCTGTTTTATCAATATTGATGGTGCTTTGTATGTAAACCTGTAATTGCCATGCTTCACCACCAGAGGGCTTATCCCTTGGAGTCCCAAGGGATTCCACAATCCCTTGGGAGCACCTGTATATAAGGAGGCCTCACAGGCTGGAGAGGCACTCTGAGATCTGTAATAAAGGACTACGGTCACACTTACTTTGAGCTTGCAATATCTAGTCTGACATAACAACTGGCGACGAGATACAGATGACGAACCCCAATGCAACAATGCAGAGAACTGTGGGCATAAGAACATAAGAATTAGGAACAGGAGTAGGCCATCTAGCCCCTCGAGCCTGCTCCACCATTCAACAAGATCATGGCTGATCTGGTCGTGGACTCAGCTCCACTTACCCGCCCGCTCTCCATAACCCTAAATTCCCTTATTGGTTAAAAATCTATCTATCTATGATTTGAATACATTCAATGAGCTAGCCTCAACTTCTTCCTTGGGCAGAGAATTCCACAGATTCACAACCCTCTGGGAGAAGAAATTCCTTCTCAACTCGGTTTTAAATTGGTTCCCCCATATTTTGAGGCTGTGCCCCCTAGTTCTAGTCTCCCCGACAAATGGAAACAACCTCTCTGCCTCTATCTTGTCTATCCCTTTCCTTATTTTAAATGTTTCTATAAGATCACCCCTCATCCTTCTGAACTCCAACGAGTAAAGACCCAGTCTACTCAATCTATCATCATAAGGTAACTCCCTCATCTCCGGAATCAGCCTAGTGAATCATCTCTGTACCCCCTCCAAAGCTATAATACCCTTCCTAAAGTAAGGTGACCAAAACTGCATGCAGTACTCCAGGTGCGGCCTCACCAATACCCAGTACAGTTGCAGCAGGACCTCCCTGCTTTTGTACTCCATCCCTCTCGCAATGAAGACCAACATTCCATTCGCCTTCCTGATTACCTGCTGCACTTGCAAACTAACTTTTTGGGATTCATGCACAAGGACCCCCAGGTCCCTCTGCTCCGCAGCATGTTGTAATTTCTCCCCATTCAAATAATATTCCCTTTTACAATTTTTTTTCCCAAAGTGGATGACCTCACATTTTCCGACATTGTATTCCATCTGCCAAACCTTAGCCCATTCGCTTAACCCATCTAAATCTCTTTGCAGCCTCTCTGTGTCCTCTACACAACCCGCTTTCCCACTAATCTTTGTGTCATCTGCAAATTTTGTTACACTACACTCTGTCCCCTCTTCCAGGTCATCTATGTATATTGTAAACAGTTGTGGTCCCAGCACCGATCCCTGTGGCACACCACTAACCACCGATTTCCAACCCGAAAAGGATCCATTTATCCCGACTCTCTGCTTTCTGTTAGCCAGTCAATTCTCTATCCATGCTAATACATTTCCTCTGACTCCGCGTACCTTTATCTTCTGCAGTAACCTTTTGTGTGGCACCTTATCGAATGCCTTTTGGAAATCTAAATACACCACATCCATCGGTACACCTCTATCCACCATGCTCATTATATCCTCAAAGAATTCCAGTAAATTAGTTAAACATGATTTCCCCTTCATGAATCCATGTTGCGTCTGCTTGATTGCACTATTCCTATCTTGATGTCCCGCTATTTCTTCCTTAATGATAGCTTCAAGCATTTTCCCCAGTACAGATGTTAAACTAACCGGCCTATAGTTACCTGCCTTTTGTCTGCCCCCTTTTTTAAACAGAGGCGTTACATTAGCTGCTTTCCAATCCGATGGTAACTCCCCAGAGTCCAGAGAATTTTGGTAGATTATAACGAATGCATCTGCTATAACTTCTGCCATCTCTTTTAATACCCTGGATACATTTCATCAGAACCAGGGGACTTGTCTACCTTGAGATCCATTAGCCTGTCCAGCACTACCCCCCTAGTGATAGTGATTGTCTCACTAGTGGGGTAGTGCTGGACAGGCATCCTGGAGAAATTTTCAGAGGGAGATGATTGGGATACCTTTGTGGAGCGACTTGACCAATACTCCGTGGCCAACGAGCTGGAAGGACAAGGGAATGCTCCCAAACGAAGGGCGATTCTCCTTGCCGTTTGCGGGGCACCAACGTATGGCCTCATGAAAAGCTTGCTCCCTCCAGCAAAACCCACAGACAAGTCGTACGATAAGTTGTGCACATGGTCCAGGAGCATCTAAACCCGAAGGAAAACGTTCTGATGGCTAGGCATCGTTTCTACACGTCCAAGAGGTCTGAAGGCCAGGAAGTGGCGAGCTACATCGCCGATCTAAGGCGCCTTGCAGGACATTGTGAATTTGAAGGACACTTGTAGCATATGCTCAGGAACTTCTTTGTAATTGGCATTGGCCATGAAGTAATACTTCACAAACTTTTGACTGTAGAGATCTCAACCTTGATTAAGCCATCGCGATAGCCCAGGCGTTTATCTCCACCAGTGACAATACCAAACAAATTTCCCAGCACACTAGTGCTGCTGCAAGTACTGTGAACAAAGTAATGTTGTTTTCGAATTGAAATGTACATGGCAGGACTTACAGGCCTGTAGCTGCACGTCCACAGATGACTCAGAGTCCGCCATCAAGGTTGGTGAATACAAGGCAACTAACAACTTGTTGGCTCTGCGGGAGGACAGATCCATGGTGGATCATGATGATCCATGGTGGATCATGATGAACCAGAGCCTCAGACTGAGGAGGCAGAGCTATATGGAGTGCACACATTTACCACAAAGTGTCCCCCGATAATGCTGAAGGTTGTATTAAATGGACTTCCGGTGTCCATGGAGCTGGACACGGGCGCAGGCCAGTCCATAATAAGTAAAAAGACTTTCAATAAGTTGTGGTGCAACAAGGCTTCAAAGCCAGTCCTGACTCCCATTCATACTAAACTTAGAACGTACACAAAGGAACTGATTCCCAAAATTGGCAGTGCTACCTTAAAGGTCTCCTACGATGGAGCGGTGCACGATTTACACTCTGGGTGGAACTTGGCGATGGCCCCACGCTGTTCGGCAGGAGCTGTCTGGGAAAGATACACTGGAACTGGGACGACGTCCAAGTGCTTTTGTCCGTCGACGACACCTCATGTGCCCAGGTCCTAAGCAAGTTCCCCTCGCTGTTCGAACCAGGCATCAGGAAGTTCCAAGGAGCAAAAGTGCAGATCCATTTGAATTTGGAGGTGCGACCCATCCATCACAAGGCGAGAGCGGTACCTTACATGATGAGAGAGAGGGTGGAGATCGAGCTGGACAGGCTGCAACGAGAGGGCATCATTTTGCCGATCGAATTCAATGAGTGGGCCAGTGCGATTGTTCCAGTCCTCAAGGGAGACGGCACCATCAGAATCTGTGGTGATTCCAAAGTAACTATCAATCATTTCTCACTGCAGGATCAATATCCGCTACCAAAGGCAGACGACCTTTTTGTGACGCTGGCGGGAGGGAAAACTTTCACGAAGCTGGACTTGACCTCGGCCTACATGACGCAGGAGCTGGAGGAATCTTCAAAAGGCCTCACCTGCATCAACACGCACAAAGGTCTTTTCATTTACAACAGATGCCCGTTTGGGATTCGATCGGCCGCGGCGATATTCCAGAGGAACATGGAAAGCTTTCTGAAGTCGGTCCCGCGCACCGTGGTCTTCCAGGACAACATCTTGGTTACAGGTCAGGACATCGTCGAGCACCTGCAGAACCTGGAGGAGGTTCTTAGTTGGCTTAATCATGTAGGGCTCAGGTTAAAACGCTTGAAGTGCATTTTCCTGGCGCTGAAGTGGAGTTCCTGGGGAGAAGAATCGTGGCGGATGGCATCAGGCCCATTGATTCGAAGATGGAGGCAATCAAAAATGCACCAAGACCACAGAACGTGACAGAGCTGCGGTCGTTTCTAGGACTCCTGAACTATTTTAGTAACTTCTTACCGGGTCTTAGCACATTGTTAGAACCACTGCACTCTTTACTGCATAAAGGAGATGAATGGGTATGGGGTAAAAGCCAAGAAAATGCCTTTGAGAAAGCTAGGAAGCTGTTATGTTCAAACAAATTGCTTATGTTGTACAATCCATGTAAACGTTTGGTACTAGCATGTGATGCGTCGTCGTACGGGGTCGGGTGTGTATTGTAACAAGCCAATGAATTTGGGAAATTGCAACTGGTTGCTTATGCATCCAGAAGTTTGTCTAAGGCCGAGAGGGCCTACAGTATGATCGAAAAAGAAGCGTTAGCGTGTGTTTACGGGGTAAAGAAAATGCATCAATATCTGTTCGGACTCAAATTTGAATTGGAAACCGAACATAAGCTGCTTATATCCCTCTTTTCTGAAAATAAGGGGATAAATATGAATGCATCAGCCCGCATCCAGAGGTGGGCGCTCACGTTGTCCGCATACAACTACGCCATCCGCCACAGGCCAGGCACAATAAACTGTGTCGATGCTCTCAGTAGGCTACCATTGTTCACCACTAAGGTGGAGATGGCACAGCCAGCAGATTTAGTCATGGTAATGGAAGCATTCGAGAGTGAGCAATTACCTGTTACTGCCCAACAATTTAGAATCTGGACGAGCCAGGACCTCTTACTGTCCTTAGTAAAAAAAACTGTGTGCTCCACGGGAGTTGGTCTAGTGTCCCGTTAGAGATGCAGGAAGAAATAAAGCCGTACTAGTGGCACAAAGATGAAATGTCTATACAGGCAGATGGTCTCCTGTGGTGTAATTGGGTAGTTGTGTCAAAAAAGGGCAGGGACACTTTCATTAGTGATCTCCACAGTACCCACCCATGCATTGTAATGATGAAGGCGATAGCCAGATCCCACGTGTGGTGGCTCGGTATCGATGCAGACTTAGAGTCCTGCGTGCACAAATGTAATACATGTTCACAGTTAAGCAATGCACCCAGGGAGGTGCCATTAAGTTTATGATCTTGGCCCTCCAAACTGTGGTCTAGGGTTCATGTCGACTGTGCAGGCCCATTCTTGGGAAAGATGTTTTTAGTGGTTGTAGATGCGTACTCCAAGTGGATTGAATGTGTGATAATGTTGGCAAGCATGTCCGTTACCACCATTGAAAGCCTACGGGCCATGTTTGCAATACATGGTCTGCCTGATGCCCTTGTAAGTGACAATGGGCCGTGCTTTACCAGTGCCGAATTCAAGGAATTCATGACTCGCAATGGGGTCAAACATGTCATGTCTGCCCCGTCCAACAGTCAAGCAGAGCGAGCAGTTCAAACAATCAAGCAGAGCTTGAAAAGGGTAACTGAAGGCTCACTGCAGACTCGCTTATCCCGAATCCTGCTGCACAAGACCCCACTTGCTCACTGGGGTCCCTCCCGCTGAACTGCTCATGAAAAGGACACTTAAGACAAGGCTCTCGTTAGTCCACCCTGATCTAAACAAACAGGTAAAGAGCAGGCGGCTTCAACAGAATACATATCATGATCGCGCAAATGTGTCACATGAAATTTAAGTAAACGATCCTTTATTTGTGTTGAACTATGGACAAGGCCCCAAGTGGATTGCTGGCACTGTTTTGGTCAAAGGGGGAGTAGGGTGTTTGTGGTCAAACTCACAAATGGACTCACCTGCAGAAAACACTTGGACCAAACCAAACTCAGATTTACAGATTATCCAGAACAACCCACAATAGACTCTGCCTTTTTCGACCCTCCAACACACATACAAGTGGCAACCGACCCAGCGGTTGACCACGAAGCAGGACCCATCAGCCACAGCAGCCCAGCAAGAGTCACCACCCGCAACAATCCAGCAAGGCCAGCTGTGCACCAGTTCAGCGAAGGCCCAACAAACAACTCACCAACACCAGCATTTGCACCGAGACGATCAACAAGGGAAAGGAAGGCCCCAGATCGACTCACATTGTAAATAGTTACACTATTGACTTTGGGGGCGGGCAGGGGGTAGTGTTGCTATGTATGTAAACCTGTAATTACCATGTCTAACCATCAGGAGGCTTATCCCCTGGAGTCCCAAGGGATCCCACAATCCCTTGGGAGCCCCTGTATATAAGGAGGCCTCACAGGCTGGAGATCTGTAATAAAGGACTACAGTCACACTTACTTTGAGCTTGCAGTGTCTAGTCTGACTCCTTATCCAAAACATAACAGATTGAGGGATAAATGTTGGTTCAGATATCATGGTGAACTCCCCTGCTCTTCTTCGAAATAATGCCTTGGGATCTTTTACATCCACCTAAGAGAGAAGATGGGGCCTCGATTTAACACCCCATTCCAAAAAAACGGCACCTCCAACATGTTCAATCTATGACCTCCCTGGATTGGAGGAATTCCTGTCAAGCAATAGAAATTCATTGTGGGATCATACTGTTGCTGACTGTGAGGAAGATCAGTTGACTTTAGTAGTGCATCAGTCATATGGTGTATGCATCTATGGGCAGCAAACCGACAGATGTCGGTGATGTCTCTTCTGAGTACCTGAAAGGATCCTGATGCATCAAAATTGAGGGCAGTGGTAACCTTCATTGCCACTGACAGTCCTATGCCCATGGAAGAGGATGGCTGGAGAGCTATTTCAGGAATGTGCTATAGATCTGTCACTATTTATCTGCTGAAGTGTAATCCTCTGAGACGCTGCTTCTTAGACAAATTGAGGCATGATTGCCTGGGAGTTGGTGCAGTAAATGCACTTGTGTTGTAATCTGACTATCCAACTATCGTTCCTTTGCTTATCCTCCCCTTTTTCCATGCTCGTACTTTAAATGTAAGAAGTTAATAGGTGTAAACTCTACTAACCCTGAGCAAAAGGTTTTTAAGAGAACAAACAAATGAAAAATATATTTTCTAAAAATAGTTCCAAAGTTCAGCCATGTCACCCTGGGTATTGCAGGGTAAGCTGCACTCTGTGCTTTCCAAAATGTTCAATGACATTTTCAACACGCATCATTTACACTGAGCTTACTTCAGTGCAACATCTGGAGCTATGCCTGCTGCCTTCGGCAGTCCATTATGTGGCTCGTGATCATTTTAAAATGAGTATCTTGCCGATTCCAGTGAGACAGCTGAGCGCTGAATTCCTGCCTGATTGAAACGGGTGGGGAAATTCGTGTCTGCCCAGTCTCCTGACCCCTCTGTGCTGACTGTCCCAAACAACTGTTGCCTCAAATCAGGGCAGTCTGAAACAAAGAAAAATGAGGGTGAAAAGCGAGTTTAGGCTCTATACAGAGAGCAATGAATATATAGAATCTATTGACAAAGGAGGTTACTGTATCAGCTAATTAAGAGACAGTTGGATAAAATTGATAGAAGGGCATGACAGGTAGAGTGGGCTACGATATTTCCTCGAGACTCAGACTGGCCAGATGGAGTACAATGGTCTGTTCCAGCTGTACATTGTGGTACAGCTGTGGCTCAGTGAGTGGAACTCTCGCCTCAGTAGCGTGCCTCTCTTGAACATTATCAGGATCACCATAGAGAGCCCCAGGAGGTAGTGTGCTGAACCCAGTCCAATACAGGTTTTACCAGGAGAGTTGGTTGTTCAGTCACACCCAGAAGACGTGCTGCAAAATTGATCAAAATAAATTATTGCAGGTGCTGAGCATCTGAAACAAAAATAGAAAATGCTGGAAATATACGCAAGTTTGTCAGCATCTGTCAAGAGAAATGAAAGGTTTACCTTGCAGCTGTAAACTCTTTGGCAGAACTGGAAACTGAAAGATAAGCAAGCCCTTTTACAGGTTTGAAGAAAATGAAGGGTGGGGTAGAATAACAAGTATAGAATCATAGAAATCACAGAATAGTACAGCACAGAAGGAGGCCATTTGACCCATCGAGTCTGTACCAGCTATCTAATTAGTCTCACTCCTCAGCCCTCTCCCTGTAGCCATGAAAAATGTTCCATTTCAAGTATAAATTTTCCTTTTCAAGTAAAAGAGTCAGAGGACTAAACATTGGATATGTCCACAAACTGGGCTGTTTCATGGCCCGACGCTGCTAAGCTGCACCAGGTCAAAATGGTCCAGGCAAGCACGCAGAATTTATGCTCAGTCCTCATTAACATGATTATAGTCCTGATCTTAGTGCTAAAACTGCTGGTCATTGGCTTACCGCTCAACACGTGGGCCAATATCGGATCCAGTCTAATTCCCAGTCATGTTTGGCACAGGCTTTATTTAGTACTTAAAGGGGTGATGCATTGATGTTAGAGCACCTCATTGTCAATCCAGTTCCAACTTCACCTGGAAGCGGACAGCAGTGGAAGCAGATTGCTGAGCCACAGCACAGGGAGAGAGCCCGCAGATTCTCCGACATGGCTCTTGAGGTACTGGTGGTGGCCGTGGAGAGGAGGTGGGCTGTCCTATTTCTGCAGACTGGCAGGTAGCCATTGCCTAATACATCTCGAAGACTCTGGTAGGAGATAGCTGGCTATGTGATGGCCAGCACTATGGTCCCCAGGTCTGCAATCCAGTGCTGAAATAAGTTTAATGACCTCACCCAGCAGGTCAAAGTGAGTAAAAACTTCAGCAAATGCCACATCCCACCATCTGCACCACTACCCTCACGCACTGCTCAATGCACCAAACCCCCAGCACTCACCTACCAACAATCTCTATCTATCATCACTCAGACCTCACAATCATAGCTTCACTTCACCCTGACAACCTTACCACTGCGGCAACACTCACACCCACATCTACACCTTGCACACACTGACAGCTAGTCACCTATGGCAGGCACATCACCCAGCACATTGCCACACACTCACTCATCCACCCTTTCTCTTGCAGGCCAAGGTCGCGCATTACAGGAGGGAGCAGCAGCAGACAGGCAGGGGACAAACTGCCATCCAGGACCTCAGCCAACTGGAGGAGCAAGTGCTGGAGATCATTGGGCAGCAAATCATGGAAGCAGTGGTAACTGACGAAGGTGAAGCCCTTGGGGACAACAATGGTATGTTCATTGCTAATCTTTCTTTTCACATCCCGCTTCCCCCTTCCTACAATCTCTTCTCACTTTCAAGCCGCTAATACTGTATGCATCCATATCTTGCTTTCCCATCCCGCCTCCCCTCACCATAACCTGACCTTTGTGCCTTTCTGCTTTCAGCAAATCAAGAACAAGCACCAGACCAGCCTATTGTTGAGGCTTTGGAGGAGAGCAAGATGGAAGAAGAAGAATAAGCCACAGCGTCACTGCATCTGACACTCGCAGACACGAGCTCAGAAACTGGCCCTGTGCATACTTTAGAGGCTAGTGTAGAAGCGGGATCTACACAGAGTGAGGCACCGGGTATGAGTGGGCTGCAGCAAGGCCAAGGGGAAAGGGTATCTCCGGGAGTTGGCCCCTGAGCTACCCTTTGCCCCTGGCGCTGCACATGACTCAGATGAGGACCTCAATGGGGTGGCCTTCAGAAGAAGGGTGATGGGCATGCACACCGAACTGTTAGCTGCAATGGCAAGCCTGCCAGAGAGCCTCTTAGCAATGTCAATGAGCATGGAAGAGTCATCTCCAACATTGCACAGAGCTTGGAGCCCAGGATTTCCAGGCTGGAAATGATGGAAAATGTCTGAATCCTTGTCGACTCAGACATGAAGCTGTGTGTGATGGCGATGTTGCAGCCGTCATTCCAGCACAGGTGGAAGCAACCCAACGTTATAGTGCTACAGCGGAAGTGTAGACCGCTCTCATGCAGTCTCAGCTTAATGCCACCCAAGCTCAGACTGCTGCCATCGTGGCTGGGTTTACCACTGACGACCGACCGGGCCTTGCTGGGTGTCCCAGCAGCCCAGAAATCTGTGCTCAAACAGATTTCCAGGAATGCTGAGGTGCCGCTCCGGTGAGTGGCAGTGGGTCAGTGGAGCAGGAACCTGCTGTCCTATCTCAGGATGACAACATTTCTGTACCCACCACTGTCACTCCGCCATTGCTGCTGCCTGTCAACCAGCCAGCCCAGACTGCTGTCGCCCATGCCGAGGTGGTGCAGTCTGCAGCCGGGCCTTCTAGGTCCAGAGCTGCTTGAAGTCATCCTGCAAGGCCATCTGAAGTCGCCCCCATGAAAACTCTGCAGCCTTCCACCAGCCATGCTGCAGCCACTGGGAAAACACTTCATAAGAGCACTAGAGTAGGAAAGGACACCCGAACAACAGGCACCAAGGCATTGCTCAAGGGTGAATAGTTGATATTGTATGTGTAAATTAATTTTTGATAAATGCATTAATTTTATTTGGAATCTTTTGTGGGAGCTCTCCTTTCAGCTTTGTGCCCAGGAGGACACTGTGAGGATACGGTTACCATCCAGGAGGGCGCTGAGCACCTCAACTCTCGTCGCCGAGAGCATGCAGAAAGCAAGCGCAGGTAGCGGAAGAAGCATGTGGCAAACCAGACTCCCCACCCACCCTTTCCTGCAACCACTGTCTGTCCCACCTGTGACAGAGACTGTAATTCCCATATTGGACTGTTCAGTCACCTAAGAACTCACTTTTAGAGTGGGAGCAAGTCTTCCTTGATTTCGAGGGACTGCCTATGATAATGATGATGGCAGTTACAGAACATCTCAGGATTGTTATGCGGCTCCCGCAAAGCCACGTGGGTGCACTTGATGGCGTCCTGCTCCATGGGGAAGCCCGCTATCCTGGCAAAGCCACATGCACGCTTGTCCTGCTGCCCTCTGCTCAGAGGCAAGAAAACATAGTCCCTAGAGAGCCGCAGAGACCTCCTGGATGCAGCGATGGATGGCGAGCTGGGAGATGTTAGCTATGTCTCATGCTACAGACTGGAAGGATCCACTGGCGAAGAAATTGAGTGGCACAGTGACTTTGAGGGCTACTGGGAGAGCCATGGTCACCTTGCTCTCAGGTTGCAGGTCTGGTTGCAGGAGGTGGCAGAGTTCTGTGACCACCTCCTTGATGAAGCGGAGCCTCCTACTACACTGCTCCTGGCTTAGGTAGACATAAGAGAAGTGCCCTCAGAAGATGCTGGTAACGCCTGCTTCTGGCACTCCTCCTCCTCCCTGTGTGGGCATCTTCTCGTCTTTTTCGCTGCCTCTGCTCCCTTTCCCAAAGATACTTAAGCACAAGAGGTCTGCCAGTAGAGCCGAATGACCATGAACAAATGTTCTGAGCAGAAGCCTGAAAATAAGAATGAAGGCATTCTCCACTTGCAAGAATACTTCCTGTTACCTTAAAATCGTGAAAGAAGTTAATAAAACTGCTGGAGTTGCAGAAAGTTACACAGAGCCAGTCAAACTGTAGAAACATGTCAGGGGCAAGATGTTGCTGATCATCCCTTTAAATACCGCTGCTGAAGCCTCCTTTCTGTTTGTCAACGTTTGCTCAGCTGGTCGCACTTAAGGCATGTCGGTAAGTGGAGCAGCAAAGTCGAACCTCCCAGATCGGGCGTCAAGTGAGTGTTGCACAGGCGCTGATGTCACGATCTGCATCATCAATATAATTTTGGCAAGCACTGACAACGACAGCATGGCTAGCCACCCGAAAATGGCGGCCGTCACGGAACCCATTATTTTTTCCCTAATCTGATGGTAACGAGTGGTGCTAAACTCCCAAATTTTTAACACTTAGAGAGAGAGTAATGAGCTAAATGGGTAGAAAATTAGGGAACAGATGAAAACTTGTGGACGATGAACAAAAAGCACCTTAGTGAAGCAATGAAAAGCCATTCAAAATGAAACAGTTTGAAATTAGCTGACTAGACATGGAGTGGGAGAACCACTGTGGAATATCACCTCCAATATTCAGGCCTCATTGAGAGCTGCAAAGTGTACAGGAGCATGATGAGACTATGGGGACAATGAAAGGGCAAGAAATTTTGGGGAGTACAAACCCTAATTTATGATCTGCGCTTCCGCTAGGCGAGGTTCTCCACCGGGAGCGCAGACTTGTGAAATTAGCCCGACTGTTCCTGAAGTTTGCATTGAGCTTGGTTGGAATGATGCAGGAAGTTAAGGACCGAAATGGGAATGGGAAGGGGAATTGAGTTGTGAGCGATAGGGAGGCCAGGATCATACTTGTGGACAGAATTGAAATGTTCGGCAAACTGTCACCTAACTAATCTGCTTCCCCAGTGTGGAGGAGATTGCACTGTGAGCATTCAATGTGGTAATACTAGATTGTAAATGTTTGACATCTTGGACAATATTATGGGAATGAGAAAACATATCCAGCAGGGAATGGCTCTTCTGGGAGCAGAGAGCAGGGACAAAGGAAGGTGAAGAGGAAGGAGATGGGTGACGGTGGAGCCATGGGAAATGCAGTCAAGGACCTCAGCTGAGGAAAAGGAACATTTCAGAAGCTCTGGTGTCCATAATGGAAGCATCCGAGCAGATATGATGTGTGCAAAATTGTTTCTTTCTCATCACACCCTTTCCAACGCTAGTATTTCATTAGTGCATGGATGAAACTTGTGGTATGTATAATGACGTGGTCTTAATCTTTCAGTTTGTTGCAGGTGGAGACTGTGTGCCTTGCTTTGCTTGTCATCAGGCCGGGCTCTTCTGAGGTCACTCTCCCAGGCTCTTTTTACTGAGTTTGTGTTTTCTAAGCTGTGGTATTACAAATAGTGCACCCCCACCAAACTAGTTTTGTCTCTCTTTGTAATTGGATAAGAAGGTTCCCACTGTGAGTAGCTGTGTATTTTTATCCTGCTTAGCCTGAACTGACAGGACGTGATCCCTTTGTAATTATTGGAAGAAGCCACTTGAGTGAATTGTCTTTCAGCTCTGTCATCCGTTGATGCTTCAATGTCAATGAGTTATGTGAGTCATTAATGTCTTTGTCACATCACAATTTGAAGCCCCCACCATAAGGTGCTTACAGAATGTCTGGGATATGCCCAAATGTAGTTTTTGGTGAATCATGCATTCACCGTTAAAAAGGATATAAGTGCTAGGGAGCGGAACATTTTCTCATTTGGCCACGCAAGCTACGCAAGGCAATGAAGTGATAGGTATAAAATATTCCACGCACTTGTATTCATAGACAATTAGTACATACAAGATGAACCTATGAAGATAATTCAATGCCTGACTAACCACAGTGTTGAATGCTTCTTTAGAGGTTTCGCCATTACAATGTCACACTTTCAGTGTCATTCCATGAATGAAAGCATGTTCAGGTGATCATCAGCCAGAATACCCTGATTAACCACAATGCTGAGCTATGGGGCTGGTGCCATGGGATGACATGCAGACATCCCACCTCACAACCCTCTTCAGCACCACTTGTACTTCAGCAGCCGTCAAACAAGGGGATTGGTGCTGGCTGCTCTGTTACTGCCTGTAGATTTACCCAGTGTTGATGAAATGAAATTTAGCTGATAACTTACTGACACATTGTTTTTGCTAAATACTGCATTTTAAAATTTGTTCAGAGATCGATTGCCCTTTTTATAGCCCCATTAGTGTTTCTGGGGGGCACTAACAGGGTGCAAAACACTTTTTCCCTGGGGAGTGGGGTGCTACTGCCTCCCAGAAAGTTGCCCGGACGTTTGTTGAGGTGTTACCATGGCAGCGGCGTGACCCGCGGTATGCGCCCTGGGCCATCGTGCAACTAATGATGATGATATCATCATGCGCGGTGACGCCTCACTGCCCAGCGCTGACCCCTTAACACACCGTGGGGGAAATTGCCCCTTGGGCCGTGAGGCAGGTCGCGAAGCTGGAGGACATCTATTCTCGGGGCGTTCCTTAAAGGGGAGGATGCCAGCGCCCCGGACCACCATTTATTTGTCGGACAACTCTCGGCTCGGCTCAACGATGGCAGCACTAGCGTGGTCTGGGCTGCCATCGTGCAGTCTGGCACTCCATCTTAGGTGCCAGGCCGCACAATGTCCTGGTGGAGGCCCAGGAGCACCCCGGTTACCGCCCCCAAAGGAAGAGGAGCGTGCGAGATTGTGCTGCTCTTCTTTTGAGGGGCTGTAAGGGCAATTCCGCGGTGGGGGCGGGACTTCTGCGCCAGAAATCCAGGCCCCAGAAGGTTACTGCCCCCAATCGGGGAGCAGGGCAATTTTGCGCCCCAATTATTTTCCTTGCGCTATTCATCAAACTAGGAGTAATCAAGCGATAAATTGACATTACATAAAACATTTTGGAGAGGTGCAAAGCTGCTGACAAATTATTACACTTATTACAAATGAACATTCTTCCAATTTCCACTTCAATCATCACTGAAAATTCCTGAAGTTTGAGTCACACACTTTCATTTCAGTGTGAAAAAAGCAATGCTTACATTTATTTAATATATTATGACATCTTTCAGAAATGTCCCACACATGTATATTTTTATTAATGCAAACACAGCAGCCATTTTGCACAAAGCAAGATCCTACAAACAGCAATACAATGGATATCCAGCTGTTTTGGTGGTAATGGTTGAGGAAAGAATGTTGGCAAGGACACCAGGAGAACTGTTTTTCTTCAAAAAAATACCATGAAGTGGGTTGGGATCTCAATTTAACATCTCACCTGAAGAGATAGCAGTTCTGACAGTGCCATACTGGAGTGTCAGTGCTGGTTATAAACTCAAACTCATACTGTAGGCCTTGTACCCACAATCTTGGCACCCAGTGGCAAGATTGCTGCTAAATAAGTTAGAAGGACATATTAGTGAGTAGCTAAACACGCTAAAGGTTCAAAAAGCGGATGGAATAACAACATTCTTCAGATTTGTAACAAACAAAAACATGTTAGAACTTCAGGATTTGATTATAAGAAAAAGCAACACATTTTCCCGAGCAACTGAATTATTAAAAATTCGACCTAATCTGCTTCTATTTATGTTGGCTCCATATTAGATTCAGTATGATGTAAGAGTTACCCAACTATTTCCTTGGTTGGATACTATTGAAATGCAGCTGCCTTTAATTGATCTTCAACAGGACAAAGTCCTTAAGCACAGCATGAATGATTTTTATTGGAACAGTTTGGAACTAAACATACCATTTCTAAAAAGCATTCTGCCTCACTATGGGCTCAATTTTGGCCGAGCCTGTTTTTTTTTAGCATACTTACCCGAGTTGCGCCGCGTAAGTACATCCGGAGATGCTCGGTAAAAAAATTGTTCCAACTTTGGCTGCTGTCTGGCCTCTTCACTGCAGCCGCGCAGCGTGGCCAGTCACCTCGGGGGATGGAGCCTGCGTTTTGCGCTGGAAAATGTGCCGGGACGTCTGCACATGCGCAGTGAAGAAAAGTGATGGTAATAGCACTGCGAGTTGGCAATTGGCCATTTGCAAGTTGGTGCTATTGTAAACGGGGTTTCCACTGCACTTTCGGTGAAGTTACAGGTGCGAAGCGGGAAACACTCCAAGGTAACTCCTGCCTTACGGCTCTTTATAAAAATCTTTTTCTTGAAGTTTCAATTGAAATGTTAAGGCTCAAGTTCATCAACGTCAAAAGAGAAATACCACAGTATGTGTCTTAAAACATCTTGCAATATTCTTTGTCATGTTTATGGGAATGAAGGACTGTACAATGTCAAAATGGGTGGCACAATGACATCATTGTACATTATCTAGTCCAATTTTTTATAATTTAATTAAAAGTTGAGATTAAAAAGATAAACAAAATGAAGATAGAATATCTGGCATTAAGGAGTTTCCATTTTGCAAGAAACTAGAAGTAACTAGTTATGAAGAACAAATTCTATCCCATCAATGGAGTGGGTTTAAGTGCTTTCTATTTTTACTTCCAATGTGCATTTGTCCCCATTGAACTTTATTTGCCATAATGAGCCCAACTACAAATACCATCAAGCATTATTTGTAAGATCCTGGCTGCCTCCTCAAAGCCTACAGCCCTGTTAGTTTGGTGTCATCTTTGAATTTAATTCCCTTGGACTGAGACTGCAATTTTACATATACCAGGAACAGGGAAGGTGTGAACCCCCGATCACCCACCCTATCCCTGCCCTATTTCAACCACGTTTCTTTTTGTACCCCGATGCCAGCCAGTTCGATCGCTCTCACCCCTAGCCCAGGCTGAGTGGCCTCCCGGTGAGATCTCTGAGTTCTCCTGCCTGCCGGTTAGTTCTCCAGCCCCAAGCCCTGGCCGAGTGGCCTTCTGGTCCCCTCCCCCACCTCTAGCCCAGGCCGAGTGGCCTCCCACACCGACCCGCTGCCTTCCCAGGCCGAGTGTAGAAAGGTGAATTGATGCTGAAGGTAGGACTTTAATGTTTTATTTCTTCTTATTTTAATTGTGCGAAGGAAGGATGGTTTTGCAAGTCTGTTCCCTAAGGCTTGGTTGGTTCAGTTCCAGGTCCTCTCTGCTTCCCGCCCCATCCCAGGCCGAATGGCCTCCGATGTACTTACCTGCGCCGATTTCTTTAACTGTCCACAAGGGTTTTCTGAAGTGGCCACATACGCTGGCCTAAGTAGAAATGGAGTGACTATTAGCTGGCCAAAGTTGCCTAAATGGCCAGATCTGACGTAAGTGGCTGGTAATGACCCCTTTTGAGAAAAAAAAACGAATCTAAAAAAAAAGTAACTAAGCGAGTTACGCTGGTGAATTGATTGGGGAAACTGGGGATTTTTAAGTTCGGCCAGAAAAGCAGCCTACTCCAAAAAGAAACGGAGCAACTCCTGGGGAAAATTGAGCAGTGTGGGTCTTCATTTCCAACCATGAGTATTTGAAGAAAAACTCAGTGGAAGGTTACCTGCAACATTACCTCAATGTTGCTAGAAAAACTTACTTGACTTTTGCACCCTTCCTTCTTATTAATTATGAACTTTATTATATCTCACTTGGTTGCCAACTGCATTTCATTATACAGATTTTAATACAGTGTAGATATATGTAAATTATAGCAAACAAATACTGTATTGCATATTCCTTCACTCTATTTTTGTGTTGTGACAAGGGTAGGAGTTTTTCTTTATTTCCTTCCTTTCTTCCTTCGTTCCTTCCTAAAAGTGGAACGCAGAGAAACGCAAGGCAAAAATCAAAAAGGACCACATTACAGCAAAATTCTAAAGGGGCAAAGTGTGCTAAAAAGACAAGCCTGAAGGCTCTGTGCCTTAATGCGAGGAGTATTCGTAATAAGGTGGACAAATTAACTGCACAGGTAGCAATTAATGAATATGATATAACTGGCATCACGGAGACATGGCTCCAGGGTGACCAAGGCTGGGAACTCAACATCTAGGGGTATTCAACATTCAGGAAGGAGAGACAGAAAGGAAAAGGAGGTGTGGTAGCGTTTCTGGTTAAAGAGGAAATTAATGCAATAGTAAGGAAGGACATTAGCTTGGATGATGTGGAATCTGTATGGGTGGAGCTGCGGAATACCAAAGGGCAGAAAACGCTAGTGGGAGTTGTGTACAGACCACCAAACAGTAGTGAGGATGGGGACAGCATCAAACAAGAAATTAGGGATACGTGCAATAAAGGTACAGCAGTTATCACGGGCGACTTTAATCGACATATTGATTGGGCTAACCTAACTGGTAACAATGTGGTGGAGGAGGATTTCCTGGAGTGTATTAGGGATGGTTTTCTAGACCAATATGTCGAGGAACCAACTGGAGGGCTGGCCATCCTAGACTGGGTGATGTGTAAGGGGAAGAGTGACCGTAATATGGTAGAATTCTTTATTAAGATGGAGAGTGACATAGTTGATTCAGAGACTAGGGGTCCTGAACTTAAGGAAAGGTAACTTTGATGGTATGAGACGTGAATTGGCTAGAATAGACTGGCAAATGTACTTAAAGGATTGACGGTGGATAGGCAATGGCAAACATTTAAAGATCACATGGATGAACTTCAACAATTGTACATCCCTGTCTGGAGTAAAAATAAAATGGGGAAGGTGGCTCAACTGTGGCTAACCAGGGAAATTAGGGATAGTGTTAAATCCAAGGAAGAGGCATATAAATTGACCAGAAAAAGCAGCAAACCCGAGAACTGGGAGAAATTTAGAATTCAGCAGAGGAGGACAAAGGGTTTAGTGAGGAGGGAGGAAATAGAGTATGAGAGGAAGCTTGCCGGGAACATAAAAATTGACTGCAAAAGCTTCTATCGATATGTGTAGAGAAAAAGATTAGTGAAGACAAACGTAGGTCCCTTGCAGTCAGATTCAGATGAATTTATAATGGGGAACAAAGAAATGGCAGATCAGTTGAACAAATACTTTGGTTCTGTCTTCATGAAGGAAGACACAAATAACCTTCCGGAAATACTAGGGGACCGAGGGTCTAGTGAGAAGGAGGAACTGAAGGAAATCCTTATTAGGCAGGAAATTGTGTTAGGGAAATTGATGGGATTGAAGGCCGATAAATCCATGGTGCCTGATAGTCTGCATCCCAGAGTACATAAGGAAGTGGCCCTAGAAATAGTGGATGCAGTGATGATCATTTTCCAATAGTCTATCGACTCTGGATCAGTTCCTATGAACTGGAGGGTAGCTAATGTAACACCACTTTTTAAAAAAGGAGGGAGAGAGAAAACGGGTAATTATAGACCGGTTAGCCTGACATCAGCAGTGGGGAAAATGCTGGAATCAATCATTAAGGATGAAATAACAGCGCATTTGGAAAGCAGTGACAGGATCGGTCCAAGTTTGCATGGATTTATGAAAGGGAAATCATGCTTGACAAATCTTCTGGAATTTTTTGAGGATGTAACTAATAGAGTGAACAAGGGAGAACCAGTGGATGTGGTGTATTTGGACTTTCAAAAGGCTTTTGACAAGGTCCCACACAAGAGATTGGTGTGCAAAATTAAAGCACATGGTATTGGGGGTAATGTATTGATGTGGATAGAGAACTGGTTGGCAGACAGGAAGCAGAGAGTCGGGATAAACGGGTCCTTTTCAGAATGGCAGGCAGTGACTAGTGGGGTGCCACAGGGCTCAGTGCTGGAACCCCAGGTATTTACAATATACATTAATGATTTAGATGAAGGTATTGAGTGTAATATCTCCAAGTTTGCAGATGACACTAAGCTTGGTGGCTGTGCGGAGGATGCAAAGAGGCTGCAGGATGACTTGGACAGGTTAGGTGAGTGGGCAAATGCATGGCAGATGCAGTATAATGTGGATAAATGTGAGGTTATCCATTTTGGGGGCAAAATATTATCTGAAAGGCGGCAGATTAGGAAAAGGCGAGGTGCAACGAGACCTGGGTGTCATGGTTCATCAGTCACTGAAAGTGGGCATGCAGGTACAGCAGGCAGTGAAGAACGCAAATGGTATGTTGACCTTCATAGCTAGGGGATTTGAGTATATGAGCAGGAAATTCTTACTGCAGTTGTACAGGGCCTTGTTGAGGCCTCATCTGGAATATAGTGTTCAGTTTTTGTCTCCTAATCTGAGGAAGGACGTTCTTGCTGTTGAGCGAGCGCAGCGAAGGTTCACCAGACTGATTCCCAGGATGGCAGGACTGACATATGAGGAGAGACTGGATCGACTGGGCCTGTATTCACTGGAGTTTAGAAGGATGAGAGGGGATCTCATGGAAACATATAAAATTCTGACGGGACAGGACAGGTTAGATGCAGGAAGAATGTTCCCGATGTTGGAGAAGTCCATAACCAGGGGACACAGTCTAAGGATAAGGGGTAAGCCATTTAGGACTGAGATAAGGAGAAACATCTTCACTCAGAGAGTTGTTAACCTGTGGAATTCCCTACCGCAGAGAGTTGTTGATGCCAGTTCATTGGATATATTCAAGAGGGAGTTAGATATGGCCCTTACGGCTAAAGGGATCAAGGGGTATGGAGAGAAAGCAGGAAAGGGGTACTGAGGGAGTGATCAGCCATGATCTTATTGAATGGTGGTGCAGGCTCAAATGGCCGAATGGCCTATTTGTGGGCCTATTTTCTATGTTTCTATGTTTCCTTCCTTTCTTCCTTCCTTCCTTCCTTTCTTTCTTTCTTGACTGGGAAATAAATACTCCAGGTTATAAAGTCTACAGGAAAGATAATGAAAATGGCAGGGAGGGAGGAGTAGCCTCAATGATTAAGGATGAAATCACTTCAATGGTAAGAGCGGATACAACGACAGGTAAGCAGACAGTGGAGACATTATGTGTGGAATTAAGAAAGAGAAAAGGATTTAAGACTGTAGTGGGAGTTGTGCATAGCCCCCCCTGGTAGCAGTTGTGAAGTGCTAGATTGTATAAATGCGGAGATTAGTCAAGCATATAGTAAAGCTCATAGTTTACAGGACGGTAATGATACCCGCCCACCTATATGGCTCAGAGATGTGGACTATGTACAGCAGACACCTCAAAGCACTGAAGAGATACCAACAGCACTGCCTGTGCAAGTTCCTGCAAATCCATTGGCAAGACAGATGCACCAATGTCAGTGTTCTTGCTCAGGCTAAAATCCCCAACATCGAAGCATTGATCATGCGAGATCAGCTCCATTGGACGGGCCACATCATCTGCATGCCCAACACGAGACTCCCAAAGCAAGCGCTCTATTCGGATCTTCGACACAGCAAGCAAGCCCCAGGTGGGCAGAGGAACAACCTCAAAGCCTCCCTGACAAAGTGCAACATCCCCATCGACTCCTGGGAATCCCTGGCCCAAGACCATCCAAAGTGGAGGAAGAGCATCCGGGAAAGCGCTGAGCACCTTGAGTCCCATCATCGAGAGCATGCAGAAATCAAGTGTAGACAGCGGAAGGAACGTGCGTCAACCCAGAGTCCCCGATCACCCTTTCCTGCAACCACTGTCTGCCCCACTTGTGACTGAAACTGTAGGAAAGCATAAAAGAAATAGCATACAAAAATGCAAAAAATAGCACAGATCCTGGCGAATTTACAATCTATATTAACGACTTGGAAGAAGGGACTGAGTGTAACGTAGCCAAGTTTGCTGACGATACAAAGATGGGAGGAAAAGCAATGTATGAGGAGAACACAAAAAATCTACAAAAGGACATAGACAGGCTAAGTGAGTGGGCAAAAATTTGGCAGATGGAGTATAATGTTGGAAAGTGTGAGGTCATGCACTTTGGCAGAAAAAAATCAAAGAGCAAGTTATTATTTAAATGGAGAAAGATTGCAAAGTGCCGCAGTACAGCAGGACCTGGGGGCACTTGTGCATGAAACACAAAAGGATAGTATGTAGGTATAGCAAGTGATCAGGAAGGCCAATGGTATCTTGGTCTTTATTTCAAAGGGGATGGAGTATAAAAGCAGGGAAGTCTTGCTACAGCTATATAAGGTATTGGTGAGGCCACACCTGGAATACTGCGTGCAGTTTTGGTTTCCATATTTACGAAAGGATATACTTGCTTTGGAGGCAGTTCAGAGAAGGTTCACTAGGTTGATTCCGGGGATGAGTGGGTTGACTTATGAAGAAAGGTTGAGTAGGTTGGGCCTCTACTCATTGGAATTCAGAAGAATGAGAGGTGATCTTATCGAAACGTATAAGATTATGAGGGGGCTTGACAAGGTGGATGCAGAGAGGATTTTTCCACTGTTAGGGGAGACTAGAACTAGAGGGCATGATCTTAGAATAAGGAGCCGCCCATTTAAACCAGAGATGAGGAGAAATTTCTTCTGAGGGTTGTGAATCTGTGGAATTCGCTGCCTCAGAGAGCTGTGGAAGCTGGGACATTGAATAAATTTAAGACGGAAATAGACAGTTTCTTATTCAATAAGGGAATAAGGGTTATAGGGAGCGGGCAGGGAAGTGGAGCTGAGTCCATGATCAGATCAGCCATGATCTTATTGAATGGCGGAGCAGGCTCAAGGGGCCTTATGGAGCCGCTCCACTTCACTCCTGCACCTATTTTCTATGTTTCTATGTACTGTCCTCATGGAGACCAGCCCCAGCTTCACACTGGAGGACATACTCCATCATGTTGTGTAGCACTATCACCGGGCTAAGTGGTATAAATTAAGAACAGATCTAGCAGCTCAAAACTGGGAATTCATGAGCTGCTATGGGCCATCAGCAGCAGAATTGTATTTCACCATAATCTGTAACCTCATGGCCAGGCATATTATCTCACTCCCCATCACTATGAAGCCAGATGACCAAAACTGGTTCAATGAGAAGTATAGAAGAACATGCCAGGAGCAGCACTAGGCATTCCTGAAAATGCATTGCCAACCTTGTTAAACTACAACAACAACTTACATTTATATTGTGGCTGCGTCTATTTGTACTAATAAAGTGGCCGCCATTATCACATGACCTGTTGCTGATTGGTCCCCTTGGAGGATAAGCCACACCCTGAAGTTTATCTGGAATGTGTAAATGGAACCGTCCAGCCTAAATTCTGACTGACTTTGCAAATTGTAATTTGATCCATTCTGACTTCAGAAGCCAGTGAGGATAGATCTCGAACAACCCAACAAAAGCCACCAAGTTCCAGCCGAAGTCCCTTACCCCAGCCCAAGTGTTGTATCATTGGATATGTTGGATAAGATCTTTTAAAAATGAATTGTGTAAAATCTTTTTGGATGATATTTCAGGAAATCTTATTGAAAACATTTGAAACAGACCTTTAGCAATGAACTATATTGGTAACTTTGGGAATAGATAATTTACCAGATTAATCTGTATCAGAACAATTGAGGCTGCTGCTTACTTCAATATCCATATTAGAAAGAGACATCCTGTGACACTTGGAGGGCAACAGATCCCTCCAATCCAATTTGAATAGAAGGTTCTTTCCGAACAGTCACCAACAGCCTTTCCCTTTGGCTGCTGCTCTGAATTTCTGTCAGCTGATATCTGGTCCTCAAAAGGAAAACCAAAAATGAATCGTGTCTTAGTGAGGTCGGGACTATCTCAACCTTCCAAAGGAAAATTCTGGGAATCCAACAAGTCAGCCATCTGGCTGAATTATGACCAGTTCAGGACTAATCCATCATTGACTGGACCATTAATGGAACACTCAGTTCCATATAACATTCCAGAACAATGGAGGAGCTGTGACCGTTCTTTCTCCCAACTTTTCCCTTCCAGCTGATTGGAATGCAGCTGGTGTTTAAAGCTGCTGGGCAGGCTAAGGTACGCAAATAAGGTTTGCAGCTTATCTAGACTGAAGCATCTGACTGTATTCAGAGACCGCTCGTTAACTTCCTTCTCATTCATGCAGCATTTTGTTTTGAGCCTGTTTGGGTGGATTTTATTATAAAGGCTTCTAAATACAATTAAATATTAGTCAGCTTTTATGTCACAACTATTTACAGTGCTATTGGGATTTGTAATCCTAATTCCTCATACAGCACCCATGAGGTATCCCTATACTGTGTTACAAAATGCATAGGTACAGGGGGTGAACATGTTTGCAGCTCTACATATTACTCATTTGTTTCTTACTTTAAAAAATGCCTACATTAGCTGCTTAACTTATTTATCCACTTCTCCCTATCATTTATCACGAAGCCCACTTGTATGAAAATCATCTTGGGGTTTTTGAAAGAAGTTTAAAAGAACATGATCTCTCTAACTCAACAATTATTCACTATTCACGTGATCTTGGTTTGCTATCCAACTGGACTACTTTAAGATTAATTCATTATTGTGCTGTATATTTTAAATCAAAGCACATGTACGTGTGTTCATACTTTATAGAAAGTTTCTTGTAAAATATTTTTATTGAATTAAATAAGTAAACTTGTTCATAGAGAAGTCAGGCAAGCAGATTGAGGAACCTGGATGAAGGCACATAGGACAGAATGCCACTTCAAAAGAGTAGGGGAGAAGATGGTAAATCAAGAAGTAGTGATTAGATGACATCAAGCCTGGGTTTTAACAGGTTCTAGATAGAAGAGAGAAGGTAAGATTGAGGGAGTGATATTGAGGGTAAATGTCACTGGCTAAGTGTTAAACAATTAGAAAGCTAGGAGCTGGGCTTCAAAGTTTAGAGCACTGGGCAGAGAAGTTAACCAAGGGCTAGACTTTCCATTATTTTTGCATGCATACCGCCCACTTAACGTCCATTTTAACGCTGAAATGAGGCCCATTTAGCCACAAAATGGAAACTAACGTCCATTTCTCAGTCACTTATCGCCAAGCATTACTGTCAGCATGGACTTACCGCCAATTAAAAAATAATACTGCCCGCTCACTTTTTTTTGGTGGAAAGATCAGAATGGGCAAAACCGATGCCCATAATATCACCCAGCGTTACTGTCGGCATTCAATTATTGCTGAAATTTAATAACACCGGCCGGCCACTTTTTTTTGTCGTAAAGATCACATTTGCTGAAACTAACGGCTAAAATATCGGCGAGCGTTACTTTCGGCACCTCGCACGCATATCGCCGAAAATATTACATGCCGAAGAAAACACTGTGAAAACGTTACTCACACCTGAACTAATCACAACGGTATGGATGCCATTTTGTAAATTGCAGGTCGCTTCAATTAAAAGGCTGCTTCAACATTTGGGGAGTTTTGATATACTCTGGAGTTCTTTTAAGGTGATGTGAACATCTGAACAAATATCTTATCATACTGTGGATGATTGGAATTTAGTTTAGGTGTCTTAGTGGGGAAACTTAATGTTTGTGAACAATAGGTATAATACTGATAGGCCCCATTCCAATAACTATCATTTCTCAGCCTGTCTTGATGACCACGCACATACTGCAGACTAGAGATGGCAGAAGGTATATATGTGCCCAATCTAAGATGTGCCAGACTCATGAGGAGGACAGGACCTTACACACCCCGCACTTACAGGGAGAAGCGGTCTTACCTCAACTTGTCCGATAACACCTGCCTTAGGAGACTGTGCTTCCACAAAGAGGTTATCAGTGAGATATGCCAGCTCATCAGAGGAGATTTGCAGCCTGCCAGCATCATCAGGATTTCACTTTCCGTTGAGGTCAAGGTCACCGCGCGTCAGGTTCCTTTCATGCCTCAGCTGGCGACATTTGCGCTATATCTTAGCATGCCACATATTGCTGCAGTCGACAGGTCACTGAAGCCCTTTACGTACACAGGATGGACTTTATCAGCTTCCCTATGACCAGGGAGGCTCAGACTGAGAGGGCTCTAGGATTCTACCGAATTGCTAACTTCCCAAGGTGCAGGGAGCAATAGACTGTACGCACATCGCGATGTGGGCACCCTTTCAGGATGCAGAGGTTTTTCAGAACCGAAAGGGATTCCACTCCCTGAAGGTCGACAACGAGTTGCACAATCAGCAAATAATTATGGCAGTGAATGCCAAATTTCCTGGCAGCATCCATGATATTCACATCCTGTGTGAGAGCGCAGTATCTGACATGTTTACCAGTCAGCCAAAAGGTCAATACTGGATGCTTGGTGACAAAGAATATGGCCTCGCTACCTGGCTGATGACCCCCCTGCTTAACACCCACACAGAAGCCGAGAAGCGATACGAGAGCCGCAGAGCCACACGCAATATCATCGAGAAACCATTAGAGTGCTTAAACAGCGATTTAGATACCTGGATCACTCAGGAAGTGAGCTACAATACCACCTTGAGCAGGTAGCTCAATTCATCGTGGTGTGCTCCATGCTGCACAAATTGGCTATCAGGAGAGAACAACAATTGACAGAAAGGACTGACGGTCCACCTCAGGAGAGAGAGGAAGAGGAGGACGAGGAGGTGGATGCTGACCTCAGGCCAGACAATCAGGCTAACACTGAAACCATGCCTCCGCCCCCCCCCTCTGGACCGCAGGAGAGGGCCCATGGTGGCTACATAGCTGCAAGGCTCTTACGTCAGCAGCTCATAAATGAACGCTTTGCTTGAAAGAACGTTGTTGGTATTTATAAAGCTGCAACATTGCTGTGTGTGCAATTCATACATTAATGGTGTGCATCACCTTGGTGACAGTTAAAGTTTAACTTGATTCAAGTTAAGTTTAATTATACCCTTTCATGTTCAGGAATCACCAGTGTGTAATGGTGCAGCTATCTGAGACAATGAGCAACAAGGTTATGTTAAATAAAAAACATTTCATCCGAACATTTGTGTGAAATCATAAATATAACTGTAAAAAACACTCCACCCCATAACAAATTTATCACATTTACATTAATCAAATGGTCAACATTTCCAGGAGCACAGAACACAAATGCAAACCAACAAGGTAGCCCCCTCCCCCCTTTCCCCAAACCTCCCAACAAAATTGCTACAACAACATGGAAATATTACCAAGCCATCACCTTCAGCCATGCACCTCACTCTCCTTCCCCCCCTCTTCTTCTCACCACCTCTATCCCTTCCCCTTCTGACTCCATGCCACCTGGTCGAGGAGCTCCTCAGTCGCTGTTTCATTGGGGGAGATGACGGCAGAACCGGTGGTTGGACGGATACGGGAGAGGATGGTCCCAAGGTGGGAACATGCACTGAGCCAGAAGCAAGATCTTCCTCCTAGCTGTCATGTATCGTTGGCAATGGGGCTGCGGCACCTTGGGGTGCAGTGCCGCGCTCCGGGACCACTGGGAGGCCTCTGCCACCAGTGTTCCTGGCTATCACTCCAGGGCCTCCATCATCCGTGGCACGTACTCTGTCAGCTGGTGGGATATGTCCCCCATTGTCTGTAGGATCTGCTGACCTATGACAACACTCCTCCTGGACAAGTCTACCTTGTCGCCGCTCAGATCTGCCGCTCGTGGAGCAGACCTGCCACATCTAATCAACCTCCGCTTGGTCGGCGCCATCCTGGAGACACTTCGGGTGCCCTGTGGCGAGGTGCTTGGGCCCGGTACCTCCATGGTGGAGGTGGGAACGGCCACATGAGCACTAGATGGCCTTGGTATGGAATGCGTTATGGAGCCTGGTGATGCAGGCTCCTCAAAGTCCGCACTGTCATCCGTGACGAATGGACCCAGCAGATCCACAGGCGAGAATTGGTGTTCCTCAGTAGCAGATGTCCAATCGTCCAGCGAGTCTGGCCCCGCGCCCCCAGCTTCTGGCTTCGGTGGTGTTGTCTGGGACTGCGCTGCTGGCTGAGCTGCTAAACACAAATTAGGTTATTAGAGGAGAAGAGGGTGCTAGGGTCACAAGATGATTCCAGTGATACACACAGCATATGCATGACAAAAGCACCACCGCTGTCATAATCATCACAGACATCACATTTCATGTCCATCACCAAATTCTGCATTGCAATGATTCTCATGAGGCCATCATTATTTAGAGAACACTTTTATCAATCATCTATCATATATTATTGGTCGAATATGAGTGGGTGTGGCATCTATTAACTTTGTATCAAGCAATGGTATATACTTTACTGAAGTGGCATCATATCAGGTTCTGTAGCTGCATGCATGGCTGACCGGGGGTGGCTCCCCACTAGTGCCAGCACGCACTCCTCGATGTTGCTGAGGCCACCGATGACTGGTGGCCCCCCACCCGTTCGCCTCTGCTCGGCCCTATTCTTGGAAAGCTTCTCCTGTAAAAGGTAACAACAACACAACATGGCATGAGATCATTGTGTGATATCATTGCTAGGTACTGTCACAGAGACTGATACAATACATAACCGACAGATGTAATCATGCTTATTATGAAACTTATCATTCTTTTCGTAAAGACGTACACCGTGAATGTAGGTTTTGAGTACAACATTCCCGGTACAAGTACAAAACATCACATCTGATTTTAATCACTCATTACACTTACAAATCAAATATATAAATATATAAATACATGTAAATAAATGTAATACTTACTCTGGCGGATCCGATAAGGTCATTCCAGCGCTTGAGACATTGGTCGCCCTCACGCACCTCATTGGTTGCCGACGAGACCACCTCGGCTATGTCGACCCATATCTTCTGGTAGGCCTTTGGGGTGGACTTCCCACACCCACGCTGGGTCAATTGACCCCAGCGTGACTCGACCTCCTGCATGAGGGAGACATTTGCCACGTACAAGAATCTCCTTGCTCTTTTTCATCCTCCCAATTGTTCCTCACCCAACTCACTGCTCTTGCCAGCGTCAGTCTCCGCAGCGTGCTGTGTCGCCTCCTCCATCCCTTCCATTGTAACAACCAAATTTCCACAAATATATCGGTGGGAACAACTTAATTTTTGCTCAGAATTCTTTCTGTTGGTCGAAAATCGCCCTCCTACCTCCCAAAACAGTCAAACAAGCACACACCACACCCACACACACTTTCAGCTCCTTTCTGCTCCCTCTCTCTCTCTCTGTCTCCTCTTCTGCGCATATAATGACCCTTGACCTCTGGAAACACGGGAAACGAGTGTTGCCACGCTGTTGCTATGGATGGCGACACTTTATGGCAGAAAGTCAAAAAAATTTAACGCTAACGCCCATTTCAGATCGCTCTCGGAAAGTTAGGGTTTTAAAAATGGCCGATAATCCGGCGATCTCAAAACCCACACTTAACGCCCACACTGGAAATAACGCCCATTTTTGGGCAATCTGCACAAAAGTGGAAAGTCTAGCCCCAAGAGTTATTACTATTTCTTAATGCTACACCAATTCAAAAGCAACTGAACTTAAGTTGCAATTGGAGTTCCTGACATTTTAATTCCTTATCTTTCTTTGTTTAACCTTCTCTTTTTGTTCATGTAAAGATTCTGTATTAAAAAAAAACATCTTTTACCCCCACCTTAGGAGTCAGGTGACCAATAAATTTGAAACAAATTGAAGAAAGTAAAAAGAAATCAAAATAGAAGATGCTGGAAATACTCAGCAGGCCAGGCAGCATCTGTGGAGAGAAACAGAGCTAACGTTTCAGGCCAATGACCTTTCGTCAAAGTAAAAAGAAAGTTGCTGACTCTAATATATATACACAACATGAGTTAAAGAGACCGCTCACTCATGATCAAGAGACCTACATTATGCAGATTTACTTCTATTTATGAAATACACATTGCATTCAATAATTTCCTTTGAATATTCTATTTTTACAACAAATGTGCCTCAATATCATATTATTTGGTTAGAGAATTGAAATAAACTTACACTTTAATAATGAACTCTTAATGTGGAATTGCGGGCTCTTTTTGTGGGCAAAGTAAACCCCCAGGAAGCAGTGCCATGGTTTCCAAGGTAATAGGATGATGGCAGATGGTGCAAGCCAACATGAGGGTGCTCAGCTCTGTTAGCTGTATAATGCCAGCATGCTTTGCTTGTTCTACTGATGCCAGGACAGCTCAGCGAGTAGTTATTTGGCATCACTTGTTATTGTTACAGCTGTGCAGTCATTGATGGTGTGAGCCAATGCACAGCTGTTAGAATTTATTTTTAATTGCTGTTGGCTCCTTGAAAAGTAGTCCTAGTCAAGTTATTACCTCACATACATGGCGTGAATTCCATATCCCACATACATAAAATAACAACTGTTGTCTAAACGGTGCTTTAGCCATAGACATTGTACAACTTTTTCATTTGATTTTTGAAAGCAAGATAGGTGGATAACGTTTACTGGGTGTGGGCATGGTTATTAATGCAATGTAAATCAACCCTCTGAGGATTCTTTCAATAACTTGAATCAACTTTTCGTAAAATGCAGTTTGCATTTCTAAAAATCTTGCTGAATCTTGCAGAATCATTATTGGCAAAGCTCCTAACGAAATTGTTGTAGATCTGAAGTCAGGTTGAAAAGGAATAATCGCAGGAATGGTAATAATATGGAAATAACAACTCTAGAGGGATTTCTCAGACCACATGGCATGCTGGCTTTGCTGAAATCAGCAAAAATACTGCTGTTGAGTCCAGAGAAAGAGCAACATATTTTATCATGATTAATTCAATATCCTCATCTCTGAAGTCACCAGCTTCCATAATGAGCTCTTTGGCCTTGCTAATTTCAGATCTTTTGCAGGAAAAGACTGCAGTGAAATTTTCCTGGCGATCTGTCAAAAATTCATTGCAGCCAGCCAATAACAGAGGTCATGACAGTCATCAAGAAAGTTAGAATGACCTGAACAAGTGTATATGACAGGTCAGAGAGGGCCACTGATGGACTAACCAGCCAGGAGAAGCTAAGTATGGGAAAACATTCATATTTACCCTGTAACTATCAAATTATGTAAAATTCTGTCATATTAATTATTTTCATCATCATAGGCAGTCCCTCGAAATCGAGGAAGACTTGCTTCCACTCTAAAAGTGAGTTCTTAGGTGACTGAACAGTCCAATACAGGAATTACAGGCTCTGTCACAGGTGGGACAGACAGTAATTGAAGGAAAGGGTGGGTGGGACTGGTTTGCCGCAGGCTCCTTCCGCTGCCTGCGCTTGTTTTCTGCATGCTCTCGGCGATGCGACTCGAGGTGCTCAGCGCTCTCCCGGATGCTCTTCCTCCACTTAGGGCGATCTTTGTCCAGGGACTCCCAGGTGTCGGTGGGGATGTTGCATTTTATCAAGGAGGCTTTGAAGCGCTTCCTCTGCCCACTTGGGGCTCGCTTGCCGTATAGGAGTTCCAAGTAGAGCGCTTGCTTTGGGAGTCTTATGTCAGGCATGCGAATAATGTGGCCCGCCCAACGGAGCTGGTCGAGTGTGGTCAGTGCTTCGATGCTGGGGATGTTGGCCTGATCGAAGATGTTGGTCAGTCAGTGTCTACCTAACTATCAGAATAAATAGTTGAACAGATGCCTGCCTGCTGAAATAATTATGATTCTTTTCCAAAATTTGTTAAAACAATATTTGATCATTGACAGAGCTAAATATATGAGCTATCTAACATAAGGAGTAGATAACCAGGGTGGCTTGCAATGACAAAAAGTTCCTTTGTATTTTCAAGTAATGTGAGATTGGAGTGAATTCAAATTTGTCATTCTGGGCCACATTGAGACACATTTAAACAGTCCCAGGACACTGTGCTATCATTGAGATAAATATTTTGGGATCGGTCTTCTGATGAGACCATACAAATGGACACTTGGCTAATGTCAGCCACGCCACCCACAAGCAGCTGCAAGGAGGTAGCGGTAAAAACAGAAGATGAAGGTTCAATCTTTAAGTGTCTTTGACATAGGATGAATTCTTATAATGGATAAGCCACAATTCCCATGAGTCAGTGCCTGAAGAACTCTTGTGTGTCTGTGTTCTAGTTCATGAACTCAAGAATAGGAATTACTCTTGGGGATTTCCATAGCTTTTCCCAACTTGTTGTTTTCCCTGAAGTTAGTATGGTAATGCCACACGATTAGCGATGTAAGCAACATTAATGCTGAACAATTTCACTGAGGGTTATTTTGACCAAAGGGTGGAAACATGCGCTAAATAGGTGCAGTGCTATTAAGACTAGCCTGTTTGAAAGTCCGGATTTAGCACATAATTTTGGTCCTAATTGCTGATTACCTTAATTTGAACTAAACAGACACCTGCCAGTTAAGCTGATTAGATGGAAATTCCATGGAGCAGTATATGTGAGCTCCTTGCACCCACTTTCACTAAAGGTGTGGAGTGCTCTGGCTGACACACAATGGCACATTGCCGGATGGCTCAGGGACTGAGGGAGAGGGCGCGCAGGTTCTCGGATGCAGCACTGAAGGTCCTAGTGGAGGAGGCCCAGAGGAGGAGAGATGTCCTGTACCAGCAGGGGTAAGGAGTCCACCTCAATTTCCTCACCCTCCTGTCCTTCTCTCCTGCAACAGCTAATGCTGCTCTGCCTGTGCTCATGTCCTCCTCCCATTCCTCATCCAGACCAAGGGAGACCCCTAGCAAGGTGCCCATGACCAAGCATTCTCTTTCTCCTGATGACTCCTACAAGGTGTTCAATAAGGTGGAGTAGCACAGCACTCACTTACTCTGTTTAGCTGAAGTCCTCAGAGAATTTCCATAATAAATATGGCTCAAGTACTGATGAAGTCTTGACAAAGTGTCCCAGAAAGTCTCCTGATATGTGTTCAGAGATCCTATTCACAGATCCAGCAGCAAGTGAACATTAAAAGGAGAGTATCCTTTTAAGTGGTGAGTATCCCTTTAAGTAGCGTTTCAAATCAACATCAATGCTGCATTTACTCCCAAACAGCTGGTCGCTGTTAGGACAGGGCGTTAATTGAAGCGCTAGCATCCAAAATGCCATGCAGCCTCTTTAATGAGCGCTAGAAGGCAACTTAAGTGGCAATCAGCTGTTTAACAAGCCTCCGGGCGGCGGTGCCTTTACCAACTCAGTTTAAAAAAAGACATTAAAAAGTAGGAACAAAAAAAAGTGACATGGTATAGTACTCTCTAGGAATACTATAACGATATATTTATAACAATACCACCAATGATGTCTCTGCAAGATCCTACAAATCCCCTGGGAGGACAGAAGCACCAACATTAGCGTCCTCAACCAGGCCAACATCCCCAGCATTGAAGCACTGACCACACTTGATCAGCTCCGCTGGGCAGACCACATAGTTCGCATGCCTGACACGAGACTCCCCAAAGCAAGCGCTCTACTCAGAACTCCTTCACGGCAAACGAGCCAAAGGTGGGCAGAGGAAACGTTACAAGGACACCCTCAAAGCCTCCCTGATAAAGTGCAGCATCCCCACTGACACTTGGGGGGTCCCTGGCCAAAGACCGCCCTAAGTGAAGGAAGTGCATCCGGGAGGGCACTGAGCACCTCGAGTCTCAACGCCGAGAGCATGCAGAAATCAAGCGCAAGCAGCGGAAAGAGTGTGCGGCAAACCAGTCCCACCCACCCCCTTCCCTCAATGATTATCTGTCCCACCTGTGACAGAGACTGTGGTTCTCGTATTGGACTGTTCAGTCACCTAAGAACTCATTTTAAGAGTGGAAGCAAGTCTTCCTCGATTCCGAGAGACTGCCTATGATGATGATAATAGATCATGAATAGCAAGTGTACCTGAACTATCTGGAATAGACACTAGGAAATGCCAGTGACATAGAAGATAAAGCTGGAGGTACTTTAATCACAAGGAGCAGAGGATAACTACATAGGTTAGCACTTTTGTGATCTTTACATAGACGGCAGAAAAATTGATTTTATTTAAATAAATTGTGTTCTGTCTGTAATGCACTTATGAATGACTCCACGAGGCAATGTGTTGTACTCAAACTGTAGTGACCTTGGTCCTTTATTCGTAACTCGAGAGTGAGGCACATGCATGGTGAGCAGCCTTTTATACTGGGCCCTGCACACCTATCTACAGGTGACTCTCGGGTCTCCCACCGCAGTGCCCTCTGGTGGACGGCCTTTGCCACAGGGGCAGGAAACCCCAGTCTCCACCAATTGCACCCTCTAGTGGTGTCAGCATAGTATATACACAGTGTAAACCTTATTGATAGTACATCAGGTAAACAAGTTTCCATCTTATGCAACTATACAGTGACTACACAGAGAGTATGTCTATAGTCTGCATATATAACAAATTGTGCCTGTGATTTGCTGGCAGGGCTCGGAAAGTGATGTGGATTTATAATTTTGAACAGAGCAGTCTTCTTTGCCTTCTGTGAAATGAATAAGCATAAACAAATTATACACCAAGAAGTTTAAATGGTAACATTGAAATGCTTCATTTGCAGCTTTTGAGTCCAGTAATTGCCATTTTGAACTAATGGGCCAAAGATTACGGTCGGAGGCTTCCCGCGGATACAAGCTTCTGGCCACCGAATATGATGTGCACCTACCTGTAGTCCCTGGGCACATGGAGAATTCTGTTTTGAACCAGCAGAATCCTGGGCAGCGCATGACGTCACGTCGCCCAGGAACGAAGCCCACAAGACCTGTCAAAAACGTTAATTTGAATAGACCATGCACCTGATTGTTTTTAACTCCACAGTCTTGTTGTTCGGAGCTGCCATTACTATGAATGGGAATACCCCCAAAAACAAAGAAAATACTTTACATAAATTTTAAAAAACCTGACTTATTTAAAAATAATAGAAATTGAATTAATTTAAATGTTTTCGAAAAAAACATTTTTTTGAATTTTTAAAAATATGTTTTAATAGTGGTACAAATAAACTTACCTTAATAGACAGGGTTTTAATATAAAAATTAGTCATAACATTTATTTTTTTCTATCTTTTAAAAATCTTATGCTGTGTAGGCCTGCTTTTACAAGGCGTAAGAGTTTTAAGGACATTCGCTGGGCAGGTGTTGTCTAAATAGCCCAAACTCCCCGCTCGCGGAGGCCTTTCTCCCGTGGATGTGTGCGATTTGACAGATTGCAAGTGCCGGGTTTAGGCATATGCGTAGCACACATCTAAACTCGGAACTTGCAGGGCCTCTTCGGGCACGTGCACACATCGTATGCATCAGGAGAGGCCGCAATTTACAGCCCTTTATTTTTGATCACTCTTTCAATCTTTTCAATATCTCTAACAATCAATTCTTATTTTCTGTTGCAAGTACAGCCTATGAACATTGTGAGAGTACTAGCAGCAGACCAGATGAGGATCAGAGTCCAGTTACATACAAGAAAAATCCACATGACACTGAACAGCAAAGCACCGCTCCCACCCACCAGAAAAAGCTCATTGTCACAGTCAGCAACAGCCACGTTCTCGAATGACATGCCACA